>NC_133751.1:173840445-174155914 GCF_036562045.2 Rhinolophus sinicus | reverse complement strand
TGCTGATGTCCACCTTCTTGCTTCCACTTCACATGGTTGTCTTCTCTCTACACATATGCACTGGGTGTCTCTCAGACTGTGTTATGTGTATCTTAATCTCCTTTTCTTATAAGAACTTCAGTCGTGTTGGAGTAGTGACCCCCTTAACAGCCACAGTTTAACTTAATTAACTCTTTAAAGGTCCTATCTCTAAATAAGTCATACTTGGAGATAATAGGGGTTAGGGCTCCAATATAAACTTTGAAAAGGACACAGCCATCTTATTGTGGTTTTGATTTACATTCTTTATGACTAAGGATATGCAACTTTTCTTGTGCTTGTTGTACATTTGTTTATCTTCTTAGAGAAATGTTAATATGCATGCTTTGCCCATTTATATATTGTTCTTTTTCTCCTTTTGATTGTTGAATTGTAAGAGTTTTGCTGTTTTTACACAGTTCCCTCATAACATACATGATTTGGAAATGTTTTTTTTCACATCCTGTGTTTTGAATTTCTATTTTTTGATTGCATTATTTTCAGCACATTTTTTTTTCCATTTTGATGAAGTGCAATTTATTCTTTATTTTCTTTTGTCACTGGAGTTTTTGGTGTATCTAACAAACCATTCCCTAACACAATGTTACAAAGGTTTACTCTCATCTTTTCTAAGGGTTTTATAATTATAGCTTTAGCTCTTATATATCAGTATATGATTGATTTGGAGTTAATTTTTGTGTGTGTTATGATGGGGAGCCCAGTGTTATTCTTTTGCATGTGGAAATCCAAATGTCTCTAAACCATTTGCTGAAAATATTATTCTTTTCCCTTTTAACTGTCAAAAACAGGATATGCTCCTGTTTAATGGCTTATGAATCCATCTAGAATGTTTTTTTCATTTCAGGGAGCTGAGAGAGAGAGTAAGGAATTATTCAGACCTCTAGAACAGCCATCTACAAAGCAGAGGTAGGAAGGGTAGGGGAAAGGGAGGATGCATGCAGCCTCTAGCATGAATGCGATAGCATCCCACTGTTCTCACCATGTTTCAGTAGTTTTTTGTTAAATAAATATTTCCTAATTTGATGTAAGCATTTTTTATCATTATCCACATAATTTTAAAAATTGTCTTTTCTGATTCTGACCAGCTAAAACTTTTTAAAAAATAGTTCTAAATTTTTTGTGTTACTTATTTCTATAAGTCTATCAACAAATATATGAGTATTCAAATATTAAATGTATTGAAATCCAAAAGCATCTCTAATTGGTCATAATTACCAAACAACTCACAAAACTCACTAACAATATAAAATGTCTCTTTTGCAATGTATGTTGTTCCATAAGCTACTATAAAAATAAGAAGTTGATTAGCTAGTAGCAATACCATAGTTATAAATTAGTTATATGATAATGTAAATACCTAAAAAATGCATGTGGTAAAGTACACCTAATTGAAATTCTGAGGCTCACTCTGACAGAGGCAGTTCTCATTAGAAATGGCAAAGGCAGTAGGTGGACAATGCCATAACTACACAGTGAGTGCCTTGAAATACAGACAGTATGATTGTATCTAATAAGCATAGCACGTAAACAATTGGATTTGTAAGGGAAATTAAATGGCTTGACCCAAGTACTGAAACATAATATTGTGTAGCTCTGCATTTTCTATTCTATGATTATGGCAAAGCGCTTTTGTGAACCACAATGAAGGTATACTATTAGAGCATTTGTGCATCAATTAAGTATTGTAGCCTCAGGAGGAAACACCAATACATTTTTAAAGGAAGTCAGATTCAATCTGCTTTATATTCAAGCTGTTGTCCTCTCTAATATTTTATTCTTTATGCTATGAATGTCTATTATGAATGGAGTATTTTCTCACACTCAGACCATTTATTGATGGTTCGTAATACTCTAGAATGAAAAATTGCTAGGACTTGATATATTACTTTTCAGTGTAAGATACTTTTCAAGAGAAACATTTTGACAATTTTGATGTCATTTCTATTATTAAGCAGTCATTTGTTCTATTATATATCGCTTAACATGGTTAAAACTTCCAAATAAAACCTCTTTTGCCACTATCTTGAATAAGGTATTCATTTCTTCAAACCATTCTCTTTTATTATCTGGAAGTTAGTAATTTACTATAAACGTGAACAAATCAGCTGCTGTACTAAAAGAAAGACCAGTATTTAGTGAGGAAGAAAGAGCTGCAAAATGGGAGAGAAGATGGTAGGTTCATTTGTGGTATTCATATTATTGGGCATCTAACCATTGTACCCAGACTTTTTTATGGATACTAATGCAATAATCAGGGAGTTACCCTAAAAACATTCTGGCCATAAACCCATATTTTAAATGGATTGGAAATACTTTAGGTTTAAAGCAGGATAAAATAGTTGATGTAAGAGCAGAGTGGAGGATATAAAAGCAGGACACATGATGTCTCAAGTAATTATAAAGATTCATCTAGTCTCTAGTTACTTTTGACAAAGCTGTTTTTGTGATTTATGGCAGGTGCTTGTTTATAAACCCATTTCTACACAGACACAGTGAAAAGCATTTATCATTCTGCTTGGCCTTCCTTATTAGATAAATGTCACATAAACATAACCTAAATCTGGAATCTTGCTAGTCTGGCACATAAGCTGGTGGCATCACTTTGACTACCTTAATTTTTCTGTTGACCTCCAGCAGCCAAGGAGTATTTGACAGTGAGTATCCTTAGTCTCAGTGCTTTATTTGCCAAGCAGGAAAAAAAAAAAAAAAAAAAAAGTCAGTCAGATTGGTGGAGGTCAGCAAAGTATCATTTATCAACAGGCAACTCAATATTGATTTTGGTTTAAACATCCTACCCTACAGCTGTTTTCAGTTAGTAATTCTGACTAACCATTATAAAAGCTTTTATAGCTTAAGGAGATGTGTATTTTGACAAAATGAAATTAATCAATAAAGGTGTCAGTCATCTTGAATCCAGGTAACAAACTGCTCACTCAAGAGAGTCGAACATTAATGATAGTAATTTTTAAAGTCTTGAGAAACCTTATTTTCCATGGATTCCCTCACTTTTCCAAGATGATCCTACTTTTAAGCTGTCATTCTCATCTTTGTAATATTCTATGTAATTGTTAATTAATACATTGAAACGTAAGGATATTTAACATGGCTTTTATTTTATAATTTATAATTTATTATTAACTATGTGAAAGTATTATGAATATTTAACTGCAAATGGCTAAGGATATAACGCAAAATTAGTAATAAAAAAACTGGTGAATCAGTACCATATATGACAAATAATGCAGATGAGTAATAGATTAGAAACTTGAAACTGAATTAATTGTGCAAATGACACAGATGTATTACTATGTTAATTATCCTGACTTTAAAAAAGACCATAAAAACTTGAGGGACAGAGGATTGATATAAGTGTTAAACAAGTTAATCCTCATTTTCACTTAAGTTTTGTAGCTACCTATATTATTTAATACATTAAACATGATGCATAAGTATTTTAATACAATTGTTAAAGTTTAAAATAAAGCATAAATTGTAATTTTTCTTTTTTGTCGTATTTAAAACATGGAAGAATCTCCTACTTATCTGCCCCATCATTACACATTAAAATTATTTGCATCTTTAATCAGGAGACGTTTGCAACTATCTATTCATATAGGTAGCCATTACCAATGAAAGTTGGACAAAAAATAAAGAAAATAAGTTTAAAAAGAAAATAAAATAGCTTTCAAATGAAAGAACATTTGGATTTTACATTTTAGTCATTATGCAAAACTAATTTATTTAATGAGTAGTATAGATTATATATAATATATGATATAAAATCGTAATAGGAAATGTGTATGGATGAATTTGACAAAAATGTAACAAAACTTTTATATATACATTCTTAATGCCTGTATTGTAGAACAGCTACTCATTTCAGTCTATTAATATCTTTTTTTTTCATCCCAATTGGAAATATATTACTCCTGTTTATTTATTTATTTATTTCCTTTTAGGACTTAAGGCATTAAAAATCTGTTTGACAATCTAAACACCCACACAAGACACTAAACAAATAAACAGGGTTAAAATTATCAACCTGCATAAATTTGCTTACTCTTTACTATTTTCACTTTTATTTGTGTATTTATATTTACAGTAATGTATTTATATGACCCAATAGAACACTGAGTTTCTGCCCAAAAACTTAAAAATAAGTTAATTCGTGAGAATTTAAAAAAATCACAAATTTGCTCATAACAAATGAGATCTCAGCTGTACAAAAATAATTTTCATGTTATTTAGACAAAGGGAGAAGAAGCACTGAGACATACACTTTCAAACACTAACTAGTTTGAGGAAAGAAAATAATCTGCATCAAGAAATCTAATTCTTTGATAATTTTCCTACCAAATGTTCTACTATAAAACTAAATGCTATAGTAGTTTGATATCATTGGTAATTTGGTTAACATCTCCTCAAAGACAAGGGGAATTTTCCTACATCCTTATATCCACATTATATATTACAGACATTTAATACGTTTTTATTTGAGCTGTTATGTTAAGAAGCAATTGCTAGATTACCACTATATAAAACACAAACTTGAGATTCACTTACATCAGCAAAGATTATTTCTTGTTCACATAACTTCAAGTTTAATTGGAGTCACTTAATCTAGCTAGGTGTGGCTGAACTTGGCTCTGTACTGCAGATAAAATTTGGGTTTTCTTCCCCATGTTTCTTCTCCTTAGAACAAAGGCTTCCCAAGCCATCTTCCTGTGCCAAAACCCAGGAGTGCAAGACTGCAACCAACATTAGGGTCAACTCCATGTTCCATAGCCACACAAATCATGTTTATTGTTGTTGTTTTTTAAAGAGACAGTTCTGTCTCTTAAGATTTAATTACGGGTAACTTTGGTACATTAAGGTTCTGTGACACAAGGCCCTTAAGCTTTCTGGGAGCTCTTTTGTAGAGCTAGAAAGATCCACTGGACAACTTCAGAGATCCTAAGAAGAGTGTAAATGGCCACACTCATGATTTATATTCCTATGAAGTTGTCTGTTAGTGGCTATAATTTGATTATTTTCCACCTCTGAATTTTTCAGTCTATCCTCATTTCCTCTAACTTCTGCTTGTAAACTGGTCAGTCCTTGTGGAGTTCTTTATTTTTTGTGTTCCTCGTATATAAAACTGTTGCACTTTTAATATTTGACCACAAAATTTACTCACCCCATGCTACAGGTTCATTAAGCACACATTTCCTCTTTCAACTTTTAAAACTTTTTATGAAAACATTTTTGTTTTAAGACTGTGTTTTTAAGAACATTTTTTAGATTCACAGCCAAAATTAATGGGAAAGTACAGAGATTTCATGTATAACCCCTACCCTCAACAAGCACAGCCTCTTCCATTATTAAAATCCCGCCATAGAGCCGTACATGTTACAACTCCTAAACCTGATAGTGGCATAAATTCTATGGGTTTGCAGAAATGTTTAATGTATCCATTATATGACATCATACAGTGGATTTTCACTGCCCTAAAATCCTATGTGCTCTCTTTATTTATTCTTCCCCACCTCCCAACTTATGGTAACTATAGATTGTTTTATTGTCTCTATACTTTTTCCTTGTCTAGAATGTCATACAGACAGAAACACATAGGATGTAGTCTTTTCAGATTGGCTTCTTTCACTTGATAATATATATTTAAGTTCCGTCCCCATATTTTTCATAGGTTGATAACTTGTTTCTTTATAGCACTGAATAATATTCCATTGTTTGGATGTACTAAAGTTTATTTATTCCAATGCAATAATATTTACTATAGTAAATGGTATTGTGTTTTTTATTTCAAATCCAACTTATATATTGCTAGTAAACAGGAAAGTGATGCACTTTTTATATTAACTTTGTATCCTGAAAGTTTGCAATAATTGCTTATTATTTTCAGAAAATTTTTTGTTTTTTGTTTTTTGCCTTCGGATTCTTTCAATTTTCTACATAGTCACTCAGGTCATCTGTGAACAACCACAGTTTTACATCTTCCCTCCCAATCTGTATGCCTTTTATTTATTTGTCTTGTCTTATGGCATTGGCAAGGACTTCAGTATGATCAGGAAATGAATGATGGGAAGGAAAATCTTTGCCTTGTACATGATATTAGTGGGGAAATTTGAGTTTCTCTCTGTTAAATATAATGCTAGCTGTAAGTTTTGTAGATGGTGTTTATCAAGTTGAGAAAGTTCTTTTCTATTCCTAGTTTATTGAGAAATTTTATAAAGAATAAGCGTTGGATTTGTCAAATGCTTTTATGCATATATTGATATAATCACATTATTTTTTACTTTAAGTCTTATGTAATAAATTACATTATTTGATTTTTTGATTTGGAAACAGCCTTGTATATCCGGAATAAATCACACTTGGTTGTAGTGTATAATAATTTTTATACATTGTTCGATTCAATTGGATAATATTTTATTGAGGATTTTTTCACCCATGTGTTATTTAGAAATACAATATCTGATCTCACATATTTTGGAGTTTCCAGTTATCTTTCTGTTATTGATTTCTAGTTCAATTCCATTGTGGTCTGAAAACAGGCATTTTACTATATATATATATATATATGTATGTGTGTATGTGTGTATGTGTGTATGTGTGTATGTGTGTATATGTGTATATGTGTATATATGTGTGTGTGTGTGTGTGTGTGTATATATATATATATATATGTATATATATATATATATATATATTTTTTTTTTAATTAGTTAAGGTGTGTTTTATGTCCCAAAATGTGGTCTGTCTTAGTGAATGTTCCATGTGAGTTTGAGAAAAATGTGTACTCTGCTGTTGTTGGATGAAGTAGTCTATACAAGTCCATTATATACAGGAGAATGAATATTTTGTTGAGTTCAACTATGTCTTTACTGTTTTTCTTCCCACTGGATCTGTCCATTTTTGAGACAGGGGTGTTGATATCTCCATCTATAATAGTGAATTTATCTGTTTCTCTTTATGATTCTATTAGTTATTACCTCACATAGTTTGATGCTCAGTTATTAGCCACATACACACTAAAAATGTTTGTGTCTTTTTGGATAATTGTCTCTTTTATCATTATGTAATATCCTAACTCTCCTTGCTTGGAAGGCTTCTGTGACTGAAATTAATATAGCCACCTGTACTCCCTTTATATTTCTCTTTCTATTTTTTACATGATATATTTGTCTGCATCCATTTACTTTTAATCTATGCATGTATTTATATTTAATATTGCTTGTAGAAAACATGTAATAGTTTCTTTTTTATTAATCCACTCTGGCAATCTCTGTCTTTCAATTGGTGCATTTAGACCATTGATATTAAATATAATTATCAATATGGTTGGATTAATATCTACCATTTTTGTTATTATTATTTTTGATCATTGCTCCTATTTTTGCTTTTAACACTTTTGCTGTCTTTTGTGGTTTAAAATTAAACATTTTGTATGATTCCATTTTCTCCCCTTAGCATATTATTGTTACTTCTTTTTAAAAATATGTTTAGATGTTGACATAAAGTTTGCAATATATATTTATACCTACAATTAAAACTAAACCACATCCACTTTTCAGTAACAATATACTTCTTTCCAAGTAGCATATATACTTTATTTTTAAGACATTTATTAAAATATAGCTAACATACAATATTATAATAGCTTCAGGTTTACATCATAGTTATTCAACATTATTGACTATATTTTCTGTGTTGTAAGTTACATCCCCAAGACATTTGTTTTATACTTGGAACTTTGTACCTCTTATTCCACTTTATCATTCCCACTTTCTTTATTTAAATTACAGTTGCTCTTCAATAGTATTTTATATTAATTTCAGGTATATATCATAGTGGTTAGACATTTATATAATTTACGAAGTGTTCCCCATGACTAGTCTAGTACCCACCTAGCACTATACATAGTTATTAACATATCATTCACTATGTTCTTTCTGCTTTATTTTACATCCCCGTGACTAGTTTGTAACTACTACCAATTTGTATTTCTTGATGCCTTACCCCTTTCACCCTGCCCCCAAACCCCCTCCCATGGGTACTGATAGATCTAGTACCCATCTGATACCATATATAATTATTGCAATATTATTGACTGCATTCCTCATGCTATATCCTACATCCCCATGACTACTGTGTAACTATCCATTTGTTTTCCTTAATATCGTCCCCTTTTTCACCCACCCCAAAATCCCCTCTCATCTGGCAACCACAAAAATGTTCTTTATATCTATGAGTTTGTTTCTGCTTTGTTTGTTTATTTTGTTTTTAGAGTCCACTTATAATTGAAATCATATGATATTTTTCTTTTGCTATTTTACTAAACTCAGCACAATACCCTCTATGGCCATCCATGTTGTCGCAGATGGCAAGATTTCGTTCTTTTTTATGGCTGATTAATATTCCATTGTATATATGTACCACATATTCTTTATCCATTCATCCGTTCAAGGATGCCTAGATTGCCTTCATACCTTGGCTATTTTAAATAATGCTGCAATGAACATATGGCATTATGTTCCAATGAAAATGTCTCCTCAAAGTAGCATTTTGGGTTTCTTCAGATAAATTCCCAGAAGTGGGATCACAAGGTCCTTCTTTATCTCTTGTTATCATCTTTGTCTTAAAGTCTCTTTTGTCTGCTATAAGTATTGCCACCTCAGCTGTTTTGTTTGTTTGTTTCCATTTTCATGAAAGACGTTTTTCCCATTCCTTTACTATCATCTCTGTGTGTCTTTCGATCTGAAGTGAATCTCTTGTAGGCAGCATATGTAAGGGTCTAGTTTTCTTATCCATTCAGTCCCCCTATCTTTTGATTGGATCATTCAATCTATTTATATTGAAAGCAATTGTTGATAGGTATCTAGTTATTGTCATTATTATTATTATTACTATTATTATTATTATTACTTTGTCTTAAAGAAGTCCCTCTGAGATTACCTATAATACTAGTTTGGTGGTGATGAACTTTTTTAGCTTTTTCTTCTCTTTATCTGTCCTTTGAATTTAAATAATAACCTTGCTGGGCAGAGTAATCTATGTTGTAGGTCCTTGTGTTTCATACTTTGAATATTTCCTGCCAAACTTTTCTGGCCTGCAAAACTTCTGTTGAGAAATCAACTGACAGTTTTATAGGGGCTCCCTTGTAGGTAACTAACTGCTTTTCTCTTGCTGCTTTTAAGATTCTTTCTTTGTATTTAATGTTTGGCATTTTATTTATCATGTGTCTTGGTGTGGGCCTGTTTGGGTTCATCTTGTTTGGGACTCTCTGTGCTTCCTGGACTTGTATATTTATTTCCTTCACCGGGTTATATACATTTTCTGTCATTATTTCTTCAAATAGGTTTTAATTCCCTTGCTGTCTCTCTTCTCCTACTGGTAACCCTTTGATGCAAATCTTGGTTTGCTTGACATTGTCCCATAGGTCCGTTAAACTATCCTAATTTTTTTGGATTCCTGTCCCTTTTTTGGGTGTTTACTGCTATCTTATTTTCTAAATCACTAGTTCAGTCCATTGCTCCATCGAATCTATTGTTGATTCCCTGTACTGTATTCTTCATTTCTATTATTGCATTTTTTATTACTGACTGCTTCTTTTTTCTATGTTTTCTGTCTCCATTTTCATATTTCTCATCTCTTTGTTGAAGCTTCCCTAAGATCACTGAGCATCCTTATAACCAGTGTTTGGATCTCTGTATCTGGTAGATTGCTTGTCTGTCTCCATTTGATTTAGTTCTTTTTTCTGAAGCTTTATTCTGTTCTTTATTTGTGACATGTTTGTTTGTCTCTCATTTTTGTTGCCTTCCTTGATTTGTTTCTATGTATTAGGTAGGAATGCTATGTCTCCTGATCTTTGTAGAGTGGCTTTATGTAGTAGGAGTGCTGTGGGGCTCAGTGGTGCAGTCTTCCTGGTCACCTGAGCCATGCAAGTGTGTCCCTTGTGTGTGTTGCATGAGCCCTCCAATTGTAGTTAAGCCTTGGTTGTTGCTTGCTCATCAATGGGAGGCATTGACCTTCGGGCTCATTGGTTGTGAGGACTGGCCGTGACTACAGTGGTAGAGATGTGGTGAAGGGTCTGACTCTACAGACCAGATCTTCTTCAGTAGGGCTCTGGGACCTTCCCCTTAAGTGTGCCATCCTTGGAGGTTGCCGAGTGATGCTCCAGTTTGTTTCAAAGCTGGCCACTGGGCACGCCAGCCCCAAGGCCACCTGGGAAGGGACCTACTGCAGGCCAAGTCCAGCTGCAGCCTGTGCCCTATCTGGGTCCACGTGGCAGGAGCCACAAAACTATCAGCAGCTGGCTGCCTCTTGCACTATAATTGGAAGTATCACCAAAGGCTAAGCCATGAACCAAGACAGTTTCTTCTAATGCTGGGCTTATGGCCGCTCAGTTGGAGGTATGGGACTTGCTCGAGCCAGATGCTGTTTGTCTGGTTTTTGCAAACCTTTGAGAAACCCTTGGAAAATCTGCAGCATGTGCAAAGGCAAATGGTTTTTTGAAAAAGCCACTGGGAATGGCTTGTGTGTTCCAAAAGTTGGGTGGGGTGGGGTCTCAGAATCACCAGGGTTTTGCGAGCAACTGGTGTCAGCTAGCCTGAAGGAAACTCAGATATGGCTGCTGCCTGCTTCTGCACGCTAGAAAGGACGAGGGCTCAACAAAGAAACAATGGCTTCCTCCAGCTCTTCTGACCAGGAGAAAGCTGCCCTTCCAGCCGTAGCCTTGAAGCTGTACAACTCAGTGTCCCTCCACATGTCCCCATTGCCTCTTGAGCTGCTGCCCCAGAACTGGAGCTCAGAGCCAGTGATTCCATCAGTAAGTCTATGTTTGGTTCCTTTAAGAAGAGGGCCTGAGACTCCAGCCATTCTCAGCCACAAAGTGTGCTGTTTTTCACCACCAGAAATTATGGGGACCTTTGTACCCCGACACTGGAACCCTGAGCTGGGGAGCCTGGTATGGTGCCGGGACCCCTTGCTTCGCGGGGGGGACCTCTGCAGCTGAGATATACTTCCAAATTTTCAATGGTCACACGTGGGTGTGGGACCAGCCCCTTTTGCGTCTCTACCCATTCCACCAGTCTGGAGGTGGCTTCTTCTGTATGTCCGTAGTTGTAGGGCTTCAGTTCAGCAAGATTTCAGGAAATTCTCAATGATGATTGTTTTATAATTTAGTTGTAATTTTGATGTGGTCATGAGAGAAGGTGAACACAGTGTTTACCTATTTTACCACCTTGTCTGGAACTCCCTATAAGTACTTTATAATTACAAAATTACAAAATTATCCTAAATCTTTCTATCTGTTATATCATTGCTTTCATTTATTTCATATATATATATATATATATATATATATATATATATATATATATATATATAACATATATAATCAAATACATTATTGGTATTATTTTGTATCTGTTATATCAATTAAAACTTAAAAAGGTAAAAGTTTTTATGTTATGTTCACTAATTCCTTCTTCCATGTTCTTTGTTATATTATGTAGAGCTAAGTTCCTGACCTATATTATTTTTCTTCTCTCTAAAGAACTTATTTTAACATTTCTTGAAAGACAGTTAAGTGGCAACAAATTCCCTCAGTTTTTGTTTGTCTGAGAAAGTCTTTATTTCTCCATCATTATTGAAGGATAATTTCACAGGGTACAGAATTGAAGGGCATTTTTAGTTTTTGTTTTTTTCCCCTAAATATTTCATTCCAGTCTCTTGCTTACATAATTTCCAAGGATAAGTTGGGTATATTTCTTATCTTTGTTGTTCTATAAGTAAGGTGCTTAGTTCCTTTGGCTCCTTTCAAGATTATTTTTTCCTTTATCATATATATATATATATATATATATATATATATATATATATATATATATATATATATTTTTTTTTTTTAATTTTTTTTTGTCCTTTGAGTATGATATGCATAAGTACGGTTTTTGAGCATTTATTCTGCTTGGTGTTCTCTTAGATTCCTGGTTATGTGATTCAGTGTCTGAAATTAATTTGGATAAATTTGTTATTTTGTTTCAAACTTTCCTTCTATCCCTTTCTCTCATTCTTCTCATATTCCCATTGTGTGTGTGTGTGTGTGTGTGTGTGTGTGTGTGTGTGTGTGTGTAACACATTTGGTACTTGTCCCACATTCCTTGGATAGTCCCTTTCTTTACCTTTATACTTGTTAGGACAGAGGTCAACTTCTAAGCTTGTTACATGTGGAACCATAAACTAGATGTCAGCCATTTTAATTTTTAATAAATGTTTGCTCCTGCATAACATCAGTCACTACTTTTCTGATCTCCTGTAATAGCTTCCTTGCTGCCAGTTTTCAGACTAATGCCACATGTTTTGTATGCCAAAGTTTGTACCAACTTCTGAATTATTTAGCCATCATCACACATAAATTGTATAAGCAATCGATGTAAATTATTCTGTGACTTAAAACATAAGTATTTATTTATTTATTCTTATATGTCTGTATCTTCACTAGCATTTATTGGATATATTCTGATGTTACAAAGTGTTATTTCTAAGTTTTATGTTTTGACCAGATTGACTCTGTCTTTCATTCTTTTAAGGTCAGTGAATATATACCCCATGTTCTTGCATTAAAATGAAGAATGAGTGCACAAGTCCAATTGAACTAGTTCATCTCAAGTCACCAAGTCATGTCACAGTTGCTAATATACCATTAGCTAAAGCAAGTTTTATAGTTAAGCATAGGAACAAGGAGGTAAGGAAATGCACTCTTCCTATGGGGCCCAGGGGGTAATGAGAGTGAATATTTTCTAATTTACAAAAAAAAAAAAAAAAAAAAGTAGATATAGAATTAATTATTCAGTTCCTCATAGCAAACTATGAAACTGAATATTATGAATTTATTTTCCTATGTTTTTGCCCACAGAGGAAAAAATGTGCAAATCTCAGGTCATGTATATTATTTCCCTTTAGCAATTATGTTTCTCACTATACATTTGGAAAAACTGACATTGGTAATAACTAAGATGAATTTTTAAATCAATTTTGGGTACTATACTATTCTCTGATATTTTCAGTAAATAAGATTATTACTAATGCATTTTGGGTTGTATATTCTGTGTTTTCTGATTACAGAATGGATATAATGTTATTCACAGAAATTAATAATTTCTGGCTGCCTTTTTCAAATTTCCAAAGAGATTCCTGGCTGTCTTCTTCAAATTTGCAAATTATTCAACCATAATTTCTTAAAATACTTTAAGTCCTTCCCTCTCTTTCCTTTCCTTAAAGGCAGTACTTGTATGCATATTAGGCCTGTTGAAGTTGTCCCATAACTCTATTCTTTCTTTTTTTGTTATTCTTATTTCAATCCATGTTTCATTTTGAATAGTTTTTAGTGTTGTGTTTTCAAGTTCATTCATCTTTTCAACTGCAATGTCAAATACATATTTAATTCCTCCAGTGCATTTTTCATCTCAGATATTGTACATTTTCATTACTGGCAGTCCTATTTTACTTCTTTAAAATTTTATTTTATTTTTGTTGTTTTCCTTTTCTCTACATTACATGTTCAATGTTCTTTTCTACCTTCTCAAACATATAGATCATAATTTTAATAAGTGTTCTAATGTTCTTGGGTACTAATTTTATTATTGTGCCATTTTTAGGGACCATTAGGTTTATGGTTACATGAACTATTCCCATCCCTGTGTGAGCTTTGAGATCAATCCTTCGGGACTCTGATGTTATCAGTTGATTCTTGAGTAGTTGTTTCATATGCATACAATAGTTATAATTCAACTGAGGATTCCAGAAGGGTATTGCCAATCTCCAGAGCCAAATCTCTGTGCAATTCCTTCCCTCACAGTCTCTTTGTAAACTTGAAGTTGCCTTGTACTCCTCCTACTTCTAGTGATGTCTCAACTTGGGGATACTGTTCAGCAACAACTGGATTTCCAGTCTGCTCTGTGGCCTAGTTATTCTCTTCAGATTGTCAATTGTCATGATTTTAAGAGTGATCTAATTTACTTCCCCTTTCCCTTCATCACTATCCTATGCTAATTGATGTATAATGCTTAAAAACTATTTTTCCATATATTTTGTCTGATTTTTTTTCTAGTTTAGAGTGTGTGGCTAACTCAAATTTATGTTATTCCATATTGACTGGAAACGAAAGTTTTGTTTTTTAAGGCTTGAATTTCTCATTGATTTAATATCTTTAACCCTTCAGTAAACTCTGATTCAATTTATTTTATTTTGTGATATATATGCGAAGAGCTTTGTTTTTCATAATTTTTGATATCATCATTTGTCTTCCAAAGCCTTTCTTTTGTTTTATTTTATTACTTTTCCTCCTTCCCTTATCACATGCCTTTCTCCACAGATAATTAGTCTAGTGTCTTTAATACAGATCTCATTCTGTTTCTAAATTTGACACTCTGGATTATTTTTGAATATTATTAATATTTAGTTAATTGTTTCAAACCATTGTATCGGACTATATAGTTCTCATGCATCTCATGCATATATATTCTGTCTGTCTCTTTAATGATGAATACTTAGGCAGACTATAACTTCTTTCTTCCTCAGTGTTGCAATCATTTCAATGCAGATCTTCTTAGAAGCCCACTCAGGAGAAAGTTTCACAAGGTCAGAATTGCAGGACAGTGAGATATAGGTACTTCATTTCACAGAATACTATCAGATTGTTTTTTTAGAATGTAGACAAGCTCTGATACTCCTACCACTATCTCCAGGGAGTTCCTATAGCTTACCTATAGATGTGTAATTTAGAGTATCTTTTTCCTATGTTAGTCAATTTCATCAGTGTGAAGTAAATTTGAATTCAATAAGTTAATTAAATATTGAATACAATTTTAAGCATGTGGTACATTTTTTAAAAGTTTATATATACTTTTGCAATTACTCCTCAGAATATTTAAATAATTATCATACCTTCTATTTCATATAAAAGAAAGATAAGGCTTAGGGAAGTCACAAAGATAGTCTATAAGAGAGTTGCCTAGATTCCCACTGGGTTATAAATATTCCGATCTAAGCTCGCAATTTTAATATAAAATTTGGCTGTATTCCACTAAAATATGGTAACTTTTATAATTAAATGTAATGAATACTAACAGAAAAAAAACCTCTAAACACACAAAAGAAATGTATAAATGCTAACACTGCCTGAGAAGCACCACATACATATTTGCCCATCAAACTGTTTGTTTTAATGCATTCTGTGTATAAATTATAGTATCTTGATGCTTTTTTAGAGAAAAGAAAGAAAAATAATCTAATTTAATTATATGTTTTTGATTTGGAATAACCTAAACTATAAATCCAAAAATCTAACTTAAAGTTAAATTAATCCCTTCAAACTAAGTAATTGCATTTATAAGTTTTCCAGAAGAAATAAAATGTGACAGATCGTATTTTTGGTCTTAGCCACAACATATTAAAAACTCAAACAAAAAAAAAATAGTTATATGACAAGCCTTGTGTCACTGTGACATTACTTAAACAAAAGTAATTGAAAACACAAAGGTAACTGCTTCAACTATTTCAAGCATTTATGTTAGCAATTTCAAGATATTACCACAAAATGTTATTGAAAGTTTAAAAGAATTAGAAGTTCTCTTAGAACAGACTTCTGTGTTCTGTTCTAAGCCTGTGTTCTTATATAAACCTTTTAAGGCTTCATCTCATCTAATTGCATCTCACTCTAACTTTTACACTAAATGTTGTTGGGTTGAAAATGCATGTGATTATTCGACATTCCAACATATACTTAAATGTGACTGGGTAGATGAGTTAACTTGAATTATCTCACGTAATGCCTGAATTTGGAGGAAAGAATTGATTCAAAAATGTGAATGATAAGTTCACAAGAATATTTGAATTTGCTGAATTAGCAAAATCAAGGGTTTTTGTTTGTTTTAGTGTAGGCAAGAGAACTGGGGTTGCTTTTTGCATAGTATGATATATTGATTATTCCCAAATAATCTATAAAGTGTTAAAAGTTTAGTTAGTACTATCGATCTTTATTTTTCATTCCAAGATTTGCAGTTATTATGCAGTTAGTTTGGTGCAATTTAAAATTCCTAAGTCAAAGATGTAATAGGTGACATGTAAAAATTTTACCAGAACAAAAGGTAGTAAAACATCACTTTATTTGTATGTCGCTTGACATATATTGAAATAATACACGAGAGAAAAGGGGAGAGTCCTAGGAAAAACTGTTGATTAACTGCCAATTACCAAATTACTTTTATATGCCCCATATAAATTTTATCACCATACAGTGATTTCTGGTTTCCCTGTGGGTATTTTGAACTCTATTTATATAGCTAGATTGCTGTATTAGATTTTATAAATTTGGTTGAAGGTGGATAATTATGAAAGTTGCTTGTAAAAAACAATAGTAGATACATATAAAATATTTTACCTTACTCTCTCATATATTTAAATGCATAGTTTTAGTACTTGAGCCAATTCACTTGAAGCATGTTCCTCAATCATTCTGTAGCAGTTTCACTCCAGGAATTTATGACTTTTCACAGTTATATCCTTTCCAAGTGACCTAACATTGACAACCAAAGTCATGATCATTTCTGTCATTTGAAACAGGGTAAAAAATGATTCATTCAAGTTTTCATGGCTGTTTCTCTTGAAATTCCATTTCAGAAATCACTATATAGTTATATTTGCTTTTTCCTATGTTTTATGTTCAATAAATTTGTAAGATTAAAACTGCGGTATTTGAAGATAATACACTTTCCACTTTTTCCTCTCTTATTCTAGTTAGTAAATATTTTCTTACATTGTGATTTTTTTCAAAATATTTTCTTTGAATATTTTCTCTATGAAACTATATTTACTTATAAAATGCATTTTGGTAACATTATAGAAATTCAATTTTACTTTGAAATATATAAACTGAGGAATGAATGATGAGCTAGAGCCAGGCAGGAGCAGATTCTAAGTTTAAATATTATTTGAAGGCTGTGAATGAGACTAATTTTGGAAATTGGAGAGAACAAAGGGGAAATGAGGGCAGGAAGAATATTTCTCAGATTTTCAAAGAATGAAAAAACTTAATTTTCTTTGTATTTGAATAGCTATATTATCATAAACTTTAAAGAAAAACCTGCAGTGAGTTCTTAAGTATTTGGACTATGAATACTAAAATAGACAGTGATCATGGGGTTGGAGCATAAATCCATTCATGGCAGTTCATGTTGCATGATCTCTTTTGTTGTTTGACAAGGTAATTACGCTCTTCTAATAGATTGGATATGCATTGCATCATTATTTTTGTTTCAGTCTTATGATAATGAAATGTTGTTTGAAGTTATTCATGAATGCAAGGAAATTTATGGAAATTACCTGAAATACCAGAATAAAAGTTGATAATGGGTCAATCATTTAGAGCATGGTTAGTAGTAGAATGCCTAAGAAATAATGTACAGATTTGTAGATAATATACTACTGCCAAATATAACTTTTGATACAATTTTGATCCCTCAAATTACACTATACTATTAGGTCAAATTAACTTAAGATGTATAAGTATAAAGTGCTATACACATTTGTCCTCTTCAAAAAGCTGTCCAAATACAAAATGGTGAGATATTAAACACAAAATTTGAATACAATTTACTTTTAATCAACTTGTCGATGCCTATGTATAAATATTTACCTATGTATAATATGCCTATAAATAAAAAAATTGTAACTTAATTACAAATTACAACCTCAATCTTTTGTATTTTTCCATGTACTTTTTTCAAGTAAGGCAATAATTAATTGGTAAACTTCCCAATACTAAATTGCCATAAGTATTAAAATACATTGACTTTAACATATATTGCAGTTCAGGCTTTTTATTAATCCATGTATATATAATTACTGAAATATTATTTGTGTTAATTTGTACAGTATTAGCAGGACTTTATCTTAAAAAGTAAAATATTAATTTAAGCTATATCCTCAAATGATTGCCACAGCAATATTTTGAGTATATATAATCTGTGTATGCAGAATTGAATACCTGGATAAAGTACAGAACTATAATAGGAAATACCACATAGGGCAAGTAAGAAATAAAGGGCATAAAGTATCTGCTTCTCATACAACAATATAATGTAGTTTAATATTCAGCAATACTTTTTACCCCATTATTGTCCAGTTATACGAAAGGGAAGAGCCATACATTTCTTTACCACCAAAAATTAAGTGCTAACAAAAAAGAACTAATTTTCGTAAAACATCATATAGAGTCACAAATCATAACCTTAGATTGCATAGAAGAATTATTTTTAGTTAAAATAATGATTCAAATTCTCTTGAAAAGTTAGTCTTTCCATTTCTTTGTGTCTTCTTCAATTTCTTTCAAAAACGTCTTGTAGTTTTCAGCATATAGGTCCTTCACATCCTTGGTTAAGTTTATTCCTAGGTATTTTATTCTTTTTGCTGCAATTGCAAAAGGAATTGTTTTTTGTATTTCTATTTCTGAGATTTCATTGTTAGTATATAGGAATGCAATGGACTTTTGTACGTTGATTTTGTAGCCAGCAACTTCACTGTATTCATTGATTGTTTCTAATAGCTTTTGGTGGAGTCTTTAGGGTTTTCTATATATAGCATCATGTCATCTGCAAAGAGTGATAATTTAACTTCTTCATTCCCAATTTGAATGCCTTTTATTTCTTTCTCTTTCCTGATTGCTCTGGCAAGGACTTCCAACACTATGTTGAAAGCAGAGGTGATAGGGGGCCAAGACATGGAAACAACCAAAATGTCCTTCGATAGATGAATGGATAAAGAATTGTGGTATATATACACAATGGAATACTATTCGGTGTAAGAAAAGATGATATAGTAACATTTGTCACAACATAAATGGTTCTTGAGAGTATGATGCTAAGCGAACTGAGTCAGACAGCAAAAGCAGAGAACCATATGATTTCACTGATATGTGGTATATAAACCAAAAACAGCAAAAGAACAAGACAAACAAATGAGAAACAAAAACTCATAGACACAGACAATAGTTTAGTGGTTACCAGAGGGTAAGGGGGTGGGGGGTGGGAGATGAGGGTAAGGGGGATCAAATATATGGTGATGGAAGGAGAACTGACTCTGTGTGGTGAACACACAATGGGATTTATAGATGATGTAATACAGAATTGTACATCTGAAACCTATGTAATTTCACTAACAATTGTCACCCCAATAAATTTAAAAAAAAAAAGTTAGTCTTTTAGATTTTAATTTTTCTATTGGATTAGAAAAAGTAAAAGAAAAAAAAACTACAGAGCCTTCATCATCTTCACATATATCTGGAAATTTGTACACTTCAAGCTTCTTTCAAATGCAGCCAATTATATATTGTTTAATACCTTTTCACAGACTGATGTCCAAATGCTCTATATGTTTTGCCCCCCCCCCCCAAATTAGTGTTATCCTTCATTATTTACCAAAACCAAATTTTCTGCTGGAGTTGAGATAGAGTAATTACATTCTATAAGGAAAGACCTTTGCCATCTGTGAGCCATAACCCTATTATATAATCCTTATAGAGACAACATAAATAGGATGCCCATAAATTAGGATCAATACAAAATAATTTGAAAGCAAGTCACACGTATGACAGGACATAGACACATATTCACTGTTATACAGGCTCCTACCCGTTGAACATCATATTATTTCCCTGCCTAATGTGCAGTAACTCTCATACTACTCAAATGCCATCATATCTTGATTTCTGGTTACTTTGGAAACCATCAGCTATCGACAGTAATCCAGATGGGCTTCTATACCATTTACATAATTCTTACAACATCAGGACATGATAATTTTTAATTATACCATAAAACTACCCTAATCAAAGCAAGTAGCACCTAGCATAGACAGAGAATTACTATATGTATATATAGTAATATACATAGTAATATATATATAGTAATATATATATTATGTAATGTCTTCCCAGTGATCTTAAAAGGTCATATTGAATAGTTCTTTATGGCTTATATAGACACCTAGAAAATGATATAAAAATATCTTTGAATTTTCAATAATTCTTCCATCCATTTATTGTTTTTAAAACGTATCTTTGACCTTAGAGGAATCTTTACACTTAATTTATTTTTTCATTTTAATGGAACTGTTGGCAATCTTCAAAATTGAAGTACACTTATTTTTCTGTTCCAGCTGATAACTTAACAGCTGAATTACAGGCAAACATTTTTACCTGTATATAAGACAAAGGACATGGGAATATTGTTTCTGTGAATACTATTATTTAAATAAGCACTAAGAAGCATAACAGGGCTTTTTAAGTCATATTTTCTTCCACTTATTTTCCTAAATCCTCCTGATACTCCTTCTTAAATGAACTAAAGAATATGCCTTTGAAATTTTGAGGCATACAAATAACTTGCTGTTATAAATATTCCTTGGGATTACTGCACAACACAACGTAATTTGTAAATATCCGTGCGATAAACCAATTCTTCTTGTATTAGTCAGTGCAGGCTATCATAACAAAAATGCCATGGGCTGCATGGCATAAACAAAAACTATTTCTCACAGTCTGGAGGCTGGAAGTCTGAGGTCAGGGCGCCAGGCTTCTCAGTGCGTGCTCACATGACCGTTCCTTGGTTCCTGCACTCAAGGATAGAGAGAAAGAATGTGAAGTCTCTGGTGTCCCTTCTATGAGGACATTAATCCTGTCATAAGGACCTACTTTTATTATCTCATCTAACCCTAATTAGCCCCTGAAGGTCCTATATCCAAATACCATTGCATTGGTTGTTAAGGCCTCAACATATGAACATTGGAGGGAAACAAACACTCACTCCATAGCCGCGCCCCTCAAACATATCTAAACTTTTCATGTTTAGCCATTATATACTGTTATTGTGTCCTAATCATTTTTATAGTGAATGTGGTAGAGATAGGGAGTACTTCAGTGAATGTTTTATATCATGTACTAGGAATGAACAGTGCCAAGATCTTATTCTTTATGCCTATGGGTTAAGCATTAAAAACAAAGAAGAAGAAGGATAAGGAAAAGAAGAAAAAGAAGAAAATATTTTAAAGAAGAAAATACCAAAGATCAACAGTTAGTTTCATTTGTAACCTCTGGTATGATACATGCTCTTATCTTTTACACACGATTATGAGTTATCACAATGATATTCCTAGCCAAACTCACATGACTTTATTCTACAGAGAATGCTATCTGACTCAAAACTGCATCTGTCAAAGCAGCCAGAGAGCAGTTACTGGGAATATGACAAAGCTAAATGGAATCACTAAGTCAGTGAGCATGTGATATGGTTTGGGGACTGGGTAATGGGTGATTTGTTACTAGAAATATGCAGTGATAAGAACCTAAAGCATATGACACTGACTTTGGGATGTGATGATGTGAAGAAGCAAGAAAGACCTTTAGGAAGCTTAATAAAGGCCATAAGGGCCTTGAAAAGACAAAGAGAAAAATTATTATCGGAAGCTGGAAATATAAAGACATTTGATGCTTAGTGCCGTACAGTTTGTAAACACTGATTTTCAGGAAACAGAATGAAGGCCTACCCAAGTAACTATTGTCATGTGCTCGGCTGGATTTCAGAATGAATATGGACCAATGAATGCTGTTTCTCCCATATTTCTCCTTTCTAAACAGTAGCTAGTGCCTATCTCTGTCCATTGTGTGCTGGGTATGTCAGGGGAACATATTTGGTCCCTTTAGATCACAAGTTTACTGAAGCAGAGAAATTACACTTAAGAAACCTTTCAAGGAGATTCAACTGCATCTGGAAATGATCTAGAAGGTGAGATCCTGGAATTTGCATCCCCCTCTGAATGAAATGAAACCTAAGGAGTATTGGTGGGGGGGAGTATATTTTGCATGTGGAGAAATATAAATATTTTTTGACTAGATAGTAGACTATGGTAATTTTAAAATGCCCACACATTGTTTGATAACTCCCTCCACTGAAAATTAAAGTCTATTTTCCCTCCCTGTATATCTGGGCTTGTTCAAAGCCTACTTTGAATAAATCTACTCCAGACCTAGTCCTTTAGAGGACTAAGAAATCTCTTCCTTTTTACTTCAGAATTCATATAAATAGTCACCCTATCCTGCTGGAGAGACCATTTGAAGAGGCAGTGATACTATAAGGAGATGGAAAAGGTCCTAACTGAACAGCCTTCCAGACTTCCCACCACGGCACCAGGCATCTGAGTGATGTGCTATCTTGGACCTTGTACACCACCCAGCTGTTAGCTGCAATCTACTGCATGACCCCTGTAGATAACACAGACAGGAAAATAGACCTGGTGAGACATGTCTGAATTTCTCACTTACAAAAATCAGCTATCACAAAATTATTTTTTTCAACCATTACATTTTGGGATAGTTTGTTGTAAAGCAAAAGATAACCAAAATAGAACACCAGCTACCATGTTTCTTATGACCCACTTGTCAACAGCAAATATTTTCTTTAGAGATTAGGGTAGGACTAAACCAGCAACAACCACCAAAAATATGTATTGACTTAATTATCAAAATGCATCAGAGAGCAGTCACATTTTTCCCTTTAACATTAGACTCAATTTTCAATACAGAGCTTAAAGAACTCCTCTCTCTTTAATTTTACTTTATTATTTTTTCTTTATGTGATCTGTATTACACTAACTACATTTCTAAACTACATTATACTAACTGCAGTTCTCTATGAGAATCTATCAGTTCCACTCATCTGGTAAGTTCAGTGTTGATTTTCATTTCTAGTCTGAAATTGGTGTTGCTGATTTAACAACCTGCTCATGTAAAAGAGACCATTATTCAATATGATAAGACCTGCTGGGAACATTTTCTTAGATCACGTCACTAATGTTGTCAATGGTGAAATGTGGAGAGTGTGACAGATGGAACACACAATTCACTGAAAGACATTCTTGTTATTTGAAATTGAATATGAGTACCCCAATCTCCTATTACATGAGAAAGTTAAGATTTTTGCCTCTGGATCTTAAAAAGATCACATAACTCCATGCTATTAATGATTTTTTTTTTAAATCTGTGCCCAGACTCAAGCATTGTATTCAAAGTATTTTTTTTTAAAGGTAACATTATTTATCTTATGATCCCATCTGGTATAATATGAACTATAATGACAATACCTGTAGAAAACATTGTAGGAAGTAAAAATATCAGTTTGCCTTCCAGCATTTCCTATGGATATGTCATGTAAAGCAGATGGTTTGAAGTCACTTGATATTACTTACTATCCTTATTAAAACTTGCATCAAATTTTACTAGGAATTAGATCCATCATGTTAAAAATTATTTCTATAGGCATACATTTGTTTATTATTAATTAAACAAATCATTCCAGTGTTTCCCAAATTCTTCCATGTAGTCCTTATCAATATCAAAAGGGCTTCAATTAAAAAATCCTGTTGAAATAAACAACTGAAAATTTGACTTCAGACTTTTGTAGCCTTTGTTATGCTAATAGTCATTACGAGTTTTCAAAGAGGGCTATAAAATGTAGCATATTCCAAGGTTATTCCATCTTGGTAAAATTAGCTCATGAGATACCTTTTGTAACTAGAAACTTGGAATGTTGATTTACTCATAACTTTCTGGAATTATTTAAAACAACTCGTGATGATCAAAACTGTAATAATATAGCATAAATCAAAGTTAAGAGAGTAGAACCCAATTATTACCTATAGTGAATGAGAAATACTTGGCAAACCTCCCTACCCCATGCCATTTATAACTGACATGCTATACTCATATGTGACATATGCTCCTCTTGAGAGAAGAAAATAATAAGGAAGAATGGTTTTATTTGTGAGCTGCATCACCTTTCCATCAGTTTATGCTTGGCTTTTATTTTCTACCTCAGAACAATTTATACTATGGACACAGCAAGTTGCTGCACCGGGAAAATGTTACACTAACCTAAAAATGAGCAGAGAATTGCCCTCAAGTGGAGAGTCCCAGCAGTGTACCTGCCAGATGTCAGGCTCACTGCAGTTAAACTGTGGGAACTACTATATTTCCACGTTTGTAATTTGTGGTTCCAATACATGTGGAGTTCTATTTCCACATCCTGTACAAGAAATCATTTGTAGAAAGCATAGTCATGACTAGGAATGGTTTTCCCTACTCTATTAGTATTATTTCTATAATGATAATATAATTTTCAATATAAAAAGGAAGATGTTTTAAAAAATTAATACCAGAATTGTTGCTTATATGAAGTATGTTCTCATGAAATGTGACTCCTTGACTTCACAGTTGGATGTCATTTTAGTGCTGTAAGAAATAGTTGTTTCTCCATCACTTTCATTTGCTACACTCTTTAGTCATATTTAAAATAAATCTAAGTTAAAGAACAATTCATTTACAATAAAATATTGAGAGATATTTAAAATTTCATTTGCTGAATAACTTTTACTAGAAAGAGTGTAACTGAACAATCATCTCTAATATAATTTCTAATCTCACAAACATTTTGGGGTAATAAAATGTGATGGGGTGGAGTCTGTCTTTATGGATAAATAAATTCTAACACATAAGAGAAACAATTTTATCCCTAAGTCTTTGTATTCATTAGTTAAAATACAATGATTATTAATTTCAAAAAGTAATATTTAATTGGAATATATATATATATATATATACATATATATATATATATATATATACACATATATATGTATATATGTATATATATGTTATCTAGAAAACACACTTTTAGACTCTAGGAATATATTTACAATTTTCTTATTCTGAAAGTTAGTTGAGAAATTTTGTTGCATATATTTTTTAAAGCCTATGGATTTCATAATTAAATAGAATAGCTTAGGTAAAACAAATGAAATATTTTTAACTCTGGTTATTTTACTTTACTTTTATAATATTTACTTCTATGGAAATGAAAAAAAATGATTGAAAATAAGCTAAACTTTTGGGTTCTACAAGTAGCACACAAAAACCCCTTTCATTTAAAGAATCACAAGCTGTGTGTATATGTCTGAGGCTGAAATTTTACTATAATCTAATTTGATTGTTTGCACTATGAGGCTACCTATGTTACAATGAAAAGCCCTAAATCCACAGAATAAGCATTTTGAATATAATTATATGAAGGTAGATCATTTCTTTCTTTTGGAAGATAAAAATATAAAACATCATCTGAATATTCTGGACCTGAATAATTTTCTTCTCAAGTGTCAACACATTAGGTAAGGAAGGCATAACTAAACCAAGAAACATTAGAAGAATTATGTGTATCTTTAATTTACCTACACTTTCAGGTTATTATTAAAAGATGAGTTTTGTGAAGACAATTAAAGAAGGACAGTTAATAGGTGAGACTTTGCTAAGGTAAAGATTGGCAAGTGTGTGGCCTTCCATACCTTTGACATTGCGCAGCCAGTATCAGTCCCAAGGGACTTCCTATGCCATCTGCCATCCCTGATTCCTTCTGGTTGTAAACTTGAATCAAGTGAGTAAAGCAGATTTTTCATTTTACTTCACATTACACTTCAGGCTCAGTGAACAGTGATTTCATAATAATTCAGTATTAAAGTTTAAAACATAGACTTTAATCATAAATTTGGTTAAAGCATATTAGTCTACAGGATAACATTTAAAATTAATGTGTATTTCACTGTAAATATCCTACACAATTCATTTTAGCTTTTTCAAGTAAATCAAATAAGCAATCACTTCCCGTAAATAATCTAATATAAATATCACATAGATACTGAGGAAAATATCTTTTAAGATTTTTGTTTTATTTCCTATAGACAAAATGCTTTATGCTTTTTCATCGAAGAAGTAAACTTCCTGGAAAAATTAGCAACCTAACCAAAGAAGTGTGATTTCCCAATTGATTGGTTCATTCGTTAATTTAGTTATAGGTTTATTTAAACAAAAATAGGAGACCTCAAGAAGTCACGTGACCATACTTTTATACGACATGAAAAGCAAAAATGAGGACAGAACATGTAGTGATGCTCTGAACTAGGAATGCTTGTGTACACATACCAGAACTTTGACAGACGCGTACTAAATACAGCACTGGAAAGCTCAGATTGAAAGACCAAAGCACTATTGTCCACAAAATAGTAGACTTCTTGGGAGTAAGAAAAATCTTGCTAACATTTCCTAATAAGAAAAAAAGGAGCTAAGAGGACAGAAAGTGGTATTGGGGGAAAATATATTCTTGTTTCTAATCTATTAGCAAGCTCCCCTGCTGTCTGAGGTGCAACGGCCAGGGAATATATTTACTGAATAATGTATATCAAGCAACTTCCACATGTTTGCTTTGGTTTATGAGAATATAGTAGTGATCAAATGAAAAAAGTCTCTGTTTTCATAAAGCATGTTAATGAGGAATATTGGTAGCTAACATAAGAATTTAAAATGGGTACAGAAAAACTGTGATATGGAGTATATACTATACAGAGTAATGGGATAAGAGAGACTAAGTAAGATAAGGCACAACTTTCAATAAGGTGGCATCCTTCACACCTTCTTCCATGTTACCCATGCATTACTGGGCAAAACACATTTCTCAGATACCTTTGCTTTTGGAGTCCTACATGAATTTAAGGTTTGGAGAAGGACAAACATCTGTAATAGATTTGAAAACCTTAAGTGAGACAGAGACTGTCTTCCTGCTGTGGCAATTGGTGATGGATTCTGACACACTCAAACTATTCAGTGGCAGGACTCCACACTCCAAGACCTAATAACTATCTTCATGGTGGGAGAAAATGTCAGCAGCAGCAGCAGTTGCAACAATCCCAGCCACTGGATTCTGTCAATGGTGATTGATGTTAAAACCAATATTCCAATAATTTCCTCAATTTTTGCTCCTCTTACCCTCCCCTAGATTTTTTCATGACCTAATTTCTAGTATTACATCCTTTCTTCTTGAAATACTTCGATAAATTTTATTTTAGTCACTAAACTCGAAATGATTTTTTTAAAATTAAAATTTATTGGGGTGACAATTGTTAGTAAAGTTACATAGGTTTTCAGGAAGATGTGGTATATATACACAATGGAATACCATTCTGCCATAAGAAAGGATGAAATAGTGCTATTTGCAGCAACATGGATGGATCTAAAACTCTGAATGTTTTAAGTGGTCAAGATATACGTGCTCCCTATCTTTCTCCCCCCTCCCATCCCACCCCCACCGCAAGCTACTGGCAACCACTTTTCAACTTGTTTCTATGAGTTTGACTTTTTTTGTAAATTCCAAATATAAATGATACCATCCAGTATTTATTTTTTATCTCTCTAGCTTATTTCCCTTAGCGTAATATCCTCAAGGCCTCAAGGTCCATCTATGATGTTGCAAAGAGCAGGATTTTCTTCTTTCTCATGTATATGCATACATATATATATATATATATATATATATATATATATATATATATATATATAAATATATATATATGTGTGTGTGTGTGTGTATGTGTGTGTGTGTATATGTGTATATATATAATATTTTAATTATATATATAATGATATACATATTACATAATGTGTATATGGGAACATGTAAGAATTATTTGCCTATAACTAGATCCTAAGTATAAAAAAATTACTTGCCTATCCCTAGATGCCAAATATATTCTCATATTATTTTCATAAAACTGTTACAGCTTAACAATTTAAATCTAAATTCAGGTGTAACAATATGTAATTTTTGTATAAGATCTGAGATTTATGTTGGGGTACATAGTTTTGACTGCAGATGTTCAGTTGCTCCAGTTTTTGAAAAGATTATTCTCCTTCCTCTATTGAAATGCTTTAGCACCTGTGTGTCAGAATTTAGGTGGATATATTTGTGTGGATTACTTTTAGAGTTCTCCATCCTGATCTATCCTGGATCTATAAGTTTATCATCCCACCAATACCACACCATCTTTGTATGTATAGTACATATATAGTATATATACTATAGCTACAGTAATAGGATTCTCTTGGTCTTGTCACAGGAACTCCTGGTTGAATCAGGGGAGGGATGATCCTACCTGTGTTCCCTTCTGTTGCTAGGTTGGGGGAGAGGAAATGCCAAGTCAGGGTTTCTTTCCTTTGTTGTGCAAGGGAATGTGAAGACATTGTCACACTGTTTTTCTTTCAGTCCTGGAATGGCCTGCCTTACCACCTTTCAGAATTCTCCTTTAGTTGTCTTTTGTGTTATTTCCATGGTTTATAGTTGTAGTTAGTACTCTGCACCATCTCACCCACACCAGAAATAAGCACACTTTTTTAAAGATAATTATGTGCAGCGCTGGGTTGGCATATTACACTTCCATTCATTAATTGTTTCGCTTTAGTCGCCCTTTTACATAAATAATGATGATTAGAGCAACAAGAAATTGAAGGATTTCCCATAAATAGTCCAGTACACATACTTTATTTTTGAACATTTGAAAGATAGACTGGTTTCCACAAAAATACCAGATGGATGTATATCCATTTGAATCATTATCACATTGGCTCTTGCCAGTTACCTTCTTCCTGTATTTTTGAATTGAGTGATAAACATTTAATTTTAAATGTAAAGTGCCCTTGGTTTAGTAATGCAATCACAATTGTGTTTAAATTTTATATTAGGATAATGATATTCAATTAATTTGCTATATTTCCTACTATCCAAATTATTGCTTTGCTAATATTCTTGAAAGTTGTCCATTTTGAAGCAAGGTCTAAATTTCAAATACCACAACTATTTACCATGATGGTAGAGCACAGCAAAATATGACTTGAATAAGCAAATAAACATTTCTTCTGTTCTGTAATGAACTTGCTGCTTTTAGATAAAGCAATACAAGTTATAAAAGTTGACTTTAGAGCAAACAAAACAGGATGGTAAAGTGATTTTCATTAAAAACACTTATTATTTCAAGTCCACAACTAGCCAAATGATAAAATTCTATTAAAGATAGTGACCCTCTCTTTATTGTAGTAAGCTATTCATTTTTTTAAGTAGCTAGTTAATATAGAAGGGCTTTTATTTTACATCATCTGTGCCCTACCAACTTCGACCTAAATTCGAAGAGATATGAATAGAAAAAGTTTCGTCAAGACTCGAAGGTAATGTTTGTAAAACTATATATTGTAGACTTGACTAACCTAAAAACTTTTCCCAATATTTCTCTTTGAAGTTACACTTACTAGAAAGTGCCAAAATTGCACTCCTATAGAAGTATTCTCACTTGAAAACAATTAATTGTATAGGATAATAGTTTTAGTTAATAAAACCCAAGACTGATTTTATTCATTTATTGTTATGAATTTCATTTATGAATTATTTTTAAAGTTTAAATTATTTTTCCTTGGTAAAACGTTTTCTAAAAAAAGGTATTGTTAATAAAATGGTGGCTATCATTGTACATTTAATTATCTGTATTTTTCTAGCTAAATGCTTTTTCTTCAGTGCAGAATTTTACTAATTTATGCTCTGTTCCTTGCCACAGAAATAATCACAAACTCACAGAATTTATTATTTTTTTAGAATGATTTACATTAGTGTTTACAATGTTTTAGATTAATCCATATAATCTCAAGTGATTTCAAATTGGCTACAACATTTCTTCAGCTTAATATGACTTAATAATATTGTTAGTTACTAGTAATCAACATCAAAAATTATTTTACACTGAATTATAAAATTGACACAAAAATAGAAAATAAAATTAAAATGTGACACATAGCATTGGATTATCAGTGTCTTTCAATCTCCTTTTAAATGCTCATGAATTTCAATGCAAAATTAGAACATTATAAGGTCTTGGAAAGATTTAGAGAGTAATATTATCAAAGTGTATAGGATCATTTTAATCTCTCTTATCATTTTAATAAGCATATAAGTAATTTCAAAAGACCAAAGATGAAATGTATAACTAAAAAGAGACAAACATCGCATTATACTTAGATGTTAACTGTGAAATAGCCTTTGATCTCAAGCAGAAGATGAGAATAACTAGTGGAAAAATGGAAATCAGAGTTCCCTAGAAGAATCCCTCTTTCTTACATAAAAGTGTCTCAAAATGCAAAAACACTCTTGGCATTAACAAAACAAAGCATTCATGTTCACATTAACAAGAAACATTGCCTTAACATGACAAACCAATATATGTGTGTCCCTTTTCATGTATTAATGAGAGTATATAACAAACTAGTTATGCCATAATGTATCATTGCTCTTAAATCTGATACACTCATATTGATCACAAATTATTTTATTTATCCCCACCCCTAATTGCTTGAAATTGGTAACTACTTTCTAAACTTTTTTTTTCTTCCTAACAATAGGTATGGGAATATAAGCCAGAATCCATGTGTTTGTAGCCTGGCTCTGTCACTAGCTATATGACCTTAGGCAAGGTATTTACTTATATTCCTGTGCCTCATATACAAAGACAGATAATAAATAATTAATTCATAAGATTGCCATAAGAATTAAAGTGATAAGTTCATATCAAATACTTAGAACACTAACTATTACAGTAGAGCTCAATAAATATTTTCACTATAATTATTTACTATATAATATTTTCAAAGCAGTATGTAATACATGTAGCCCTTAGAATTATATTTCTTAACCCTCCTTTCATGAAATATTAAAATCAACATCAGACAAAATAATAGTCTGGCTGCCTAATTCACATTGTTAAATACTTGAACAAAACTAGTTTCTTGAACACGTAATTAATGAGTTCTTACTATAGGTAAAATATCTGTAACAGAACTGTTCTCGACAGAACTTTATGATAGGTTTCCATACTAACATATCATGAAGAGAATAATAACAAATTACATTAGGTTTTCTACAATTAGTTATTTTTACTGTTTCATTTAGCACACTATATAGTTCAGCTATTTTATTTTTCTTACCAAAATTTTTTTAATGAAGGAATTAACTCAGTAATATATATGTTGATGAAATCTCCTTAATTTGGGTAAGTGCTTCAGAATGTTTTCCAGCCATTGAACTGTACCATTACAACACACTCATACACAAAACTTAAACTCCATATTGTATTTGTTGACAACATAGCCATCCGAATTTGTAATTATTTTAAACTAGAGTGAAAAAGTAATGTTTCACTTTTTTATGTTTATTTTTTATTACTCATGCTTTCTGCAAATTCAATTTTTCTAAGCAACCATGTTGGTTTTGAAATTAGTTGTTTATTTTATATATGAATGCTGCTTACACTTGATGGTTTCATTGCTTCATTAGCCAGTATAACTCGGAAAATCACACACTGGTTTTAGCACTACAGACTTGACAGCTACAAACTGAATTCAGTATATAAGGCATCATAATTCTGAACAAATTGTCCTATATTTCTTTGGAATCACTTCAATTATAATCATTTGATTTACTATCACTGCCTTATACAGAAAAGTAGAGACATAATTATTATTATTATTATTATTATTATTTTTGAAAGACTCAAATACAACTTCTGGAGATGGAACCGACAATGTCTGAGATAAAAATATACTAGATGAGATAATGACCAATTAAACATTGCAGAAGAAAAGATTATTGAACTTGAAGACATGGCAAGAAAAAAAAACTATCAAAAATGAAACACAAAGGGAAAAAAAGTTTTGTGAAAAACAAAAAGAGAGCATTAGTGAGCTATGCTATATCTTCAAGTACACTAATACTACAAGTGGTGATTGCAGTATTTGTAAATGGTGTTGGGGGGAGGGTAGCGGAAAATTTGCTGAAGCCATCATGGATGAATGTATTGCAAATTTGATGAAAGCTATAGACTTACAGATCCAAGAAGTTCAATGAACCTCAATATAAGAAACATGGAAAATAAGTAAAAAGCACATCATAATTGACTTTCTCAAAATCAGAAATACAAATGAAATATTAAAAGTAGCCACACATTTTCTGTCCAGACCAGATGCTGTAGACTTGTATCTCCTTGTTCCTCCATACAAAGCTCAACTATAAATCTTGGAAATAATACAAAAGACAACCAAATGAAAGTTATGACAGGTGGTTAGGAGGAAGGAGAAATGACTGGAGACCCCAGGAACAACATAGTGACAGATGTCTTATGACTTCTCACTCATAGAAAGAAATTGACCCAGGCTTGGTATTTTCTGATCCCCCAACCTAAAGGAGAAGTTGTTGCAGGTGGGCTCATTCCTCCCTAGGATCAAAAGAGAGTCCCATGGACAACACCAGGTGAGCTTGGAAGAACTAGCAATGGGGATTGATTGGAAGCCCATGCTGACGACAAAGAGCCAGAAAAAGTGCACTTCTTTCTCAGCAGGTACTGAGACTCCCCTCCCACACTCACAGACAGCGTATGGTCCTGGAGCACCTACAAAGGATTATTTACTTGAATAAGCAAAGCTGGCCCTTAAAACACTCTTGTTTTCTGCTTGCCTTGAGACTCTCCTCCTTCAACAATAGACACAGGGCAATTGTGGGTGGGTGTGAGGGAGGGGGTACAGGCAAGAAATATCCTGCCACAAGTTCCCAGCCCAAGAATTCTCTGTCCCCATGAACCTGAGACTCCTTTCCCAATAGGGGCACCAGTTAGCAAGCATTACCAGCAGGCTTGAACTTGTCACAAGTACACAGCCTAAGAGGTACTCTCCATCCCCCAAAGGCAGGAGAGATCATGCCACAACAAGCACCCAGATCTGGGAAGAGCTCTTGGTTCCTCAGGGATCACCTACAGCACCAGGTAGCTGGGACTGAGCAGCAACTTTCATCTTCTCTCACAGTACCAGCAGGAAACAAGAGGATATTATAAACAGATGGAGATAAACCAAGGGGATGAAAATAGCACCACAAAATCTTTGAAAAGTAGATTCCATTGGAATCACAGCCCACAAATGTAGTCCCAGAGCTGTATGTTAAACTTAACAAGATGACTGCCTGCTAAAATAAATTATTTAAGTAAGACTGAGAATCTCCTAAAATAATATCCCAAATGTCTAGGATGTTTATCAAGAATTACTCATAACACCAACACCACAAAATCACAAACTGATTGAGTAAAGATAGTCAATTGACATCAACACTTGAATTAATAAGATTTTGGAATTTTCTGTCAAGGATTTTAAAGCAACCATCACAAAAATGCTTTAATAAGTACTGTCAAATTCTCTTCAAACAAATGGAAACTCTCAGTGAAGAATAGGAGTTATAGAAAATAAACATCTTAAACCTGAAAAATATAAAAACAAGTAAAAAACTTGGTGGTTGGTCTCAATAGTAATTTGGAGAAGACAGGATTGAGCCACTGAGCTCAAGGAGAGATCAATATGTTCTACCTATATTCACAACACAGGATGGACTAAAAACAGTAAAACACAACAAAATAACAAAATTATAAAGGAAACAAAGAAAAGCTTTAGGAACCTATAGTTTTAGGAAAATTTTGGGGAAATCTTTGGAATTTAGGGCTGCCAAAACAGTTCTTGAATTGACACCAAAACATAATCTATAAATTTGAAACCTTGGACTCCAAATTAACAACTTTTCTCTGGAACAAAGCCATGTAAAAATGATAAAAATACAACAAACAAACTGGGATAAAATATATGTAAACTACATATCCATGAAAGAAGAGGTGTCTAGAATATATTTTAAATTTCTCAAAGCTCAATCATAAAAAGAAGCAGTTCAATTACAAACTGGGCAAAAGATATGAATGGATATTTTACCAGTGAGATTATACAGATTGAACATAAGCCTATAAGGAGATATTCAACATCACTAGTCATCAGGAAATATAAATTAAAACTACCATCATATATGCCTACCATACATGCCTATCACAGCTAATATTAAAGAATAAAAATAGTGACAACACAAATGTTACAAGGATATGGATTATGCATACACTACTAGTGGGGAAGTAAAATGGCATAAAGACTCAGAAAAACAGTTTGGCAGTTGCTTATACAACTAAACAAGCAAGTACCATATGACCCAGCAATTGCACTCATGGACACTTACCCTTGAGAAATGAAAATTTATGTTCACTCAAAAACCTGCACACAAATATTCATAGGAGTTTTATTCATCATAGCCAAAAATTGAGGACCAAACCTACAAATGTCATTCAATGAGTAAGTGGATAAACAAACTTTTATGTTGTCATACTATGAATATACTGCACAGCAATAAAATAAGCAAACTATTACTACACACAATAACTCGGATGAATTTCCAGGGAGTTACACTGTATGGGGAAAATAAACTAATTCCGAAGGCTATGTGCTATAATCACTTTTTAAATGACAAAATTATAGAACCGGAGAGCAAATTAGTGGTTGTCCATCCATCCATCCATCCATCCATCCATCCATCCATCCATCCATCCATCCATCCATCCATCCATTTTATTATCTATCTGTCTTTATCTAATCTACCTAATATTAGAATTAAAAGAAAAGATGAGTGTGTCAGCAACACATATTAGAATGTTTATTAAAATTGAAAAATGAAGTTTCTCACCATACATCTAATAGGAATGATTAATTTTACAATGAGATTTGGCTTTTCAACTAAGATAAATATGGTTGCGCACTGTAAGTTTTGATTAGTTTAAATATATTGATAAAAATATCTTTAAAACACATTAGGAGAAAAAAATATTCTTCTATTGTGTCCTTGATTGTTACTACTTCTTAATTTGTTATGAATAATCTTTACCACATACATTCCTTATATGTATATTTTAAATCTACTCTTTATGGACCCGGAATTTCTCATTTTACTTTCCTTTATGTTTATGTTTATCTATTTATCCTGATCCTGAGAGTCTTTAAAGAAAACACTGCTATCATAATATTCTTATGTTTGCTACAGAAAACATTGTTTTTTTGTGGTTTTCTTTAATTGTGCATCCCCTCATGACCTTACAGGCCACTGTACTTTTCCAATTGTTGCAAAATTATTTATGGGATCTGTACCTAAACTTTTTATGTTTTTATTCCTTTGACAGAGGATAGATCAATCCAGGCCTTTTATTTTTGTATCCAGTATTTGAGAAGTGTCTTAATCTCTTCTCTGCCCTCCAATCCTTTTCTCTTCATTATGTTTGAAATTATGTTCTTTATATTCATGTCTTAATATATTGTAAATGTTAATGACCTCCACTAACTAAATGTATTTGTCTGAAAGTCATTCAACATGTTGGATGGAGAAACCCTGAAGCCAGCTTTTCTTGAGTTGTGGTTGTTCTAGAATCAATTGCAGTTGACAACTCTTTGTTCACTTCAGATTAAAATATAACACATTAAATCAGGAGCAAGTCTATGCTCTTTCAAATTTCAACCCTTACAAAGTGCCTTTTCTGATACCAATTATGAATTTTTATATTAAATACACCAAGACCTGTTCTCTCCTGTGTCCACCATGTTTTCATATAAATAACATGTAGAAAGGTATAAAAAGATATCTCTTGGGGAAGTATGATTCTTGCTGGTTTTTATGAAATGGAAAATTTGACATTTGAATCTCTGATCAGTGTTATGCCAGCCTTCCCCACTTAGGGGAGCTAGTGGCAAGAACTGAAGCATTTCTGAATGAGGCTGTCCTTATTTTCTTTTAGAGGACAGAGCATATGTAAATTAGCTGTACAGAAATACTGATGATGCAATCAGTTGGCATTATTTTAGATCCTTCCCTGAAAATAAATTAAAAGAAAAAAAGAACATTATCAACAGTTGTCTGCAGAATGATTGTGAAAGGTACAATCATACTCTACTAGTTTGCTACAACTTCAAGTTACCTATAATAACTTATTTAATCTCATGTCATGAAAGTTGTGGGCAAAAAGCACTCATAATATTTTCAAAATATAAAATTGAAGGAGAAAAATTCATACAAGTAGAAATATAAATACACAAAGAAAGTGAAAAACAAGTGCATGAGAATACAACTATGCAGATTAGAAGAGCCAGCATATTTTACAGGCCAAATTAAAACAAAGAGTTAAATAATATTCATAAAAAAGAAGAAATTCAAAGAAAAGGAAACATCTATTTTTTAGAGAAAAAATTTTTTATATGCATTTCTAAATGAAATATCTCGTGTGTGACATTTTTAGGAAGGATACTGGGTGATACAATGTATACCTGTCACAAACCCATCTTTAAACAGGTGTAGTAAGAGATTTCTGATGTTATTTCTTGTCATGTTCTGAAATAGAAATCAAGAGAGCAGCAAGCATTAAAATGAAATTCTGGAAAGTATAATATTATCTGAAAACCTATAATAGATGTATTAGGTAACACATCTATGGCACGAAATATTTACAAAATTGGTACAAAGCAGTTATTTCCTGGATCACTCCCATTAGCTAAATCAACACAGCAATTTGGCCCTATTTTCAGCACTTGAGATATTGGGGATGCCATTTATACATTTATATGTCAAGTGACCATATGTCCAGTTTGCCTGAGATGGTCTTGAGTTAAGCCTGCAATTTCAGCATAATTATTAATAGCCCCTTTTTATCCTCAAAAGTACCCAGGTTTGGGTGATAAATTGTTTTGCCATCCTCATTCACAGTTTTGTGATGCAGCCTCTGTGTCTTAACCATCACAGTTATCATCAGACAGGATTTTTTCTGTCTGATCACTGCTGTGCCACATACAGGTATCTCTTCCATACTCATGTTTGCTATCACACCTGATTTTTGCCACTACTCCCAATATAATAACCTAGTAAAACTGTGATTAACAGCATGTGCCGTGGGGCCGGCAACTGTCAGGGTTCAGATCTGCCTTGACCACGTGTTAGCTGCATAACCTTAAACCACTTATAAATCCTCTCTGTAACTTGGGTGTCTCAACTGAAATATGGAGAGAACAACAGTACCTATTGTAATTGAGAGGAGTGAAAAAGTTCACATGTGGAAAACACTGGGAACCTGGGACTTAGGAGCGTGCTGCCAGTGCGAGCTTTGTCTATGGCTGTCTCTGGTGGACCCAACTTCTCTCTTTGAGCCCATCAGTCTGAATGGGATTCCGGGTTTTAAATGTCTTGAAACATTTCCTGGCTTACATCTCTTATTTTCATTGTCTTCTTTTGTCACATTCTGAGCCTGCAGCCCAAACTTGCTCTTCCCCATAATTTAGGGGAGGCTCTCTCAGGGAAACGAGAGCTACTCGAGTCAGGAAAATCCTAACTTGCACTGTGCAGTGGAGCAAGAGAGATTTTACTTTTCTTCCCCCACTGCTTAAATTCATGGGAAAGTTACAGTTTTAGAGAGAAATTAGCATGCTAAGAAACAGAAAAACGAAGCCGAAACATGAGTCCATGTAACAAGAGGGATAAACAGGGAGGATACTGGAAACCAAAGGCTAAGGATCTGTGTTCTGGTTTAACCTTAACTCACAAAATATGAGGTCTACAGCCAGCAAAATGTAATGCAATCTTCATGAGCTGGTGAAGCTGAAGCTGTTATTTATGTCTGTGCCTTTTGGTGCTTATATTGTAAGTCAGACAGCTGAGGAAGCCCGGAGACGGAGAAGACTAGTTCCTTCATATGTATTAATTAAATTATGAGGAAAGTACAGACGGAAAATCATACTTCTTTGATCTCTAGGCTCTCTAGTTTAGTGCATTCACTAACTGCTTCTTTGTGATTAATAATTTATTTTTAAAAGCATGTTCAAAAATAAAAATGGAAATCACATACAGGAAAAATTTTTAGTTTTTTGTGAAATGGACAATTTTACATTTGAGTTTCTGATCAGTGTTATGCCAGCCTTCCCCACTTAGGGGAGCTATTTAATATTTGCCAGACAGTAAATAATAAACAAAGGGGTAATAATTTGGCAAGTGAGAACATGGATTTTGCTGACACATTATACATATATTTGTTAGGAAAAATTTACGGCAGAAAGTTAAATGAACAAAAGACGACATAATAGATGAGTCAAAACAAGAGCAATAGAAAGACAGTAAACATCACATAAATTTTGTTCAAATACTTTGCTGAAATCATGTTGTATATGTACTCTAGCTGAGAGTGGCTTAATCACTGAGTTTCATGGGGCTCTTGTGCCAATCAGCCAAAGGACAAATATTCTCAGAGGTAAAGGTCTTGTTACCTTTATGAAGGTACATATGAAGATGTAAGTCAGCTGTGTAGAAAAAGACACAGCTTTTGTGTGTGTTACATGCAGAATATGGAAATATTTTGTCCAGCTTGACCAGCTGTGAGAATTCCAGGCCCCTTTTCTGCCAAGCAGTTTGCACATCCAAGAAGGCAGGTGACTCTTGGAGTGACCTTGCTATTGAAAAGAGGTGAATAGCCTACAGCAGCAGCAGGATCTTGACACTGAAGTTAAAAAATCTCTCATTGCAACTCTCTAAGCACTTAGCCCAATAAACTGTGCATTTATCATTTAGACAGAAATAGCTCATTCAATCTGGTATTGTATGAAAAATTAAAGAAAATGAAAAGAATAAGCACACAACATAAATGATTTACATATTTGTCACCACTTCGTTATGGTAGTCTGAGCTGGCATAAAACACAAGTCATAATCATAAAACCCCTGATGTTCTCAGATGCAGAACTGTTTCAGAGTAATTCCAGCAATAATTTTAAATATCAGAATTGGTGGGAGCCCTCATTTTAAGTTTGTAAAATTGACTGATCAACCCAATGTAGATGTCATGTTCAATTTTTTCTCTAAAGTCTGATATCAAAATGATTCTAAAACTTCTCTACTATTCTCAATGAATATAATTATAGCCCTGTTCAAAACTGTGTGATATACTGAGTATTTAATATTTGCCAAACAGTATACTAAGTACATTCAAGCAGTAAGCTAAATATAGCCTACGGCATATCTTGTAATTACATACCAACAAGACCAAGTGAAATGAGTAAAATTGTCACTGTTTTTATAGACTAGGAAACAAGCTTAAAGAGGTATCAAATTTATTAAAAGGTGCAGAAATTGTTAGTAAGTGGCAGAGACTCTAATTGACATTAACCATAAAGGGAAAAATGAAATCCATCATATCAATATCATATACACTGAAAGTAAACAAACCAGAACATGGCCAAAGCCTTTCCTGACACATGGCCATCTTCTGTACAATCAATCAATCAATAAATAAAATAATTATGATCATTCCTTTATAGGTAACTTACTGGTAGGAGAAATGAAACAGTGTCCAATATTTTGAAGATTCAATTAGGAAAAATAATGTGTATATACAGTAGAGTCACATATCATCTCAGCTTTTAACTTTTGTACGTCTACCTATAAAATCATTGCTAAGACATTAATGAGGGAGAGAAATTTGAGGGAGAGAATGTGAGGACTTACACAAAGAAAGGAAGATTTCCATTGTCACCCCAATGAATTTTAATGAAAGAAAAAATAAAAGAAAAATAATAAGTGAAGGTAAAATAAAGGCTTTTATTTTTCTTATTCTTATTGGTTCTAACAGATAAGTTTATTCAAAATAATCATGATAATGTATTTGACAATTATAGCTGTATAGCTTACGAATAAGTGAAAGTCATGACAGCAATGATAAAAGGGATGTGAGGGAAGAATGGAACTAATTTGCTATTATATGGTAATTGAACTAGCTGTGGAGTAGTAGAGTGTTACTTGAAAGTCAACTTGAATCAGTTGTAAATGAATATTGTAAACTCTAGGGCAACCACAAAAAAAAGTGGAAAGTAAGGATAATTCATATGCTAAGAAAGAAGGGAAAATGGAATCATACAAAATGCTCAAGTAGAAAGGTTGGAAATTAAATGGAAGACTAAATAAAATGGAAATACTAGAAATAAAAAGTATTATTACTGAAGTTAACTGTTGAGTTTCAACACTTGGTTAATAGGAGAAGAAAAGATACATGAGCTCAATAACAAGTCAATGGGAAATATCTGTCTGAATCACAGTGAATAAAAAGACACCATATAGAAAATACTCTTATAGATATTTTCCATAAGAAATATAGAAAATATCTATATTTCTAGATATGGGAACCAGTGAAATGGCCTGACTTACACATTAAGGGAGTACCAGAATCTGAGGAAAGGGTAACTGTGGCAGCAAATACCTGGAAATTATACTGGCCAAGACTTTCTAAAGATGATGAAGGATGTAGAGCCAGAGATGCAACAAGTTCTGTGAACTCCAAACAGAATAAATGCAAATATAAAGAAACCATTCCCAGCCATATGCATAGCAAATTTCCCAAGAACCAAAGACAAAAAGCTACATTTAAAAAAATCAGTTTGTTACTCCTCTTCCTCTTCCTGTGGCAGATTTTTCTTGAAATAGCATTGAACATATAAATCAACGTGAAAAGACAGAACACCTACAATATTGGGTCTTTTTATCCACTATACAAAAGATCCCGCTCTTTATGCAGTTCTCCTTTAATGACTCTTCAGTGCAAAAATTGTGTAGAATGAATAAGATACGCAACAAATAATATGATGTGTGCAAGAGACACACATTAACTATATGCACGTAGATAGTTTGATAGGAAAGGGATAGGAAAAACTATACTATGCAAACATTTGTCTAATGAAAATCGGGTCTATATATTATAGATAAGACTTTAAGTATAAAGTCCTGCTAGAGTTAAAGATATGTATTCCAAATGATAAAAGGGTCAATTAGACAGGAAAATATTCCAATTTTCAGTGTATAGGCAACTAATATACTTTTAAAGTACAACAGCAGATAATATGACATCAGTGAAAGTGGCAGAGTAGATAATTCCAAGGTTGTTACCCTACATAGAACCACCTAGAAACTGAGCAAAATCTGTCATAAACAACTTTGTAGTAACTAAAAAAAAAAAAATAGTCAAAGGTTTACAGAACTCCAGTTGTGCTTAACCAAGAAAAATAAAAATGATAGACTTGCTCCTGGTCACAGTAATGTTAGGGACAAACAAATTTATTTCCAAAAGGCAGGTTGTCTCCCCAGAGTTGAGGTAACAAGCAATAAGCTCAGTCACAGACACAGAACAGACTCCATATTCTCAGCTCTAACTCCAAGTTTCTGGCAGAGTCTGATTGGCTCATTTGGGGGGGGAGAGGGCTCCAACCCCTGCTCTAATATAATAGAGTACTTTGGAACTGGGCCATTTTAGAGAAATAAAAAGGAGAGGGAAACATCATGTGATGGATGTCCATGTGGAATTCGCAGAGAAATTTGGCTCAGTAGGTTCCCCACTGAGTATCCAACCTCAGTAAAATAAATGCAAGTTTGATTTATTTCGTTTTAATAGGACAAATTGGTGGAAATTATGGAATATCAATGTATTCCAGTGAGAAGATAAATTATATCATGCTGTGTTAGTCTTTTTCATAGTTGGCTTTAATAGAAACAATATGAACTATAGTGAAGGGGAAATTTCTGTTAAAGAGAAATTAAAGTTTTATTAAAATTATATTCAATCCCTACCCTAACATATTTTAAACAGGTGATTGGTGTGCTAATCCAAAACTAATGCTTTTTTTTTTCCTTATTAGAAAATCAAGCTAAAGTCTTTTAAAAAAGGTTCCATTGAGTTATCCTTCCCAATCCCCTTTGATTTTTTAAAAAAGTAACAACCCTAACAAGGTAGATACAATGTCCCATTAGAAAACACTTGCAAAACCTGCTAGCTACAAGTATAACAAATGAGTACAGTGCATAATTGGGAGTCTAACAGCCCTTTTGAAAAAACACAAAAGACTAGAAACATGTATTTGCTTTTGGATACAAGAAAATCATGTAGAATAGCATTGTTTCAGCAAGATTAGCTGAACAGAACACCTATAGCTAAGGATATAAAGAGGCCACATGGAGACTGAATATTTTATGTCAATGATAATTGAAAAATAAATTTAAAAAAATAAAATTAAAAATAAAAAAGAATATAAATAACATAGGCAGAATGACAAATTACCTGGCTAATGGTTGAAGGAATGCCCCAGTACTGAAAGTCTCCCTGCAAAGATTAAATGATATATTTTTTTCTTTTCCCTCCTTTCCTTCCTTCCTTCCTTCCTTCCTTCCTTCCTTCCTTCCTTCCTTCCTTCCTTCCTTCCTTCTTTCCCTCCTTCCTTCCTTTATTCTGTGGTGTGTACCTCAAGGAACTGAAAACAGGTACTCAAACATATACTTGTACATGAATGTTCATAGCATCCCTTTTCCCAATAGACAAAAGATGGAACCAACCTAAATAGCTATTAATAGATGAATGAATAAACAAAATGTGGTATATACATACAGTGGAATATGATTCAGCCATAAGAAGAAATACTAAGTATGAATTTGTTTCTAAAATGTTATACTAACTGGAGTAAGCCAGAAAATAAAGGCCAGATATTATATGACTATTTCTATAAAATATCTGGAATAGGTATATCCATAGCAACAGAGTGAGGACTGGCATTTGCCAGATTCTGGGGGAAGAAATTAATGTATCATGACTGCTTTATGGGCATTAGGTTTTCTCTTGGAGAGATTAACTTGTATGTTTTTACATATAGGTAGACATAGGCAGTAGTTACACAACACTGATAATGAGCAAATGCCACTGAAAAGCACACTTTAAAACAGTAGATTTTATGTTGTGTGGATTTCAACTCAATGAAAAATAATTAAAAAGCAGATAATGACAGAATCAAAACAAAAAATAGAAAAATCCACAAACATAGTTAAGGACTTTAACACACACTTTTTCGATAACTGAATAGAATCACCAGAAAAATTAAAGATATTGACATCCATGTAACGCTACATCCAGCAACAGCAAAACCCACTTTGTTTTCAGGTATATGAAGAATATTTAACCATATTAAATTTTTGCTGGGCCCCATAGTAAGTCTAAACAAATGTAAATTATTGAAATCATATGGTGTGTGTTCCTTGACCACAGCAAATGATAATTAGAAAATCCCAAATTATATTTATAGGTGAAAGATGAAAGTTGAAAATGTATGATAGTTTCTACCTGTTTTCATTTCAAGAAGCTAAAGAAAAAAAATAAAATAATTAAAGATAATGGAAGTACATAAAGAAAGCAATTAAATCAACAAGGAAAAAAAACCATAGTAGAGAACAAAAAAAATAATTATTTAAAATGAATAATAAAATTGATAGACATCATAACAGGCTAAGAAAAAGTACTAAGAAAGCAAAACCTACCAGAATATAAGAATAAAGGGAAATAGCTATAGGTATTTCAGAAAAATAAATTAAAAAGAGATTTATGAAAAACACAACACCAATAATTTTGAAAATTCAGATGGGTATTATGAAGCTTTAGTTAACTAATTATTTATATATATATATATATATATATATATATATATATATATATATAGAGAGAGAGAGAGAGAGAGAGAGAGAGAGAGAGAGCATTCTTTTTCTATTTTTGAAGCTATGTGAATATTATTCTATTTATATACTCATATCATTGTGGGGACAGAGTCCCAGAGAGCATTTTCCAGGCTCTCAGCCTCACGTCGAACAGTGCTGGCTTGGTTATTAGATGGCAATCAGCTGTTACCAGTTAGCCATTAGCCACTAATATGGCTACGCTAGGGGGCTGCTTGGTTGGCAGAAAAGCAAAGCATGTTGCAGCTAGCAAGTGGGGTTGATTGGCAGAGAAGCAGACAACGGATTGTGCATCGTGTGACTCCTGCTTCCTGTGTCTCCAGCCCAGCCACCAGCGAGAATATAGCGGTATGACTCCCCTATCCATGGCTTTGTTGGTGTTCCTTTTTGGCCTCACCATATCCTGCATTCATATACGGGGAACGGGACCAGAGTCCCTGCATGATAACCATCATATATTTTAACTTTTAAATATTGATTTTTAGGACTTCACAGACATTTTTTATAAATTTATGCAGCAAAAAAAAAAAAATGTGAAAAAATACTTTCTGTAGAGCTTTATTATGGAATATGATGTAACAGTTAACCAGTATGTCTAAATAAAAACACGCTTTAGTTAAAGTTTCTCCAAACCTGACTATTTTTATAGGTTAAAAAGTTAAAACATTCACATAGAAACATAAATAGCAATTGAAGTTAGGAATTTTTCGATAAATACAGCTAATATATTTTACCACATTACTAAAATTTTCCAAATCAAAGAAAGTGACTCTAAATCAATGATCACCATTATCAACACTGGCTGAACAACCAGTATGAATTTGAACCTTTGTGTTGCTTCAATTTATTATTGCTTTTTATTCTCTTTGAATGTTTCATTTTCAATCAAATTTTAAAAATACCTTAAGCGACTTTACTGAATGCAATTTATGCAACATAGATAAACACCCTATTAACAGTATCTGAATTAGGAAGCCAAGGAAATTAAACTGTGAATATTACTGACGTATATCCTAGAAGAAAATACACTCCCATGACTACTAAAGACACTGATGAGATACTGAACAACTGTAATCATCTTAAAAGTGTATAAATAGTACATCTTTCAACAACAGGTATTTTTAAATGATGCAAAATGTCAATACACAACACCACAAATTATGCTCCAGAATATGCCTGACAATCATCTAGGTTCATTAACTTTGAACTAATTACTCCCACTTTTAGTCCATTAGCTTTTGATTTCAGGCCTGAGGCCTGCAGGTGATATTCATTAATATAACATATAAAATAAATCCTTCTTCTCCTAGATCCCACCCAGTCCTTCCCACTCCTTTCAATTTCTTTCCCCAAAGGGAATATCCTTTCCATTAAAGCTAAGTGATTCATAATTTCCTTTGACTGTGGCTATATTTTCCTAAATGACTGATGATAATAGCAAAATGATTTGAAGGAAGTAGGATATCCCAGTAACCTTCTAGTTATCTAATCTACAATAGTTTCTATCATTTACGTATTCAAAACAAAATAAGTCAATCCACAACAATACTATAGGCAGTTGTCTTTGTCTCGCTATGGTGTATTTTGTCAGCCTTTACAGAATGGAGCATGTTGACCCAAAGATTGTATACTGAAATGAAGTGGGGTGAAGCACTGTTATCTTTTATATTTTACAGGGTAATCAGTGTAACACTTATTCATTAATATATCCTGCAACCATTTACAGGAACTGAGATTAGTGCAGAGGAAAATCCAGCTCTAATTAATCTTGACATGTGGAGATTGGTTTTCTGGTCAGTACAGTGAATTTTGTTACCTAAATTTGGGCAAAAAAAATGGTAAATACGATTTTTTTTCTGCTCATGCTTCATAAAATATATATTTAATTCTTATATAGATTTAGGTGAGAAAAAATACTTTCTCAAAATTTTAGAAATATGTTGTCTGATTTTTAGATAGTCTTCATAAAAATAGGAAATATTTTGCCAACAGTGAACCAAATATTATCCCTTTGTGGACAAAAAAAGGGGTTGTATGGAAAGTAACCTCACAGGGTGATCTGATCATAAATTTCTAACTGAGCAGGTCATGATGGGCGGTCATGCCCCAAGCATGTAACTTCTTTAGTAAAAGGCTTATGTTTGCCCTGTACACTCTTTTTAGTGTATCTAGATTAACTCACCTTCAAAATGCCCCCTTTCAGACACCCTCCTTCTTACATGGTGACCATCCTTTCAGACCATTCCTTCTAAAGCATGACCACCCTCAAGAGAACCTGTAATCTTAACTATCCTGTAATCAGAGCCTTGCCTTTCTTTCTCAGACCTTTATATAATCTTCCTTACTTTCCCTCCTTAATTTCAAAAGCGTAAAATAAATTACAAAACTGTTAACTCTGAAGCAATTGAGATTTTGATCCCTGGCATATGTTGTCACTTTGACTCAAGCAAATGTCCATAAAAATTCTCTACAGGTTTCAATATTTCTTGCGTCGACATCTTGATGGCTTATTTTAGTCAGTTAATTTTAATAATCAGCTATTCTTATAGTTCTGACTATATCAGGTCATTTAAAATTTTTTTGTTACAGAAAGTCACTTGACTAAATGGTTTGATTACTTTCTATATGATATTTAATGTACTTGTCATTAGAGATACAAAGATAAATATAACACTTGCATAGGAGGAGCTTCGTATTGAGAGCTCAGCATCACTTAAGTCCTGCATAAAGTTACTCCACAGTCTATGTAATGCTGCTTTGATGGGTGCTCACACAGATCCTCTTTCCTTCAGAGCAGTTACCCAGCTGACAACTATAAATTTGTTAAGAAGATTGTCTAATTACTATCAGTTTTAACTCATACATTCTGTTATTACAAGATGTCTCTCTTGGTCTTCACTCTTCCTCGGATTGCACTAAATAACTGATATTTAAAAATAACCATTAAATATTTATTGAATGAATAATATACTGAGTACCTAGAAAAACTTGTAAGAATACCTATGAGGGAACATATGTCCAATCAAATCCACCGCTAATTAGTAAGTGGCATAGTGTTTTAATCAGCCAGAGGGCTAGAAAAATTCAAGATAGATTTCTTCACTATTATTATTGTTACATAGGAGTATATTATTAGACAAGTCTAACCAATAAAATGAAAAAAAGAAAAAAACTGGAGTTAGGAATTGAATTTAAAAATACAATGTAGATTAGTAATTAGCATTAAAAACTTCAGAAAGTATATTTTCAAATCCATGTTTTCTTTGTAAGGATTTTATTCCATTTTTTACAGAAATGAGATAAAAGAAAATAATACTTTTACTGTTTTATACAATTGATGATTCCAGTTATATTAAACAAGTTATCAGTATATCAAACGAACTAATTTTCCTAATAACTGAAAATCACTTCATTAAAACTGTGACTAATAGCCTATATACAAATATATTTTAATTTTACGTAATTCAATATTTTTATAAATGTCCTGGAAGGTAATGTAATTATTATTGTCATGAACACTTACAGAGCTTTTCCCCTTTCAAATTATATGGCTTTAGCTGGTTATGTCTTCCAAATATCACTTTTCATGATAGATATCTTAGCCAATTGAAAAATGAAAGGCACAAAGATAAGAGAGAGAAAGCTAGCTAGCTAGCTAGATAGATGATAGATAGAGGCATTTTAGGTGTATTTAGAGCTATAAATATCATGTTAAGTAAGAGAGTCTAACAGGTTTTTTGTTTTTTTGTGACACTATTTGATTGTTTTGTAGCCATACTCGTGAGTTTTTTTATACATATTTTTCAAAACCAATTATGCTATGTTTGATACATGTGTAAAATTTAGACATTAAATTGGGAACACATTTGAAAGATGCATGATCTTAATATATGAAATAAAATACTTTTTAAGATCAATAAATAATATGCACCTAAGTAAAATATGGACAAATTAGATGCACAGGCGATATACAAATACACAAACCCCAATAAAAATCAAACAATAAAAATATTTGATTTTAATATTAGAAAAGCAAAGAAATATGTTTTGTCTCTAGATTGGAAGGTTAAAGTTTTACATTTAGTGTTTTTTATGGTGCATTCTAATACATAAGTATTTGAACACACCAAAATTTTATATCAGAGAATAAAACATAGATTATTTAATTTTGCAATTCTGTCTTAGATGAAATCAACATTCACAGTCAATATATAATGTACTCATCCCTAAGGGTATGAGTAGAAATAATTAGAACAGCATCAATGTTAATTGTTACATGAATTACTTTATAGGCACATTGGAATGAAACAATCTAATATTAGTAATTGTATAAAAAAAGTTTAAGAACTGTATAATGTTAAGCAAGTACCAAAAACCATAATATCGGATACTATTAAATGCAAACACGTTACACAAATAACATTTTTTAGGAGTATATACAGTGCTACGCAGATCTGAATAAAATATTCCTATATAGGCACATAAAAATAATTCAATTGGTAACTCTAACTGAGGTTATCATAGCTGATTGAATTATAAATAATTTATATTTTTCTTATATTTTTTTCTTTGCTTTCTAAATATTTTATAGTGAACATTCATCACTTTCATAATAAGGAAAATGTGGTATTTTAAAATAAACAATGCAATGCAGCCTGGGAAGCAGATCTCTAGCATTATTTCATTAATATATCATCAGTGGTTCATGTATCAGTTGTTGTCTTGCAGTTAAGTAATATAGAACAAATTTAGTAAGTTTTAACGGGGGGAAATTGCTCATGGAGAAGTAGAGAAACAAAAGAGAATTAAATATCACTGCCTTTCTATTTTGTCTACAGCTTCAACTGTCATCATATCAGAGCCTATATATTGCTTTTGAATTTACATTTGCAAGTTGAACTCACAATTATCAGTGATTTAATTAAGAAAAAACACAGAATGTAATATTCTTCACTATTTTAGTTTGAGTCATTCAAAGGTCTTCAAACAACTATTTTTAGTTAAACAATTACTATTAATTTACTGAAGTTTATTTTGAATTTTGTGAGGTGTAAAGTATTCTGAAAGAAAAAAAAAATCAGACGAATCTCAAGAAAAGTTTCCAAGCACTAGAAAGAAGTTCACTATTAACTTTGTAAAACTAGAAATACATAATTTTATATTTTAGCAGATTTAGAAGAGAACACGTTTGAATAGGCTTGGGAATTAACCTGCTTTTTACTTGGAGATTAAATCAGATCTTTTCTTGTGACAGTGGAGTTGATAACGAGGTCACAGTCAACAGGGCACTATAGCAAGATAGTATTTTAAAAGAGGAAAAGTGGAGAAAAATCCCAGGAGTTGATTGACATGTGATAAAGTCATGAAAATGTTGAGAACAATGCAGGGATGCAACATATTTAGACAATTATTGAATAAGTAACAAAGGAAGATATTTTACAAAGAGTTATATTAAATATAATATTTTTCTATACATACATATACTACAGTCATATTTATTATTTTATTCAGAGATTCAATATCACATTTTCTCTAAAAAAAAATTGTTTTTTCCCCAACTGTGTAAATTGTTTGCCAGGAAATCTTTCATGTACTGATACAGGGGCTCAGGAAATAATGGTTGCCACTGACCTCCTTTTCCCCAACAAATTTCCACCCCCAACACCAACACATACACACAGGTGCATTCCATGCTTAGTCATATGCAAATTTATTTTATATCATTGTGGCTATAATGTTCCCTTTCATGCTTAGATGTATGCTATATTGTCTTTCATATAATAATCTGTAATATGCTACACTTTTTACTTCTTAACTTTTATCACTTTCTACTAGTGAAAGTTATATGTGAGCATGGATCTTGGTTGTTTAACTGAACATAGAAGGAACTCGTTAAATATTGTTGAAAAATAATATAAAACTATAAACGTATCACTTAAAGGAGAATTGACTTGTAATATTCCAGTGCATCAAGAGTTCACAGTGTAGCCAATATGGCATATGCATGATTTTATTTAACACCATGGACATTGTATAGATTAAGATGTATTTTAAATACAACAAAGTATTGAATCTAAGCTTACCTTATGTATAAATGTGGCAAGATTGTGGTAGTGTCTTGATTATATTCACAGCAGAATACCATGTCAATACAAATTCAGAATAAAACTAAAGTGATTATAAACAGATTGAGAATAATAGTAAAATAAAACCATAAGCATCTCTCCCGTTAAATATGTCATTTGTTGGCAGAAAAGAGAACACAAATTCTTTGTCCTCTGCTTTTCCATTCAGTAGCATATATTTCTAATGCTGTTAATGGAGAGCCTTTTCTATCATGCTTTTAATTGCCGGTAAGACAGGAACTTGAAACAAAAAGCTGACAAATGGAAAGTAAAAAGACAAAATGGACAAATCTCTCAGCCTTCTGGGAAATCATCAACTAGAAATCTGAGCTGACAGATTCACCCTTTCAAAGACGTGGTCCTCCTTGAGGATTAACTTCTAATCATGAAAATAAAAATGCATAACTGTTGAGAGAAATGGAAGTTATGGCCAATTACACCTTGGTTAGAAAAATCATACATTTTGAAACTTTGCAAAAAAGTTTTATGGACAAGTGATATAAGAGGTGAATGAAATAAAGGAAAATTATTTAATTTACCTTGAGGAGAAGTGTGATGAGGTAGGAGAGAAAGACAGAGACAGACTAGATTAGACAGTAAAGGTTTCCAACTGAAAGGATGGATAAGACTCTTCTTTTTTTTTATATATAAATTCATTGGTACAGTATTATAGACATTAAAAGGGGAAAACTTTTGTAATCTTGAATAAATAAATCAGTCATTTTCTTAGTATTCCCAACATTTTCTTCCTTTAACCAAAAAGGACAACTTGAGAATGTCTTATCTATATGGGTAGTAATAGAGATAGTTAATTACGAAGATTGAGCACTGTTCATCATTGTCAAGCCAGTACCAAGCAGATTATATTTCAGTTTTTTAACTGACTGAAGTCTAATCACCTAAATAGAATGTTGTATTTTATTTGTAAAACAAATCTTCTAAAACAAAAACAATACTTAAGGAATATTAAAATAGGAAGTATAATATTATGGTATATCTTTCTCCTTTCTTTTTATGTGTATATATGACTATTTTGTTCTTATGTTAGTTATTTCCTATAGTTATCAAGATAAATTACAATTAAATATATGTGAATGCAAATAATGATACATATTTTTCTTTCTTTATATTTACAATGAAAAAGATGAATATTTAAGAATAATTGTTTTAGATTCATGGACAATTGTTTTAGATTCGTATTGATTGTTGTTAAAGAAAATGACAGATTTTCATTAAAAAAATAAATATTGCTTATGTTATCAAGTCATTTAGAAAAGAAATGCATTTCAACTAATACATTCAAAATCAGTGACAAAATCAGCATATTAAACATAGTGGCTTTTGGCAAAGTAAGTACTATGTATGTTTTTCATGAAAATGTTTAATATTCTTGTTATATTGAATCATCTTTATAATCTTTAAAAACCACCAACATTAAAAAAAGTTAAAAAAAACCCACCAACATTATTATGTTGAATAGATTTGTATAGTATCGTATAATATATGATATAATAAATATAATTAATATTATTCTTCACTTCCCCATGGCTGTGAAGATGCAATAATATATGTAAAAAAAAGCTTTGTAATTTGTGAGTTTCACTATGATACATATATTTAGAATTATATATTAAGTCTTCAATACTTGATAGTCTTATGTTTTGGTACTTTCTAGAAAGAGCTTTGTAATTCACTAGCTTTAGAGAGTGAGAAGGATGGAGTCATTATGATATCTGCATATTTTAGATATGAGCAAATTGGTGGATGGCAATGATGTTTACTAGGATAATGTTTCTCTTGTTTCCTTCATCAGTCTTACTGTTGTTAAAATTTTATTATTTTCAAAGATTCAGTTTTTGACTTTGTTAATAGTCTCTATTCTAGATCTGTGTTCTAATCCATTCATTTTTTATGATTTAAATAAACATTATGAATTATCTTTAATAGTGAAATTTAATTCTCAAATTTAAAATTTTTGAATGTGTATTTGTTTTGTTTAACAATTTTATTGAGATACAATTTACATATGAAAAAAATCTACCCATTTAAAGTGAACAGTTCATTGTCTTTTAATATATTAAATAAGTATTCAGCTATCACCACATTCTAGTTTTAAATATTTAATTACCACTACAGCCCCTCAAATCGGTATCCATTAGCAGTCACTCCATTATCTCCTCCTCCTTTCTTAAATAATCACTATTTTATTTTCTCTCTGTATAGATTTTCCTATTTGGGACATTTCATATATTTAGAATCATGAAATGTGTGGTCTATTGTGGCTGGCTTCTTTTATTTAAAATTATGTTTTCAGCTTTCATTCATGTTGTAGTAACTATCATCACTTCATCACTTTTTATCACAGAATAATATTCCATTGTATGGAAATACCACATTCTGTTTATTATTCATTAGTTGATGGGTATCAGGTTGTTGTCACTTTTTGGCTAATATGAATGATGCTGCTTTAAAAACATTCATGCACAAGTTTTTATATGGATAAATATTTTCATTTCTCTTGGATATATACCTAGGAGTCAAAGTTTTGTATCACTTTATAACTATATATTTAAGTTATTGAGAAGCTACCAAACTATATTCCAATGAACCTATACCATTTACCATTTCGAAATAAATTTAGTAGAATTCCAGTCCATTCATTTGTTAATCTCTGTCTTTTTGATGATAGCCATTCTAGTAGGTGTGAACTGATATCTTATTGTCATTTTAATTTGCATTTCACAAATGGCTAATAATGTTGAGTATCTTTTCCTGTGCTTGTTTCCATTTGTATATCTTCTTTAGAGAAATGTATATTCTAATTCTCTGGTCATTTTTAATTTACCTGGTCTTTTTATTATTGAACTGGAAACACTTTTTTACATAGTCTGCCTACATGTCTCTTATCAGATATGTGATTTGCAAATATGCCATCCAATTCTGTGAGTTATTTCAATTTCTTGGTATTTATCCTTTAAATCCACAACAATTTTTAATTTTGATGAAGTGCAACTTATTTTATTTTTCCTTTTTTATTTTATTAATTGGGATTTTATGTCATATCTAAGAATACTTTGCCTGACACAAGGTTATGAGATTTACTTCTAAGTTTTCTTCTAGGAGTTTTACATGTTAATTCAAGCCATTGATCCATGTTGAATTAATTTTTGTCTATGGTGTGAGAAAGGGATCCGAAAGCATTGTTCTACATTTGGATATATACTTGTCCAGGCACCATTTATTGAAAAGAGTATTCCTTCTCCATGGAATTATCTTTGATCTTTGCTGAAAATTAATGAATATAAGAATTAGAATAGAACGGAATACATAAATTATATTCAATCATCCAAAAATAATTCAAAAAATCTCAAGTGTTGGGATTTAGCATACAGAACATCAGTGTCTTAAAAATTAGCAAAACCGGACAAAAATATATTCCTACTAGAATATGAACTTGAAAATTTGGTGTTTATGTGTTTTAGAAACTCCTGCTCAAACCAAGCTGGAAGTTAGCCAACCTATTGGTATACAGTTTAACACTTTTCTGAAAAACATTCAAAACACTAATTTATTGCTCATCTGCAGTCACTAAAGCCTTTCTCAGAATTCTCAAAGTGTATTTCCTTAGCTGTAGAGAAAATATTCCTCAAAAGCTTTTTAAATCAATAGACTTTATCAAGTCTTTCTTCTGACAAATCTGTTACACTGGAGAGAATTGCAAACGTTGACTTATCAATTCAGAGTTTAGAAATAGTAAAGAGATATATTGCTATAACTTCTATTCCTATCTCTGGCTTTCTTTTAAGATATTAGTTTTAATATGATTAGTATTATGGTGCTTAGTTAGCAGTGGCAAAATTAAATGTTTCAGGCAAAATGATTGTCATTCATGTTAGTAATGGAGTGGAAAATTTTGCTTATTAATTTTCATATGAGGTAGAGTGACACAAAAAGGACTTGTTCTTAAACATATAATTTTTCTATTAATGAGTCACCACTGGTATTTCACAATTAATACTGACCTTCTGTTAATAGAAGATAACACCCAAAAGCTAATATGCAGAAAACAAACATCTTTGACTAGATAACCAATTACCTCCAAATATTAAGTAGGCCAAATTTAGGAGATTTCATCCTGCATTCTCTCTTTCCCATACATTTCACATGGTTATTATTATTATTATTATTGTTGTTGTTGTTGTTGTTATTATTATTTAGTTCACATAGCTTGAATATTTGTGAAATATTTCCCTGACAATATTAAGGTGAAGCGACAACATGATTTATAACAAAAAAAAACAACTAACCCACTTAGAGATGGTTAAGCATAGCAGCAGTGTTCGGCGTTGGTAACTTGTATAACCAATTTCATCTGGGTAGACTTTCCAATTACTTTTAAATATATATTAATGAAGCATTGTACACATTACAGTGTTTAACAAAGAACAATAAAATATGCATTTCTTTATGTAAATCACCAAACTGTTCTTTCTTATTGTTTTCTATGTAGAATTTTTTAGTAGCAAAGTCAGCTAAAGGTAAATTTAAAGACCATACAATTCATAGAATAGAGAAAAAAAATTAAATCTAATTATCCTAATTTGGTAAATGCTAAACCCATAAGATAAAAAAATCTATTTTGGAGAAGTTTATTTTGCTTCTAAAATCCAGGGATTTGCAAATTAAAACAGGATCTATTTTCTAAAGGCTGTTTTCTCTTCTTACACATAATTATAATTTATACTCTATTTTCTTTCATAGCAAATGAATCACTTTGCCTACCATTTCAGAAGCCACCCTTTCAATGAGCTGTTTAAAGATTGCCCACATTTGTCAGCCCACCAGCTTCACTATCATTAACCCTGTCTGATTTTGTGCCAAGCTGCCACTTTTCTTCAGCTTATATAAGTTTAGTTTGAACTAATGGCTTCAGTTGTCTCATTGAAAATACCTATATAGCAAGTGGGTGGATCAAAACTGTCATGTTCTCTCAAGTTGTTTAAGTGAATAATTAGGAGATGACTTGTGAGAGTTTATTCATGATCACCAGTAAAATGGTTCAGATTCAGATGAAGGCAATTTTTTACTCTTAAAATCTCTTTCTTCGTTTCTGTCTCTGGACTTGCACTCTGCTTCCTCTACCCTGTCCCTCTTTTTTTTTTTTTCTTCCTTCCTTCTTCCCCTCCTTCCTTTCTTTTTCCTTTATTTCTTCTTTTTTTTTTTAACTTTCGGCTTTTTTTTTTAAATTAAAGTTTATTAGGGTGACAATTGCTAGCAAAGTTATATAGATTTCAGGTGTAAAATTCTGTAATACATCATGTCCATGGAATACTATTCTGCCATGAGAAAAGATAAAATATTTATTCTTTCTTCCTTTTCTCTCATTCATTCTCTTCTCTCCTATCTCTTCTCCAACCATAAAGGAATGATGTAATAGACTGAATGAAAATATATCATCATCATATACTCACACAGCCATATTAATTGTGTAGGGTTAGCGTTTTTGCCTACCAAATAAATAATGTGTGAGGAATTTGTATTAGTTTCACCTTCTTTCTAATATCATACCTTAAATTGAACTATTTTAAGCTTTAAAAAATCCTTACACTCGCAGCAAAGTTATTATTTTTTCAGAATATTCATTTGAGTATCAATTTTTTCATGAAGGAGGAAAAAACAGGACAACAAAGAGAAAGAGGGGAATGAGGAGGAGATCATGATGGCCTGCCACAGCCATTAGAGTCATAATAACGCGAGTGTTGGTGTTATCATTCATCTCCATGATATACAAGTAGAACCAAAGAAATGTCCAAGTCTTCCTTTTTTTATTATTAATTTCAGGGGTACAAAACAACATAGTGATTAGACATTTACACCCCTCACAAAGTGATAACCCCAACAAGTCTACTACCCCTCTGACACCATACGTAGCAATTACAATACCATTGACTATAGTCCCTATGTTGTAATTTACATCCCATGACATATATTTTTTTAAAATTATAGTTGATGTTCAATATTATTTTATATTTAGTTTTGGGTGTGCAGTGTAGTGGTTAGGTATCTATATAATTTATGAAGTGATTTACCCATAAGACTAGTTCCCATCTGACAGTACATACTTATTATAATATTATTGACTATATTTTCCATAGTATATTTCACATACCCATGACTGTTTTGCAATTACAAAGTTGTACTTCCTAACTCCTTCATCTTTCTCACCCATCCCCCCAAACCTCCTCCCATATAGCAACCGTCAGTTTGTTCTCTATATATATGAGTCTATTTTTGTTTTGTTTGTTCATTTATTCTGTTCTTGAGATTCCACATATAACTGAGATCATATTGTATTTGTCTTAGTCTGACTTATTTCACTTAGCATAATACCCTCTAGGTCATCCATGTTGTTGCAAATGGTAGTATTTCATTCTTTTTATGGCATAGGGATACTCCATTGTATATATGTACCACCTCTTCTTTTTCCAATCACTTACTGATGGGCATTTCAGTAGTTCCCATACTTTGGCTATTTGTGAATAGTGCTGCAGTAAACATAGGAGTGCGTGTATCTTTTTGAATTACTGTTTTGGATTTCTTTGGATAAATACCCAGGAGTGTAATTAATGGGTCATAAAATAAATTTTTAATTTTTTGAGGAACCTCCATACTGTTTTCCATAGTGGCTGCACCAATTTGCAATCCCATCAACAGTGCACGAGAGTTCCTTTTTCTCTACATCCTCTCCATCATTTGTTGTTTGTTGATTTCTTGATAATAGCCATTCTGAAAGTTGTGAGATGATATCTCATTGTGGTTTTTATTTGTATTTTTCTGGTGATTAGTGACATTGAGCATCTTTTCATACGTGTATTGAAAAGTTAATAAGTTTACTATGCATATGTCCTCTTTGGAGAAATGTCTATTCATGTCCTCTGCCCATTTTTTTAATTGGAACGTTTGTTCTTTTGATGTTTGGTTGTATGAGGTTTTGTAAATTTTGGATATTAACCCTTTATCAGATGTATCCTTAGTGAATATCTTTTCCCATTCAATAGGATGTCTTTTTGTTTTGCTGATGGTTTTCTTTGCTATGAACAAACATTTTAGTTTGATGTAGTCCCATTTGTTTATTTTGTCTAAGGAGATATATGAGTGAAAATATTATTAAGGGTAATGTCTGAGAGTTTACTTCCTATATTTTCTTCTAGAAGTTTTATGTGGTTTTTTTTTGTTTAACTCTTTAATCCATATTGGGCTTATTCTTGTATGTAGCATAAGAAGGTGGTCTGGTTTCATTTTCTTTGCATATATCTGTGCAGTTTTTCCAGTACCATTTATTGAATAGACTGTCTTTACCCCAATGTAAGTCCTTGCTTTGTGATAGAATAAATGACCATATAGGCATGTGTTTGTTTCTGGGCTCTCTATTCTGTTTCATTGATCTATGTGTCTGTTTTTGTAATACCATGTGTTTAAATGATGCAAAAGATGCAAATTTCTCCACATTTGAAGGTATGCTAACCCTTGAGACTCTGTTCATCCAAACAACCTAGGTTGCAATGTCATACATTTCTTCTATGACCATTCCACTAATCCTTTGAGTCTTGATTTAAAATCAACTCCTCAGAACATATTCTTGACAGTCTAAGGTAAAACCTGGAGCATTTAATCTGTTTAATAATTATTTTGAAGTGAGTTCCTATAGATTGGACTATGAGTTGTTTTATTTATTTATTTATATTTATTTTAATTGGGGAATATTGGGGAACAGTGTGTTTCTCCAGTGCACATCAGCTCCAAGTCATTGTCCTTCAATCTAGCTGTGGATGGTGCAGTTCAGCTTCAAGCCTAGTCGCTGTTTTCAATCTTAGTTGCAGGGGGCGCAGCCCACCATCCCATGCAGGAATTGAACTGCCAACCTTGTTGTTAACAGCTCATGCTCTAACCAAATGAACCATACAGCCAACCCGGAGTATGATTTTTTGATGGCAGGGACTGAGCCCTTTTTACTTTCCCTTCCTCTCTCCCTTCCTTTTGTGTTCCTCTCCTTACTCCTCCTCTCTCTTCAGATAGCACAATCTTCTACGTATTAGGTGCTCAATAAATATTTGTAGAAATAGATTTGGTAAACTGACGAAGAACAAATAATTCATATCATGGTGCCCAGGTCATTAACAATCTAAGACTATTTTCCCTTTATATCAAATGATACAAAAAATTTAAAAAACAACACATTTGTAACACACAGATACCTTTTCATTCAGTCTTCTCACCTTATCTTTTTTATTCATATTTATTTTATTTTATTTTTTTTTACTTTCAGGTGTACAAAGCAACATAATATTTAGACATTTACACCCCTCACAAAGTAATAACTCCCCTCCACCAAGCTACTACCCCTCTGACATCTTATATAACTCTTACAATATCATTGACTATCTTCCTTATGCTGTACTCCATCTCCCTTATGGTTGACATACAATATTCTACTTCAACTTCAGTTGTATAGCGCATTGGTCATGCATCTACGCAGTCTATGAAGTGATCCCCTTGAGAAGTTCAGTGCCCGTCTGGCACCTTACATAATCATTACAGTATTGTTGATTATATTCCTCAATCTATATTTCATATCCCCATGACTATATTATGTCTATTAATTTGCTCTTTCTAATCCCTTCACCTTCTCTCCCATCCCCTCCCCCTCCCATCTAGCAACCAACAGTTGTTGTTTTTTGTTCCTCCGGCCACATCTTTGAGTAGATTTCTGTTTTGTTAGCTCATTTATTCTGTTCAGCCAAGATATGGAAACAATGTGAAATTCCCAATGATAGACGATTGGATAAAGAAACTGTGGTACATTTATATAATAGAGTATTGCTCAGGTACAAAAAAGAATGAAATGTTACCATTTGCAACAACATGGATGGACTTTGAGAATATTATGTAAATGAAATAAGTCAGACTGAGAAATACAAATGCCATATGATCTCACTTATATGTGGAATCTAAAAAACAGAATAAATGAGCAACAAATCACCCGATCTTGATTGAGCTCTAATTCTCTCTACTCACCTTTGTTTTTTTGACCAGTTTGTTGACAACTAATATATAATATCATGTATCTTTGTTGAATTTCAATAATCCTGATTTAAAGAATGTGCAATAATATCCAGTAATTAAATAAGTCCATTAATGACATTTTTAACCTTTAAATGTAACTCTCAAACCAATCACTTCTTCTACGGTCCAGTTTGTCTATTTTTGTACAGACACCAATAACCTCTCAATTACTAAAGTAGCCTCCCTGTCTCAAGCCTATAGTAGATTTTATGACAGGAATAATCTATGTTAAACACCATTTCTACCTGGAGGAAAAAAATATACTATGGCAGCTCAATATAGGGAGGTCATGAGATACTGTAATTTTTCATGTCATTCCTAAAAATAATTAGAGGTGATGTAACGTTCATTTATAAAGGAGAAAACTGGGACCTCTGGATAGCTACATTTTTCTCTCATACCCCTCTAAGCTGCTAGAATACTTCTAGTCTTTAAGTAGGTAAGAATAAATGTTAGTCTTATTAACTAAATGAAATTTTTTTGTGCATGAATGACAAACAGTGTAGGCTCTCTAAAAGCAGAAATGCTGCAGATTCTGGAGCAAGCCTGATACCTGTCAAACATTTGTGCAATACTCAGTCCTTCCAGCCAGTTAGTTTTCTTCCCAAAACATACATAATCAAAGAAAAAAATGGCATTTAAATGGACTATTTTTATTGCTATAAGCTACTGTAGACAATTACATCACCTCATAAATAGCAATATATGCATAATAAGGAAAAACATTTATCCAAGTTTTATAATCAACAAAGAGATTGTGAACTATAAATGTTCTAAAAATCAACATTGTGAAACTGACATTTAAGTTAATAAGTTTATTCAAACACATTTCAATGGAATATATCATCACTACCAAAGATTAAAATTCAATATAATTTCATATCAGATTCATAAAAGAGCATTATGTAGTTCTGAGGTAATGTGTGCCATTAATGACATTTTGACTCAGATGTCTGAGCCCAAAGCTCTCTTTATTGCTTCACGGACATGGGTACAAGCATATGCAATCTTGAAAATTTAGTGATATCTGTTATGCTTCACTTAATTTTTTTTTAACTTAAATATAAGTAGTAAACTACATTCCTAACAAAAATTAGTTACATTAAGTATTTCCACTTTAGTATTATTGTGCTTACAAGTATAATGAAAATTGAAGTTCAATTATGTTCCATAGATTCTAAGGAATAACATTTAAAAATAATAATATAAATTGATTTTTTATACAAAATACAATGCATAAAAGAAAAATATGACAATAAAGTAATTAAAGTCTATGTCTACTTAATTTTCAGACTAACATTAAAATTTAAAAGTATGTGATTTACAGGGAAAAAATGATTTTCATTGACATTTTAGTCATTTTTCTAATTTTAAACTAACAGCCCATGTATAAATTGAACAATATACTGTACCTTATGCATTCATTTCTTTGTAAATGGTCGGATCATAAGTTTCATCATCAGAGAATAATTTGGTCACTGTAATGATGGGTGTCTAGTAATTATTGTTTCTCTGCATTGAAATGGCAATTAATGTCATTTCCTCACTGGAAACTGCTATGATTTATTTATTTAACATTAAAATTATTAGCATGCTAAGACTTATAAAATGGTTTAATCAATATAAATGCTGTTCATGCTATTCTGATAATTATCCATTATCTCAAAATATTCTTGAAAAAAAATTTGAAGGTATAAAAACGTGTTTTCATTGTTTTTCTGAAATGAAAACCATACCTAAAATAATTGTCCTTATGTGGGAATTTTACATCTGCACTGTGATTTAGTTTTCTAATCTGTAATTCAATATGTCTTAAAAGTATTTACTTATTATAATACATGTTGTGTGCCACATCAAATACAGTAAAGCAGTTATTTTATTATATGATTTTTAAATATCCATGTTTATACTTCTGATCCCATTTATTGCCTACAATATATGTATTATAGAATATTTCTAAAAACAGCTTTATTATGTATGTCATGTTCCTGAAGATTTGAACATGATCATAGTAAATGTATCAGGACAAAACTTCCTATGAGTTATCTTAGGGAATAACAACCTTAATTGTTTCTAAGCATATTATATTTGGCTAAGAGAGCCTACATGTTAGAAACTGCAATAATGCATTTGTTAATATTTTCTAAGCATTATAGTTTTCATTAGACCTGCCTTTTCATATTTCCCTGCTTCCCCCTTCTTTCCTTTATTTATTCCTTTTTCCTTCCTTACTTCATAGAAGAAAGTTGGCAAGCAGCAAACCTGGAAAAAGAAACATTGTACATTCTTGGATCCAAATCACAGAAGTATGGCAATTGTTCTAATTTGGGTCTTTTAAATTGGTGACCCTTTGTGTCCCTTACCAATCTATATTCTCGTGGAGCCATACTGTTAGAGGATATAATGTAGGATCAGATGATGATACTTTTAAAATAAATATTCTCTAATTTTCTACACTGTAGTTTCATTGTATAGAAATAATCTTCTACCATATATTTATTGCTCAATTACCTGGAAATGCCAACCTCATCTTCAGCTCAGATAGGAAAAGGTATTGGATGTACTACAATTCTTTACTGCATCTTATTTAATTTATGTTATTTAAATCAATGAGAAAAGCATCAAATAAAATGTTTAAGGCATCAGTATCAAACTGATGTAAAATGTGTAGTAACAACTGTGCATAACCAGTTTAAAACATATGGGTTCAGCTACCTCAGCATCCTATAGCTGTTCAAACACCACATTAAATAATGTGCCATCAAATATAAAATCACTTATAACACTGAGATTCTGTATCTATGCCCTGACAAGCAATTACTTCTCAAATCATACAAGGTAGATTTAGATAAAACCAGTGAGTATATGAGTATAATTCAGTTAACTCCACATAAATGTGATTCTGATTTAGTACGTTGAGAATAATTCATCCATTTTGATAATCACTTATCCTTTTAGTTGTCTCTTTCATAATTATATTTGTTTACTTATGTTATTAAAGGAAATAAAGAAAAAAATCAACATAATTCAGTCAAAGTTCTCCCATAGATTAAGCTAAAAAACAGTACAGAAATGTATAACTAGTAGTTAAAGTTTTTACTTCAACCTTATAGTTGCTGAACGTATTCACTAAATACAATAACAACAAAAAATGCTAATGGTATCCCCAAAATATCCATATAATTTATATTATAATAGTTAAGATATATAATGTATACAACTATGTATATATAGCCTTCATGTATAATTGAATATATAATATACTGAATTGTTTTTATTTACGTGGATCAGCTCTGCTAGTTTGTCAGAGTAGACCTTAGCCCAATTCATGTGAAAAATGGTGACAGTTAGATAATTTAACTGCCTTACTCAAGCTTCTATCTCTGCTAATTTTTGGAGCTGTAGTTAATACCAGTTCTTCTAATTCCTTGTCCAGTATCTTTCCCCTTTTAAAAAACTATAACTACAATGATAAAGAAGTCTTTATAGCTTATAATGACTGCATTCTCAAGGGTCAATAATAACTATTAAAGGATCTCTGGATACAAAATTACAACCTCCCATAATGCTTTTAATGGAACTTTTGGGTATAGAGTCAATATACTCCATCTGAATTAACTGCCATTATACATAGGATGTAATTTTGTGGGAAAAATGACTGTAATAGCACCTGCTGGCCTTCACTTCCAGCCATGCTATTCTCTAACATAAATGTTATGAGATCCAATGAAATCTCCAATATTTGAAACTTTATGTAGCCATTAATTATATGTTTCTACAGTATATTCAAGGTTGAGGCTGTTTAACCATCCTTTTTGTTTATTTGTTTATTTAACTAATTACACTTTGGAAATATTACTATTGAGAATTTTCACTAATGTGCTACTGTACACAAAAGTGAAACTTTTTTATGAACAACTTCTTTTGTACTAACATTAGCTACACCCCCACTCCAACCCTAGTAATGAAGTTGCCTTTTGAGAAATGACCTCCTAAATTCTTGAATTCTACTACTGAATCATTCAATACATTTCACATGAAGAAAAATTCTCTCTCTGACAGATGGCAAAAATCTATCCTATAATTGCAAATAGTACTCTCATTATTTCAGTTTTATCATTTGTAAAATAAGCAGATTGGATACCTAGTGTTCAAGCATCTTCAATTCTAAATCTATCAAATTTTTGTTGCTTCTTTGTAAGAATTGACTGGTCTTTTCTCATGACAGGTGGCATAGCCCTTGATGAAAATAGTTTTACACATTTTGGAAAATTTTCAGAAACCACTCAACCTATTTTTAACAGAAGTCGTTTAATAGAGAAAATGTGTAAAACAGTTGATAAGACAGTGAAACAGGGTAATTGCAATCAGCAACAATAGGATTTCTACCAACCCTAAGACAAGTAAAAAAACTGAAGGGCCACTGTGACTAGAGTCCAGAACTAAGCCATCTGTGATGGATTCGAACCAGGCCATGTCTGCTCTCATAAAACTAAGGGTGAAGTAGGTGGTGGGAGTGAAACCAAGAAATTCAAGCTAATGACAGAATCTTTGAAAAGTAGAGTTTCAAAAACTCGTAAGTTTGAGGTGGGGGTGTACAGGGTATCTTAGAGACATTTTCCAGGCAGCTTCTTTCTATCAGAAAAAGGGAATTCTTGGATAATGCACATCTTGAAATGCCTTAGGATATAAGAAAGGATTTTCTGAGGTAATGACCAGAGAGTTAAAAAAGATTCCTAGAGTTAATATGTTCCCATATGTCGTGAAGAAAAGGTTTCAAGAAGGAAAATACTGATTAATGGAGTGAAAACTGCTAAAATTATTCATTCTCTTCAGGCACCCATTTCAACTTCACAAGTGGTTATACTAAATCTACCTGGCTCTTTTTTCCATGTACATGACACAAATCCATATTCCTCCTAACTCTGATTCTGACATTTCAACCATTTAAAAGACCAACAAGATCAGTTATTACATTCACTTTAAAATCCTATCCTTTCTCTTTCCGCATACTATTCACTATGAAATATAGATATCCTACATGTTCCTTTTCCTTCATCCTTTCGTTAACAAGTTCTATAGTTTCTTCCTACCAACACATTTCTCTTACTTTCTTTCTATTTACTTTATTATATGGATAGTTGTAATGAAATTCTAATTGTACATGATGTTTCCAGGTTTTTTTTCATCTTCAGTTTACATTGCTATCAGAGATATCTTTCCAGAGCCCAGAACTGAATATTAAAATTCCACTGCTAAAAAAAACAAAAACAAAACAAAAACAACAGAAAACAATCAATAGTTCTCCATTGCCAATGATCAAATATATAGCATGAATATTTCCAAATTTGTCACCAAATTACTATCCTATAACCCTGTGTTTCAAACATAGCTGAATAACTAGATTTCACCAGAATTGTGGCTATCCTCTGGAATTTAGCTGTTTTGAAGACTGTAATACCCTTTTCTTATTCTGAAAACTAAAAGTTTACTTCCTCTTTATCAGATTTCCTTCAGTTCTACCAAAAACAGTATGTCATTTTATACTTTGATTTCATAATTTTGTATTTGATTCATCTAGAACTTCTCTATTTTGTCTTGTGATAATTTTGGCAAAATAGTTTACTTAACCTACTAGGTAGCCAGCTTCTATAAACTAGTAACTATATATTTTTAAAATCTAAATCTACTACCATGGCCATCAAATACCTTGTATTTCATAGATGCTCAATATATGTGCATTGAACGTATTTTTATTCAATGTTTAATGTGCATTTTCTCTCTTGCTTAATACAAGGAAGAGATAGCACTGTTTACATGAAACACATAGAAGAAAATTCAGATATGAATACATTTTTGGAAATTGATCAGATTTTACAGTGTAAATGCATAATTCCAAACATGCATTTGTCTTCATTTCTGAATTGACAGAGACTGCAAAAATTTCAGTATAAAGTTTTCTGCTTCAAACTCTTTGTCAATTATTTAGTAGTCTATAAACAAGTAGCAATATTAATTATGGATAATTCCACACAAATCTAATTGCAAATATTTTAATCTATTTATACTTATAAAGTGGTTACTGTATACTAAATCTAAATAATTACTTTCTCATTAACACTTTGTACACTTCCTGAATTTTCCAAAACACATAACGTGACCATGTCCAAAATCTAAGTCTAATTTAAAAGTACATAAGAGAAGCAATTATTTTTTTTAAATCTCATTGACAATCCATCCACAATTGCTTTCATAGCTTAAAATTGATTGTAAAAACACTACTTTTACACTAAGGTGATTATGGTCTCTGGAGTCCACAAAGACCTTAATACAAACTCTCTACTTTTGATGAACTTGGATACTGGAGAAAGTCAATGTGCATTTAGATTTGTGTGGAAGTAGCCATAGACAATATAGTTACTTATCATTTTATGTGCACACACCACTTTATGTATAAAAATAAGCAAATTTCTTTTGGAGGAAATGTAGTTTGTGACACAGTTGAATTTTGTGGAAGTTTATTATTAAAAACTGCCTTAAGTTTTTGTGTTCCTCTGGTACACAAAATTCTTGGAAATTTTGTCTTGAAATACAAAAATATGGGAGATTGTGGGATTGATATATGAACTGGATATAACCTCATTAGGGAATTTCAGAAGTACCTTTTTTTAGGTTTTACATAATGCTATGCTTCATACCTAGATATAATGACAAGAACTGACAGTGCTGGTATCCTGTGATTGTGAGTGCTGATATGACTGATTTTCGGCCTGAGGTTTCTTCCACCCAGTGTACACATGTAGTCTGTACTCAGCCACTATAGCCACTATTGAAATGCGATGATCAATTGCTGCTTTAGAAGCAGCTTCTTGGCCTCACAGACTGAATGATTCATGCGCTCCAGAAGAGCCATCCCATTTGAGATGATGTATGAAAGGATGATATGTATGCTGCTGCCATTTCCCAGAGTTGATTCCTATGGGTATAAATCAATATTTTGTTTCAGTCTATATCTGCAGTATATTTTTCTCCCCTGCCTGATTGTAGTCTGCCCCATTCTCCAAATAGGCTTTTTTTACCATCATCTATTCTCTTCCAGCCTCCAACTCAATAAAACTGGGTTGCCAGGAGTCTATCCATACCAGTGATTGATACAGCATATGGCACAGCTTTCTCCACAAAAGCAACCTCCTAAATTTTCTATACCCGTGATTTATTCTAACGTGAAATTTTAGTTCTTAGAATTACATGAATCTTTAGCAAATAGTCACAGACATCATATAAGTAATACATGCCCAATAGCAAAATCTCACTAAACTGGATTCATAAATTTATAATTTAAGACAGCTATAATAGGAGATTAACTGCAATTTACACTTATACATATGGTTTTGTTGAAAACTTATATTTCATAGACAGTCAATATAGGTGCATTGGATACATTTTTATTAAATGTTTAAGGTGCCTTTTCTCTCTTGCTTAATACAAAGAAGATATAGCACTCTTTACATGAAACACATAGAAGACAATTCAGATATATACATATATTATAATATGTATATTTATATATAGGTACTTATATTTATAAATATATATTTATATATTTTACAATATATATTTATATATTTACAAATGTAAAAAAATATAGAGTAAGTAGGACTAGGTTACTAGTGCTAGCTTAGAGGAAATGCTTGCTCTATTTAGAAAAAAAAAAACATTTTGAAAGGTACTAAAGTTACACATGTATGTATAAGCTGATATATTTAATAGAAGTAGATAGTTTGGTCACTAAATATATATTTAAAGAATAAATTTCATAATATTGTATTTATATCATACATGTGATCAATATACTTTTAAATAAATTTATATTTACAAATTTTCAGTAGCTATTTATTTCACAGGATTTATCTTCATTAGAATTAATCTAAAGTCACTAAGTGAGGTGTTAACTTATTTCTAAAGGTTATCATATAAAAATGGTTAAATGATTAAATAATATTAAGATAAATAAGGAAACTAATAAAAAAATTAAAAAATGACCACAAAGTTGAAGGGAAAAAACTCATTTTAGAAAAATGGTAGAATAATACAAATAAAAATTCATTCCTTTGAAAAGTTTAATAAATATTAAATGATCACCTTCCAAATATCAGGTCCTAAGTACAGAGATTTGCAGACATACTCTGTACTCTAAGAAATTCATAGTCTGTTGGAGACCAGGGCATAATCTGCAAGTGTCAATGTGTAAGGTAAGAACAGTAACAGACATATGCACAAGTGCAGATGTACTTCTGTTTTTGAGAATTAGAGAGGGGAAGGAAATAAATCTTGTATTAGAAACAATAAAACATGGACCAAGCTTTATTTTGTGTCCATGGTATGGAGGAGGGGGCGAGCACGAAAATAAGCACTTGGAATGAATAAAAGCTGGGAGTCACAAAGCAGGATTGTGTAGAGGAACTCTCGAGTTTTATGACTCTGAGTCTTAAGTATGAGGTACAGAGGGGCCAAAGAGACAGAAGGTAGGCTGGTCATGCAATGTCATAACTCAGTTTTAAGAAAATATGATGGAGGCAAAAGGGAGCCATTAAAAAATAAACATAGCTAATGACATTTTCATCATCTTTCTAAAGTTAGAAATTTTAGAATGCCAGTTGTGAGGTAACCCAGAATTTGGGGACAATTTATAATCAACAATTAGTGGCAGTCTGTGTGGTCCCAAAAAACCCTGTTAATCCCAAAATAAGTTTTTAATTACCCTCTACATGCTAATTTTCCCCCAAAAGAAAAAGAAAACAACAATTGTCTTTAGCTTAAAAAACTTATTGAGTAATTGCTGCTCTGCTTGAAAATTTTTCTTTATGTATCATCAGTTCATCAGATGTGAATTTTTATTTTTAAAAGTGTATTCTCCAGAATTTAGAAATCACTTTACTATTGCTTTTGGTACACTGGGTTTCTCTGCACTAAAAACTTCACTATAGTTGTTTGGAACACCAAAGTTACACTCAAATGAACTACCAGGTGACAGCATGGATGAGAAATAACACAATAGGCTACATCCTCAATTTACAGAGCTAAAATCTCTCCAATCACTTGAAGAATTTAAACTCAAAATTGAATCTAAGAAATAAATAGTAAGAACATGTACCTAAGATTTAAATGACCATATGGAGTTTTCGAATTACAATGTAACATAACTCCTTAAAAGATAAAAACTATAGATAGTTAACTACTTGCTTAGGAGATGACCTGATAATTTTAAGGTGCGTAAAATTAAAAAAAAAAAATGTTCTTCCCACTTATGCTGACCTTTATAAATAATATCACTGAATATACATTGGTGTTTGTATTATTTTAATGTTGCCTTTTTCACACCTGCACTTTTAGCAAAATATATGTGTATTTACCTTTCACCCAGTTCTATTGCGACTTTGTACTTGGTCAAAAGGAGTTAATAGACAAAACAATTCCACATAAATCCATTGTATCACTTATTTTATATATAGAGAGAGAGTTTTGAGAATAAACTTATTTAAATCCTACATACATTATAAATACATCTGTTCATATTCCATCAAGTCTTTTATGTTTTAAGTTGGAGTATTTGTCACCTAGATACATTTCCTGATTAGCCACAATTTATTCCACTTAATGGGTCTTACTTGTTTTTATTTAAATAAAATGTCACCCCAATAAATTTTAATTTAAAAAAAATAAAATTGATTGAAGGTAAAAAAATCAAAATTATATACAAATTTATATATGTGTGTGCATATATATATATATATATATATATATATATATATATATATATATATATATATACATATACATATCAAATATTGAGAGTCAAATATTTATTTACCATAGTGTCTGTTCTCTTACCTCAGCATTGATGTCTTGTTATATATTGTTTCTGGAAGCTTCCTATTCCATAGAGTGATTAAACTGCAGCTTACTTTGCATTGTAATATATTTAAATCCTAAGGGTACAGCTTCGTAGTGCTTATGATTGGAAAACATTTCCTGGACTCACTTTATATCCATTATGTATAGATTACAATGGATTTCCAATAAAGTAAGATAAGCCAACCATTAAACTCATGTATGACAAATATAAAACTGTGCTTATTCTAAGTGCAAACCTTCACCATTTGTCAAATGTGGGTGATGGGCCAGGGCAAATTCTGTGTGGTGAATGCTAATTACAGTAATTCCACACTCAAGAGTTTTGAGAATAAGCTTATTTAAACCTTACATACATTACAAATATATCTGTTCATATTCTATCAAGTCTTTTATATTTTATGTTGGCATATTTGTCACCTAGATATATTTTCTGATAAGCCATAATTTACTTCACTTAATGAGTTTTACTAATTTGTTAAAAATATCAATTAATTGGTGATTAAAAATGTGGTCATAAATCTAAATATATATAAAGCCTTCTCATCCAAATTTAATTTTGGGTCTGTAACTTTGATTTCTGAGAAAGTTATTTAAATCAGCAGATTCTTCATTTTATAGGTTCACAGGCAGAGGATTAAAAGATTAAGCAGCTCTCTCAAAATCACAAAACTATAATAGTGAATGACAGGGCCAGGTTTCACATAAAGATCGGCTGATTTCTGTTTTTTTCTTTTTTTTTTTTTTATCTTCTCCATGGGCCTGCCTCTTAAAAGTGAAAATGTGACCTGAAATTTATTCACATCAGCATGAAATTACCTTCAAGTGATGTAAAGATGACCAAAAAATTGCCATCACTATCCTTTGGGTATATTTAAAGAATTGTTCCTCTGGCATCCTGGCTTATTGCTGGATTTTTCTCTTATAAATGCACAGAGCTATTCGTCTTGGCTGTAGGAGATTTTATTACAAAACAATCAGTAAAGACATCTTGATGTACCATCTGGAATTAAAGAGGACTGAAGGGAAGAAACGAGGAAAGGTTAAAAAATAACCAAATCGATGCAGTGTAGAAAAAAAAATTGCTTGAGGTGGTATTTAATTGAATAAAGACATACATGTTGTAGATAATGTCAATGCGAGTTATTGCTTTTTGCACAATGTTTGTGATAGTTGAGAAGCCACATATATAGAGTAAATATAAGTTCAAGTGAGACAAATTCCACAAAAGGTGGCTTTTAGTCATTTTGGGTTAATCAATTTATTTTTAGACTAGTTTCCCAAGTGCTACAGAACAATTAGGATTTGGGCCTGCCTGAACAATAAAGTCTAATCTTTCACAGAACTGAGAGCCATCAAACTAAATAACTGTAATCATTTCATAGAATTTTGTCATCTTAGTCTATTAATTGCTAGCTGCAAAACTTTTAGCAACTTATTATTTAATGTAAAATTGTGTATTATTATATCAAAAGCCTTCATTTCTACATTATAAATATATCAAAATGTGATAACAGCTCCTTTTTTTTAAATACTCAAGTGAGTACCCAGGAACTCTTATGTGTGATCCAGTTTTGCTGCTTACTTGCTTTTAACTTCACAATGACTTGAAAAATTTGGTATTATCTCCAGCTTAAAGTGAAATAAAAAAAATTCAAGGGTCTTTATAATCATTCCAAAGTATATGTATGTGACCTTAATAAGTATAAATATATGACCTTAATAATTATTCCAAGGTCAGATAAATATATGTTAATAGTATAATTTGAATCCAAGTTTATCTGGCTTTGAGGCCTACCTATGATTTTTACTTTGCACTCTTACTTTAGTTACATAATAATTGCTGTAATGTATGCAAATGCTATGCAAATCATAAGTTAAATCATTACCAATAGTTTATTGGATAAGCAATGTGTGTGCAGTACTCTGATATACATGTTCTCTCTACTGGAGAATATAGAGAATATGCAATATTATTCTCACTTTTGAAGGCCTCACAATCTAGATTGGAAACAATTGGTGGTTAAAAAAATAATTGAATATAAAGAAGCGTGTAAATATCCATATTGGCTGGAATTAAATGCCATAAATGTGTGGGGATACCAGGAAAATCTTTAATGGAGAAGGTCTTAAAAAATTGCTCTTAATTATATAGTCATAAAGGAAGAAGTAGTGCTTTCAAAGGAACCTGGTAGAGAGGATTATTACTATGTATAAATGGGGAAGACAGCTGAGAAGTTGTAGAGGTGAGAGTACTGAGGATTTAAATGTTCACAGTAATCTAAACTTTATTTTGCTGTGATATATATTCACTAACATAGTTTATTTTTTAAGAGTTGATTGTGATTAAAGATTTTGTAAACAGTGTTCAAAGATTGGACAAAGAGAGGCTAATTAGGAAGCATAAAGAAATATGGACTTAATGTAAAATGGTAAATAGAAATGGATATATGTTGTGTACTAAATATATATTTTATCTCCTAATTTTGTCCTTCGTAATGGTTGTGATGGACCATTAAGAAGGTATATTGAAAAACCTATTATAAAGTGAAAATCTAGGAGACCACATGTATGTTTCAGGGAGGATAAGCAATGAAATACATATTTACAAGGAAGAGGGTTCAGTAAAAGGTCAACCAAGGTTTTGAATCTGTTTGAAGTAGCACTTAGTATAAAATTTTATTCTCTGTTTCTATCAGTCTGACTAGATACCTCACATAAGAATGAATAAATTGTAGACATGTGCTATACAATATTGCGCCCAAACTTAATAACGTTATATTGTATACTTAAAATTTTGTTAAGAGGGTAGATCTCAAGCTAAATGCACTTAGCACAATTAAAACTAAAATGGAAAATAAAAAGAATCTCCTGGTATGTTACAAATGACAAATTATTAGATTCTTTATGAATTTTAGGTAACAATGGAGTTAATTTAAAGATACCATGGATGAATGATGAAAGGCAGCCTTTATTTTTATAGGAACCAATTTATAAGCAATAATCCTAGAATAAAATATTTATCATTGACTACATTGACTATATTATACTTTATGGAAAAGATCAGAGAAGAAACCTATTTTGTATTTGATGTACTCAATTGTATTTTATATATTTAAAATTATTTTTATACAATATAGTCCCATAGTTATTTTTTAGAAATAGCATGTACTATTTATTTACTTATTATTGTCACCCCTCCCTCCGTATCTGACGGTAATTGGTTCAGGGGCCCACCACGGATACCAAAATCTGCAGAAGCTCATATCTTTTATATAAAATGGCATATTATTTGCATATAATCTACACATATCCTTCTGTGCACTCTAAATCATCTCTGGATTATTTATAATAACTAATACAATGTATGCTATTTAAGTAATGCATTTATGTAATAACTAATACAATGTAAAAGTTATTGTTTAGGTAATGATGACAAGAAAAAAAAAAGTCTGTATATGTTGAGTACAGACACAACTATCATAGGCCTACCCGCATAGTACATATCAGTCACAATGCAACGTTTTTTTCCAAATATTTTGTATTTGCAGTTGGTTGAATCTGCAGGTGAGAACCTGCAGTTACAGAAAGCCAACTGTATGTAATAGACACCATATTAGAATTTGAGGATGAGATACATAAGTCATTCCCTGCTGTCATGAAGCACACAGTGCATTGTTGGGGCAATACATATAGTTATACATTTACAGAGTAATAGAATGGGTGCCAAAATAGGTATGGGCATAGAGTTATGAGACTTCATAAAACTGATTGTTCACCTGAGTGAAAGTGGAAAGGTGGTATATGGATCTTCTTAAAAATACAGTCTACAAATAAAGTGTACAAAATAGTTTTATACATATACACATGTATATGCTTACAATTTATAAGATACATATTCAAACATCTACAGTATTGAAAACGTGCAGGAAATAAAACTGGTGATGAAGACAAAAACTTTCCTTATTTCACCATTTTTTGTTGGCCAGTCCTGTTCTCATGCTTTTAAAATACCAGCACAAATATAGTCTTTGAGATTATGTTTTTAATTGATCTCTACTCCTTGTTATTCTCACTGTTCTCCCATGGAAGGATAAGCTGTTAAGCAGAGGCAGAGCAATTGTAATATTTTATAGAACCCAGTGAAAAGAGCTCATAGGCTTTGACCTTATTACTTAATTATAAGAGAATTATATTTGAACCCATTGATTCTGTAGGCTTAAAATTTTATTCATTTTTCTAGCTAGAATAGATAAAGGGTTAATTTTTAAGAGTCACAGCTTAGCATCTACGGGGATGCTAAATTGTTCACTCCATACAGTAAATACTATAATATTCCATTTGGTTAATATAGATAATACTCATTGTGCTCTCATATATTATTTTGTTAGAGACACTCATGAATCAGATAAGCTACTGATTTCTATGTCCATATGTGTATATATATATATGTGTGCACATATGTGTATACATATGTATATGTGTGGTGTTGTGTTGAGTGTGTATATAATAGGATTTTGGGGAAAATCTTATATTCAAGTAATATTTCATAGAAAAAATGTTAAAACATTTTCACATGCAAAGATCATTTGCCTAGAAATGTAATTGACTGTCCTCTTGATTGCAATTTTAGCCACCATTTCATTTACTTTTCAGTTATTCAACGGCTAATAACCACACATGTGAATTATTTTATTTTGCCTTCTTTCTAGTATGTTTTCCATGTATTCTTTTTGCTGCTTATTAGCCCCTACACCAAAAAGTGGTAAGAAACAGAAGGTGAAAATTAAGTTTCACAATTTGCTGCTTGATATCTTTCATAGTAAATGATGTAAAATGATTGGCTAAATTGATAGTTCTGGTTTATCATAAGAGTTAATTTTTTCTTTATGGCTTCTTTGAACTGTGACTGGAGCTACAATGGTGGAAGAATACTCGTATGCCCTTCACTTTTACACAAGAGAGCCGTCTCATCATGACATACCTCTGTTTTAGACTTAGTTCACTTCACAGCTTATAGGATATTTTCCAAAGAGCCATGTGCCATAAATCCATAGATCTCAGGGTTTTCTTTTTTTCCTATAAAAAATTGTAAGCAACAGATTGGTGGCTCCCAGAGATGAAATGGATCGAGGTGGTCAATTTCAGTTATAAATAAATTCTGGGGATGTAGTACACAGCATGATAACTGTAGTTAACAGTACTGTATTTAGTGTTTGAAAGGTGTTGAAAGAGTAGATCTTCAAAGTCCCCATCATAAGAAAAACAATTGTAACTATGTGAGGTGATAGATGTTAACTAGACAATGTGGTGATCATTTCACAATATATACATATATCAAATCATTATGTTGTAGACCTGAAATTAATATGCTATTATATTTCAATTTGTCAATTATATCTCAATTTAAACAAAAGAAATTTTAGGTAATCAGTTGTACCCTATTAAAAATCCCATATAAAATTTCCTTTGCTTGCAAGATCTGTCATTAGTATGTTTATAAGGAGGTTGCACTGGAACAGCTGCCTTTATTCTTTCATAGAGGTACCCTACTGTGCCTAATCCTTTCTTTCCAGAACTTGTACTTCCTTTACAGGCTATATCTCTATATGTTCTTCCCTAAAGAGTTTGAAAAATCTGGCTTTTTATCTACAGTTATGTGTAACTTTATATCTATGACCCTCTACCAAGGTATTGTACAAATCCTGCTGCCTACCTGATTGTAACCTTGACATAAGCAGGCAAGATAGAGGTGGGATCCCCAGATGGAGTTCCTAAAAGTACATACATACATACATACATACATACATGAATGCATGCACACATACACACATACATACATAATATAAATAAGTGTGTGTGTGTGTGTGTGTGTGTGTGAGAGAGAGAGAGAGAGAGAGAGAGAGAGAAATGGATAAAGCAGCTTCAAAGCTGCATTCGAAGCTGACTGTATCTGCTGACCAAATGGGCAAAGTAAAGTATGTCCAATGTACTAATGGAAGTACAAAGTGATTTCAGAACACATTGGACAGAAATAATACTCTGACTGATGAAACACAAACATCTTTGTGAAATATGAATGGAATTATAAATGTCAGACCAGAAAAGATATCTTAAGGAAAAAAACACAATGAGCAAAGTAAAGGTGACAATTTTCAGGATGTGATTAATTTTCAAAATTTTTCTTTACTCTTAACCATGGGCTAGTGAATATATAAAATATAATTTATAAAATATTGAAGTTTCTAAAACTCTCTCTTTTCTTCTGTCATTTCTCTTAATGGTCACAGGAATGGGAACAGAAAGATATATTAAGTCAAACAAATATTTGAAAAAAATCACTTAATGAATATTGTGCTTTTCTTTTTGTAGCTATAATTTAAAAAATAAATTACTGCCACAGAGGAAAAAATATATGCCAAACAATAAATGGTCGTAAAGAAAACAAATTTTGTCAGGGGTAGAGGGCGGTTTATAAAAAAGCATAATGGGTAAATGTATCTCAAAATGTTTTATAGGTTTGCAGTGCTATCGGGCACATTGTATTTAAAGTTTAAACTGAGAGAAGAAATTTATATTCATTCAGGGTACATGTACTAATGATAATATATAGCATCATTTAAATTATTAGCACTTAGATGAAATTTGAATGAGACACTAAATATGCATGAGACATTTTTGTCTCTACATCATGAGTACCATTGCTTAGAGCTCTTCATTGAACTAACACATTTTAGGGCTTGTAAAATACTATGAAACATATGTTTGAAATGCACAAAATGCTTAAGTCTTCGAATATAAAACATGTTTGTTTGTTTGTTTGCTTATTTGTTTTTGCTGCCTTGTCTGTTGTTCTAAATACCAATTGAGCTTAGGAAAATTTTTAACATGATTGCTGAATTTTCAAATCACAATTCACTGTTTAGTAAACTCGTTTCCATTCTTAAAGCACTAGCTTCTGAAATAGTTGGTATTTATCGAAAACACAAAAACTAGCCAAAAATAGTGCTTCTCTAGAATTAGACAAGTGTGAGTTTGTGATGCACTGTATACATGGGCTTGATCACACACCCACACATTCTTGTGGAGTGACTCTTCCTGCTTTCATCAGCAAGACTCTGCGATGTGGGAATTTGGCTGAAACCCATTTCCTTTTTCTTGCCAGCATGTCTTAGATATAGCACTGTCGGAAGTGCGATTTAAAAGAACAGACAGCTGTACCCAGTCTTGAAGATTCATCTGGTGTATTAGTTTAGAAAACCAGCTTAACATCAATTTAACCTTTAAAGAGCATATTTAAAAATAAATGTCTTGTGCAGTTATCTATTCAAAAGAATGTGATTTTTCCCACTAGAAAAAAAGAAACCTGTGCTTCAGAATTAGCCCTGTATAGAGTCCAAGTCCTAAGGGAGACCTAGTTGTTTCAGAAGTTAGGTTATCTGCACCACTGGGCTTCAACTAATTAATTTTATTTTCTAATAGAATGCCTCAAGGAGGTCATATTATTAAACTTTGATTGAATGAAGTAGTGAGGCAGGAAAGCTTTGACAAGCAATAAAAATTACCTACTATTCATAGAATCCAATAAAGCAAATACTACTTATTCATTATTGATAATGGGAGGTAGATGTACTGTGCTGGAAGAGAACTGAACTTAGAGGTAGAGAAAAAAAATGTATGTGCCAACTGCTACTATTTAGATTTGAGCAAGTTCACTGACTTCCTTGAACTGCAATCATCTGTAAATTATAGGTAATGAGAATACTTAATTCATAACGTATTTTTGAGAATTAAAAGAAATAATAAATATGACAATATTATACATTTTGAGAACTACAAAAATATAATACACTATCATCATATATATATATATATATATATATATATATATATATATATATATATTAAATAAAACAGAAAAAAATACTTCCTGTAATATCTGTGATTTTGGACATTCTAATAAAATCAAATTTATTGTATATTATGCATCCAGACATTAATCAAACTACCAGGGGATCAGTCTAGAGGGCTACATCCCGATGAAGGAGAAATCTCATAATGAAATGCAATTGTACCAAGAGGCTTTAGTAACACTTGATAGGATTCTCTATGAAGTTTCCCCTTTCTGTAATTATTTACTTTGTTCATAGATTCTCTTGCTTTTTAAAGAGATTTATCCACTTATACCCACCTGCTTGAATGCAGAAAAATTGCCCTATACACCCATTGAGCTGTAAAACCTCTGAATCCTGGAGTTTCTAGAATGTTCCTAACCCAACATGAGGGAGAGAGCACATAAAGAGTACTATCATGATGAGGATCTGCTGACCAACTGGGAACATTCTCTCACAGTACCATCACAGAACTGACCTCACCGTTGGCCATTCTCGTCCTTATCTGTGATGTACCTTATCCAAATTAAGGGATGTGCCATGTCTCATATACTGTCTCTCCTCCTTTGGTTATTTCATCTTGTCTCCTGACATTGGCCAAACCACAGCCAAAAGCAAATCTCAGCTTACATACTTTGCATTTATGATGCTAGCTAACTGATTCATAGTTGCAAATTGTAGAAATTGAATTAATAATTCTTTCCCTTCATTGTCCTTGTACTAAAAGTATTTGTAGTAATATTATGAAATTAATTGAGATCCTGATCAAATTTAGTGTGCTACTTTCCCAGATATAGAAAGTGGAAATCCATCTTCACGGAAATGACTGACTAACAAGGAAAAAATGGGACTTCCTTTCACATAGCAGTGGGCTCCAAAGCACAACCAAAAGAGTAACATACAGAAAGAAATAGAAAAGTCTGGCCTTAAGCACTACCGTGCCTCATAATCACTTTAAACATTCTCTCTTTCGCTCTTCTCCCCCCCTTCTTTTTCTCTCTGTGTGTTTAAAGGAGATGGATGACATGACAGGTTTTTGTTATTGAGGTAACATTGGTTAATAAGATTATTTAAGTTTCAGGTCTACATTATAATTCAATATCTGTATACACTACAGCATGCTCCCCACCAAAACTTTAGTTTCCATTCATCATTTTGTATTTGACCCTCTTTACTCATTTCACCCTTCCCCTTTGGTAATCACCTCTTTGTTTTCTGTATCTTTGAGTTTCCTTTTGTTTTGTTTTATTGGTTAATTTGTTATTTTGTTTCTTTTAAGAGTTAACATGCACATAAATGATGTTTAAATTATATTTTACCCATAATAGATATTGAGACTGTAGATTAGAATCAGAAATGGGTCTTCAATATACATACACCTAGCTTCCCCCCCCCCCCCCAGCATTCTGAGTCAGTGTTTCTAGTGATAAGGCCAATGCATATCTATCTTTAAAATGTTCTACTGGTGATTCTAAAGAGAACCCCTAGTTAAGTATCAATATGTCGAATATGGCCTCAGTTTTCCAGACAACATGGCCTGAAAGACAAGATTTTTATTAACCTCCTGACTATTGAACAGCAGTGCTTACTAGGGAGTGTCATTGTGCTGAGTCAGGAAAGCGGAGTGAGGGATGTGGGATTAGAGGATTTCAGCGTCCTCAGGTCATAGTACTTTGTGAAATATATATTTTGTATAATCTACAAAGCCAGTAAAATCCCAAGATAGGACGAAGAAAGCTGATTCTTCTGAAATTCTGTATTCCTAATAAAATCTATGATCTTATTAAAAATAATAAAGGCACATAATCAAAACAAGGGAAGTATTATTTTTCCTACCTGTCAACCCCTACTTTCAATTTCTATAGGTAATGAAAAAGTGAACAGTTTCTAGAGTAAATTAACAGAATGATAAAATAAAAGCATACAATTCAGTGCATATGCTCCCTTTTGTGTAAAAGGGAAAGATTGTTCTTTATCTTTATTTTTCTTCATAAAGTAATGAATTTGTGGTGATATCATAAAATTACCACAATATAGACAACATTTAATACCCCTATATGGTATAATTGTGGAATAATATATCACAAATAATATTCTCACATTGGTTTGTTTTGATGTGAAGTCCATATTTAAGAACCTCTTCATAAAACTAAGATTTAATATTCTATCGGCTATGCACTGCGGGAAATGTCAGGCTGTTTCTAAGATTTCGTTATTACAGAAAAAAACTATAATAATTTATCTTTACACTTCTGTTAATGTATCTTAAAATATATTCCTGTAAGAGAGATTTCTGCATCAAAGAGTAGTTCTACCATTAATATTACTTTTAAAATATTACCTACACTTGGTCTAAAAAAATTTAGCAGTTAATATTTCCATGAATAGTGTAATAGTGCTTTTTTTTTTTGCATACTCTTATCAACAGTAGTTTTTATCATCTCTAATATTTTCACAAGGATATAGATTATTCTCTATTTAATTATCATCACCATTGATAGTCCTATATTAAGCAGCACAGTGTTACCCCAATATTTCCATATAATCACTCATTCACCTATTTGTTTACACAACAGGGAATTCCAATGAGAAACGCACAGCCAGTAAAGAGACATTAATTCCATTAAATTTGCTTCCTCTTCTATGAGTAATGTGTGTGTTAAAAATAACACATATTACCTACTATAATTGAAATTAAGTTCATTTTTGAAACTCACAAAATCTTCAGCTTGGTTGGGAAGATTCTTGATTCATTAGGGATTTCAAATTTACAATTTAATTAGACTTAGGATATACTTCTGAGAGACTGAATTTTGGAGTGTAACAAAAGGTGATATGAAGATGTAATTTCTTTATTACATGAATAGCCTATATATATATATATAGATTTGTAAATAGCTGCCTGTGTAATCTGTGGCTCTGTCTACATATAAAATAGGAGATTAAAAAACTGAAATTGATGGAGAATATAAGAAAATCAAAGTTTGAAATAGATTATTTTAATCCTCCCCCTACCAATATCTGCTTTTGTTTATTACATCCCTCACTATGGTTATTCATTGACAAATTCCTGATACCAAATATAGTGTGAGGAGTAACTCTGATGAAGAGTTGGTAGTTCTTAACCTGAAGCACAATTAACTATCCTATTGTTGGCCTTGTTTAAAACTAAGGATGTGGTGTGCAGAGAAATATTTGAATGTCAACTATAATTTAAAAAAAAAAAATTCACAGGGATACCCTGTTTCCCCGAAAATAAGGCACACCCCGAAAATAGGCTCCTGTTAAGATCGTCAGAAAGACAGATGCATTTAGTACGTTATGACGATGTTCCAGAAGAAGATGACTTGAATAAATGTAGATTGTTGTACATGAAAAAATATGACATCCCCTGAAAATACGCCGTAATGCGTCTTTTGGAGCAAAAACTAATATAAGACCCGGTCTTATTTTTGGGGAAATACAGTATACAGTGCAGCATAGGGAATATAGTCAATATGTTCTAATAACTATGTACAGTGTCAGATGGGTGATAGACTTGTGGGGTTTTTACCTTGTAAGGTATATAAATGTCTAATCACTATGCTGCTTTGTACACCTGAAAAAAAATAAAATCTCTAAGGATGTAGTAGCAATAACAATCTTTTCTGATAATAGATAAAACAATGATAAAATGGTTGTCTTATATTATTGAAAGTATATTTGTTTTAATTGCTGCACTTCAAGCTGATAACCTGAAAATCTGATCAGTTCTGTATTCTCAGCAAATAGAGAAGTTAGCGACTTTCTTATGTAATCATTTCAGATCAAATTAGTGTTCAGTTTAGGAGGCAGTCAGTTACTGGTACTGAGATACATGTTCAAAGCTATTTTTAAATGGTAGCATAAAATTTGAGATTGATCTAACTTGTTTAAGTATAGAAATATTTTGGGGAAAAAATTGACTTCCCAAGCAGATCTATATTGATGAAAATGCACAACTTATTTGATCTTCAATTATTTATGACATGTGGATGCATGGGTAGTAGCTAGATAAATGAATGAGGTCTGAAACGATTAATGCCAAACTTTTAGAAAAACTTCCAACTGAGTAATAGAAATAAGGTAGGAGAGACAAAACTTTTATTACTAAATTTTTTTAATTCTTGGCTGCTACATTTGATTTTTGTTTGTTTTTCACAATTAGCATGAGTTTCCTCCCTCCCCACCTCTTTGGAAATTTAAAATTGTAAGTAAAAATAAACAAATATGAGCACACACACACACACACACACAAAAATAAAAAAAAAAATACATCATTTTATTTGATCCTTAGGCACACATAGTAGTAGTTGCAGGGACACAATTATTATTGATTATATCTTAAGTCTCTGGGGTAACCTTCCTATCTAAGTGAATGAGATGTTAATTTTGTAGAAAATGTTATTTACTAGAAAATTTTGCGATAATTGAAATATTCTATTAACCATTCTGTCACTAGTCACATGTGGCTAGTCAATACTTCAAATGTAGCTAGTGAGATTGAGAACCAAAAATTTAAAATTCCACTCAAACTTAAATTGACGCATGTGGGTAATCATTATCCTTACTTGATAACGTAGCTCCAGTTGATAATCAAAAGTTCTTGTTCCAAGGAAAGCGAAGCAATTAAAATGATGTCTCAATGCATCTTCTGTAAAACAGATTATCACGGTAATTCCTTATGAAGACAAGGTTTCAATCTTTTGTGACGTCAGCCTCTGGAATTAGAAGCCTGGAATGTGCTTCACTGACTACTCCCTTATCTAGTTAGTATTACAACTATGGGAACACCATAGTACTGGCCCAGTTGCTAGATCTTACTAAGGGAATGATTCTTGTTACACTAGGGAAAAAAAAAATTAGGAGTGCAGTATCCACAATAGAGTCATTTATATGCTTGTCATGGTACACGACAAGCATGGTCTTCTGAAACTTAGTTCATAAGCAAACTTAGACTTCTTCCTTCCCTATCTCTTAACTTTAGGAATATTAAAAATCATTCTGTTCCAATCTATAGTCTATGAATTCATAGTTAGAAACAAAATATTTGTAAAACTATAACTATTTGAGGAGTATATTGAGTCTATTGATTCTATTCTTATAAGACAAGGCATTCAGTATTAATTCACAATTTAAGAACAAAGTGCTTCCTCCCTAGGAATTCAAATCAATTAAATAAAAATACATTATATATCCAATTAGTTTAAGATAGGCCATGAAATAAGGAAAAAATATATGTATATAATAAATATATGTATATATTTAATAAATATATGTAAATATATATTATATATTATATATATAATTTTTTCATATATATGCATTATAAATTTCTACCGTCAATTAGACAAGTCTAAGAGAGATATGGGCAGATATACTTTTTAGGGTTTTATCTATTTACAACTAAAACATCTTAATTTCCCAGCACAACTAAGCTGTAAAATTAAGATTTAGACTACGTTTTAAGTATCATAATTTCAAAAACCAGAAGATTCAGATATAGATTCTAGTATTTAGTTGATATATATGTATATTTAGATATAGATATACAGAAATGGATGATACGTAGACAGATTTCAATTTAAATTAACTTTGAAACCCTAAAGCATTAAACAAAATTCATAATTTAAAAACTATACACAAAAATACTTTTTTTCTTTTTTTTAAATTCATAACAGCTAAAATTAAAATGAGGACACTGTGTTCCATTTCCAGTTTTATCGGCATAGCTACTTTTAGTTGACAAATTATTGCGGCTTCAGGATCTTTCCCTTTCAGTTAGGTCTTACAGAATTATAATGGATGGGAACATTTTATTCATGCATTCTTTTCATGGTTCATGCTGATATAGTTTACACTAAAATTCCATGGGAAAAATGTTCTGAAAAACTTTAATCAATTAAACAGAAGAATAGGAAATTAACCTAACAATTTCCTGTATTGATTTTATGCATTTAAACTATTTACTTGAAAACATATCCCTCTCTGAAGAACAATATCCTGTATACCAAGATTGTATCATCTAACATATAAATAACCCAAGCTAACACAAATATATACTTAATTTTCCATTCTGAATTGCCACTGCAGGGTGTTAAACTGTTATTACTGTAATGCTATAATGAAAGTGTTCCAAATAATGAATTAAACAGTTTAATGTTTTCCATAGTGTGTTAAAACAATTCAGTGTGGGACTTCCTCTTTAGAAATACTGAAAATGTGCAAACATTTCACAACTCTGAACTAACCTACTTTAAACATGCTGTTTGGAGTTAACACAATGTTTATACATGAGTTGAAGAGCTTAATGGCAACAGCAGGATGATATTACCTTTAAGATAAAACATCAGAGAAAGAGGGTTTACTTTACTGATAAGTATTTCTATACTGCAATATTCCCAACTGTGCAAATAAAAGCTAAAAAATAAGCAACCGTGTCAAGTATATATTGAGTTGTTCAGATTTTTGCTATAAAATTAACATCTTCAGGCCACTAGGAATATCTAAACAAAGAGGAGATAAGACAAGCACCAAAGAATAAGGAAAGTGGAAAGCAAGATCAAAGGTACATTATGGAGACACACAGATGCAGCTGTGGGACACTGGGCATATCATTTTGTGTAAAATAAGTATGCAAAAATCGCAGGGTAGATTTTGGAATGAGGAGGGAGAAGGAGCAAGAGATGTAGATAAAGACTACGCAATGAATGATCTTATAATTTAAAGAAACTTTTTCATTTATTTATTATTTTTCAATCATGGAAGTATAAACCAAGGGATGGTATAACCACATCTGCAGGTTAGAGGTGTCCAAGAGGCAAAGTGCTCACAAAGCTCCAGGGACGGAAAATATAATGAGATCTTAAAGACAGAGGATGGCTATCGACAGGAAGAACCGTTAGACTTCTTAGGCCATTTGGGAGCTATAATGAAAAAATAAAAAGATGGTTAAATGTGAGGAGTGAAGGAGATAAAAGCATGTTTAATAACTTTGAAGTTTCTAGCTAGGAGGATAGACATTTGCATTTTGCTTTTGAAATGATTCAACAGTATAGGATAAATATGTGCCTAAGTAATATGCACAAAAAGAAATCACTTATGAAAGAAGAGTGAATGAGAAATGTCACTTAATAAAAAAATGCTATTTGGTTTGCCCCTATTATGGAACTAATCAAAGGGGGATAGTCTGCAATCTGCTCTGTACCAGTCTTTAGAAATAAAGCCTTTTCAAGTGCAGATAATACAACATGAATAGGCCACATTAAAAACAACCAATAAAATGTTTCCACTACCTAGTAGTTTTATTGCTTTTAATTATCTTTATCAGATAGACACACCAAATTACTTTCTTATTTTGCTAAATCTTTAGTGAGAAGCAGTTTCAGTATAACTTGAAAGTTTGTTTTACTTCATATTCACAAGGACTATTTTTGTTCTTAACTAAAATTCATGAATTGATATTATATCCATGTTTCTAGCACACATGTCATGATATGCAATATTATCAATATTATTGGAATATTAAACTCTATAATAATGACCTCTTTTGACTTCAGCTATTTGATTTGGTTATACTTGAACTGCTACTTCTAGACCTATATTATAGGAAATTTCACAAAATGATATGACTGTTGTGGGCAAAGAAGCAAAAAGAAAAAAAAATGAGGATCTAAAGGAAGTTTAATTGGTTTACAGAAGACTGTGGTCATGGTATTTATGAGATTCTTAGGTTGTTTTATTAATAGTACCAGAATGCGTAGAGCTATACAGACCTAAAGAGTCCCAATCCTGTTAAGCTTTAATTTTTCTAATGATGATACTAAACTCTAGCTCTTTTATTTAAAGATGCTAATAAAAAACAAGTCAATTATAAGATAAAACAAAAACATAACATTTTTATATTGTCTGAACTTTGATTTAACTGTAATCAAGTTTATGGAATCGAGAAAATATAGTGACTTGTCAGCCTTTGGTTCAATACGTAGTTATTTTTAGTTGTTTTGTTTTGTTTGGTTTGGTTTTGTTTGGTTTTCTTTAGTGTGAGTTCCTTGGAAGGGATAACTAGACTAACACAAAGTGTGGTACCTCACAATGACTCAGGTATATAATTTCAGAATCCCTATTTTTCTTATACATGTAAGCAAGAGACAGTAATCCAGTAAGTATTGCTGATAAGCAGGATGGATCGGAAATCCTCATTATGGAAAAATGGAGAATATGAAGTACATTGGTTCTCATGAATTAGTGCTTTCTTTAGCTACAACAAAATTCTTTATAGTGAATATATGATCATTTCAATCCAGATGGCTTTGTCATCACTTACAATTTTTAGAGCATTTTAGAAAATTTCCCTTGGGTACTGTGAGGTATTTCTACAGTATTCAGTAACATGTGTCACCACATCACTTTTATGTATGACTGTGAATTTTCCCCATTACAACTAGTTCCTATTAGTGGAAAAAAAAAAAAAAAAGGAATTTGTAAAGATGATGGCAATAAAAGCCATGGAGACATCTATTTTGTGTAACCCCAGTATGGAGATGGGTAGAACATAAATTCATCTTGTCAGAGGCAGAAATATTTTTTTGTTGTTCAATTTCAAAGCAATAGATTTTTTGATGAAAGTGGCAGGCATGTCTAAATATGTTCTAGGAAACTGACAGTACTGATAGTTTGAATGAAAGAACTGTAAATAAAGTGATAATTGCTTTCAAAGATTTGTAGACATTTATGTTCCTTAATAGTAGTTTAATGATTACATACTTTAAAATGTAGAGGATACAAGTATAATGTGTCCATTGAAAATCATGCTAAATAAAAACAACAACAACAACAACAAAAAGTAAAATGGTCAAAATAGCCTGGGATGGATTAGAAATTTGAAAAATAAGGCATTTTTAGAAAATAATCTTAAACCATGACAACTTAGATGCATAAAGCTTATCTATGATCTGACTATATAAAATTTTATGAGAATGATGGACTTTAAAGACCAGGATGTAAATTGGCTATAGCTTTTATTTCATAAATATTTGTAACGCATGTGAACATCATAAATTAGAATATTGACTACATATATGTTAGCATGATGCATTTAACAAAATGCTTTCTTTTCCTATGAAATGCCAGAAATTGCTTGGGGGAAAAAAATTAAAATTCAAGTATGAGAGGTGAAAAAAAAAGTAACAATTAATGTACTAAAAAATATTGGAAACAAGAGGTAGATAGAAACGCTACAAAGGGATTTGTAAACATTGAATTTTACCCAAAGACTGCAGTGGCATGAGGAGAGCAGATGGCAAAGTGCTAACAGCACAGGAAGACATCCAAAACCACTGGAAAGTATAATTCAAGAAGCTATATGAGGTACCAAGGGACCACATAGATGGCACCAAGTGTGAGGCAATCATCTGCACAGCCATAAAATAACCTTCACCTTTCCTGGCAGAGAAGGAAGCTGCAGTAAACAAGCTCAGGCTGGGAAAGGCACATGGCACAACGTTACAGATGAACTCATAAACGAGGTGGCAACTGTGCACTTAGTGTCCTCCATAAAACCTGTCAGTGTGCAAACGGGAAACAGGGGGACTGGCCAAGTACCAGTGTAAATCAATGCACACAGCACTTCTCCTACCCAGCCAGACATGAAAGAGAAAAAGACATTCTGAACATCATCCTTCTTACATAGAAATGTTAGGCTGCCACATGTTAGAGACTGCCCACAAAGAAAGGTAACCTGGGGGACAGAGGAATACGTTAACAAGTAGAGACAAAGAGAGAGGGACAATTTCTGTGTTTTTTTTTTTTCTGATCAGATAACCCAATCAGATTTTCTACTGGAATTTCACTGACTAAAAATGCATTTGGGCTATTAAGTGCAAATTAAAAGAACTTATAATGATTTATAAAGGTATGTTGATTGTAATAGTGTAGGTGTTCACATTTCTAGACACTGAATGCACTGAACACACATCCAATAGTGATCCAATATGTAGGAGAATGAAATACCTTACAGTATTATGAATTTCATTAATATGGGAAACCCCAACCCTAAAATAAATAATCAGAATTGTCTGAAGTTTTGAAAAGATTCAGACTTGTCACTTTCATTTTCAACTGATGAAACCACGTACTCTTGTGACATTTTCCCCGTGCCTCTATTCACCAGAATACTGCATTTTTGGCTTTTCTTTACTTTGTGTGGAGCGATGGGGGTTGGGTTTGGGGGACATGGAGGATATTAAAGTTTTGCAATTCCCTCCAGCCAAAGACCATCAGAGATACCAGTTGAACAAATTGGACTTAATACTCTTGTTGCAGCAAAGAGTGCATGCTTGAGTATCTCTGAAACATCTCATTCAGAAGGTGTTAGAAAGGACTCGTAAAACTTGGGCTTGTTAGGTGATTTTGGAGAAGATGTAAAGAAGCTGGACTTCCCTCTAGAGGTTGGAATAATTCTGTGATTGGGTATCTTAATAGGTCTTATTTAAAGTGAGGACGAGCCCTAGGCTGAAGCTGTAATTGAGAAAAAAAGTATCTGTTTTATTAGCAGTGTGTTTGGTCATTTTTGTGGCTTAGACAATGATCATATTTGGTCTGTGTTCCAAACATGATTACAAGTATGTAGTGTTCTTGCTTTTGCCTTAATCTATCATGGTCACAGATTGGCCTTGTCTAATGTTAATGTGCTGTGAAATTATTAGCCTAGAATGCCAGTATGTTGCAATAAGGTCAAGTTGACATTGCCATGCCAGCACCTGCATATCATGGATTGCTTTTCTCTTTCTCATTGTTTTATAGTAGATCCAGCTAAATGCAAATGAGTTGCTCCATTTTCTAAATGTTGACCAATATAATATAATGATGCCCTACTCTCTGCTATTGACATAGTTCAATCTATTGCATTCTCAGCTTGCTTACAATGCCAGTGAACGTTTTGCATATTCGGTAAGTGTAATGAATATTTTAGAATAAAAATGGTAGGAAATTATATTTCTTCCCATAAACATGATCCTTTTCCAGTGTTCCTTACTTTCTTATATTTCTGAATGAAAAGATATCTTCCACTTCTTGTCACTTTACTTGTATATCCAAATTGTTACAAAATCTTGCAGATTCTAACTAAGAACCTCTTGAATGTATCCGAAACTCTCCACTTCTTGTCTACTTCATAACTTTGACTTTGACCTGCTTACAGTATTTCCCTATCCCCATCCATTTCATTTCACATAGCTACCTTCCATCTTATAAGACTCCTTTGGTCACTACACCCAACTCCCTTCCGTTTGAAAGTTACCTTTCACTTATTGACGAAGAAAGATTGTCCTTTGGCATCTCTCCTACCTCAGCTGTGAGTGGTTCCCATTCTGTAATCTTTTAACTGTTTTTTAAATATTAGAGTTCCACAAGCTTCTATTCTCAACCTGTGCATGTTTCAGGTTGCTCCTCACACTCAACCTGTTCACTGTACCCTGTTGTGCCCTTGTCTCCTGGGGCTGACCTGACTGCTAGAGTCTGCATCAGCCAGGCTCCCTAGCAGTGGCCCTTCCCTCACAACAAGGCCAGTCAGGCACTTCTATGTCCATAGTCCTAGTACTACCTGCCCATTGAAACCTTCAGCTTTTCAGAACTAGCAGAGGTTAGAGCTTCCCACTGGTGCGATTCTCCTGCTGCCTCAGCATTACCTATTGATTCTACAACCCTGCCCATACTTTTGACATAAAACTCTTCAAAATCCCAGTTTATGGGATTGGGACAATATGAGAATGTCAGGATTCTGAGTGACACATAAGTACTTGTTCTTTTCCCTCTGTACATAAAGTGCTTAAGTACAATCTGCTTGTCAATTTACTTGTATGTAGATTTGCATACAAGTAAATACACCTTTAGCATTCTTTATCTCTTATTAAATTTATTGGGGTGACATCGATTAGTAAAATAACATTCTTAATTTTTGTCTATGTCTTTACTGAATTTTCAACCAATACTTCTAACGATTTCCTCTATATCTTCACCTATATACTCCATGGACCCTTCAAATGCACTGTTTTAAAAACATGTATGTTTCCAATTCACTTCTCCCACCTCTGCTATCTCTGTAAATAACAGCACAATGTACTAAATTGACTGAGCTGGAAACTTGGAGTCCCTCTAAGTCATCTTTTTCCCTCCAGTTGCAACCAAATTCCATCACCATCCCTAAAAACACGTTAACTTGTTAAATTGCTTTTACTAAGTACCACTACCAAAGGACATTTTGTATATATATGAAAAATGATAAACACCACTGTGCCCTAAGTCTGAAGAAAATTGACTATTGACTCTCTCTACCTAATCCCATTCTATTTCCCCTCAGAAGTAACCGCTATCCTGATATTTGTATTTATCTATTAGAGACGTCTAATATGTTTTTTCAATGTGTCACTTTTTATATTTGTAGCTGTTTCTTTTTAAAAATTACCTTAGTCTTCTTCATAGTCCTTTGATTTTTTCTCACATTATCCATTCATCTTTTTAAAAAATTTTACTGAATACATTTATTTATATTCCTTATGTGTTAACTCCAATATTTGAAGTCTTTGCAGGTTCTGCTCTGTATTTATTTTACGTGAGATATTTTGTATTTGTTGTTTTCTGATAATTTGCTATAAACCTGTAGTTCCTGAAGTTTACCAGTGAGAATGCTTTGAGTCTTGCTTTAAAGTCAGCTTCTTCTGAAAAGTATACACAGTTACCTCTCTCAAATAGCAAGGTATCATTTAAAGTACACATTTGGCTTGAGTTTTTTCATGCCATGAAAAGGTATTATTCCAGACTGCAAACCTGGGGGAGGCTAGCTCTGATTACAAACTATCTGAGGGGACTTTTTTCTATTTTTGTAATGCTCCATAAACTGTGGAGGTGGCAAGGGGTGGATTTATATATAATCTATCTCTGTTAACTTACCTTTGTATGCTATGCTAAAGTTCATATATTTGGTGATTCTATATCTAAGCATAAGCTTTCCTATCAGATTTCCACTTCCAACAAAAGGTTGTCTGCCTTTCCTGAGTGTTTTTTCTTTGTTTTCCTTGATAAAAAACAGAGATAAACAAAAAAAACAAAACAAGATCATAAAGTGCTTAAGTACAATCTGCTTGTCAAATGCTTTGAAATCAACGATCTGCTTGTTTCTTTAGCTTCCCTCTTTCATATATTTTTGGACTCTAAGATTCCTTACACACACACACACACACACACACACACACACACACACACACACAGAGATACATATTCGCTTTAAATAGTTCTGTCCAGAAATTTTAGTTGATATAGTTATTTCTCAAATCCTTTCTTATCTTATCTTTCTTGTCAAACATATCCTCTGATCTAGCATAATGTCTCTTACAAACGAAAATATTGAGTAAATTTACTAAAGTCTGACTCAGCAATTTTAAACCACTCTACGGTCTTCTTTTCCTTTCTGAATAAGGCCTAAACTGCTTATCCTGTACAAAACCCTTCATAATTTAGCCTGTATCTGCCTACTTAGCCTCAGCAAGCACCAGTCCTACCATTACTCATTGCTATTTCTTTTGTTTCCTCATCTGCAAATCAGGTCTATAAAAAGATATGAGTTTGTAAGAGTTTGGGGTGAGAAGGAATATAAAAACTTTTGTGCAAATGTGATTATCTTCTCTTGACCCTTTGAATCTGTTCTTGCCACAGTGGTATTTTAATATTGAATTGATCATTTTACTTCTCCAAATGGAAACATATTAAACGTTTCCCATGTAATTAGAATAAAGATGAAAATCCTTAAAATGGTTGTTAGAGACTTAAATTTTCTACCAGCAACACCCACAAAACTCTTCAACCTCTCTGCATGTCTTTTCTCTCTTTGATGCCAGCATTACCATCACGCTGAACTTTTTTCATTTCTTGCCATTTGTGCATTTGTGTTTCCTATGACCTTAGTGTTTCTACAAATTTTCTTTCTTTTGTCTGAAAGGATTTACTACTTTTCTTCCCAAGACTAACTTCTTCGTAGGTACCTGTCCCAGACAGCCCAGGCAGCTATAACCAAATACTATAGACTGGATGGTTTAAGCAACATTTATTTTTCACAGTTCTGGAGTCTGGGAAGTCCAAATTCAAGGTGCCAGCAGATTCAGTGTTAGGTGACAGCCCTCTTCCTGGTTTGGAGAAAGCAGTCTTCTCATTATGCCCTCAGATAGTGGAGGGTAAGAAATCATCTCTCTCATGTCTCTTCTTATAAATGCATTAATCCCATTCATGAAAGATCCATCCTAATGACCTAATTAGCTCCCAAAGGTTTCTTCTCCAAATTCTTCACATTATAGATTAGCACATTAATTTTGGATGGACACAAACAGTCAGTACCACCTCTGCCTGGATTTTCATAAAATTACTAATAGTTTACACCTATAATATTCCACTGGCTGGATGTATTTAACAGATGTTGAAGTTTCTTGTAATGTGTAATTGACAGTACTTACCTGTTTGTAAAATATATGTGTGATGATCTAATTAATGCATTCCTTTCTCACAAGATTATAAATTCCACTAGCAAAGTCTGTGTGTTTGTTCACCAGTAGCTCGTAGAGTCCCTGGTACATACAGTCTGTTAATTAATACCAGCTTGAAGAATGTCCATTTTTGCATTGCTCTATAGAGTGGATCCAGAATTTTCATCAGATTCGTAAGGAAATATATTAGCCAAAAAAGGTTAAGGATTATGAGACTAGGTATTTTCTATGTTTTCTTCAAAATCTAAAATCCCATGATTTTCTTACACTTCATGCCTAATAAAGATATTATTAACAAATCATGCTTGTGATGCTATTGTACATTTACGTTGGAGGAGAAGGAGAGCCATATGAAGAGCACAGAAGCTAAATAAAAGTTTTGAATATAGCAGAAGTACAAAATTTTATCATTATCACATAGGGAAAAAACTTAGATCTTTGTTGTATAATTTTCTTTTTTGTTATTTGAAATTTGATGTTTTCAACTCTAAATGGAAAAAATTTAATACATGAATACTGATATATACTCATACTTGGATATGAACTGGAAGTCTACTGAAGACTTTCCTAATCGAAAAAGAAATGTTGAAAACATATTTCTTTTTACTATCTGCCAATCATATCCATTTCGTAGCAAAAGCAGACTTTTGTGAAATGTTTTTAAATATTAAAAATAGCCTGATGATAACCATTATTGCCATCAGTAATTAAGTCAAAACATTAGCTTTTCACTCAGTAAAAAGGACACTTGGTAATCAGAAGAAAGCAGTCATGGATAAGTCCAGGTACATTTATATTTAAGGTTCATTCACTATATACTTGTTTTTTGTTCTGTTTTGTTTTGTCTGTCATTGCTTGGCATGAAATGAAAGTGAGGGAAAGAGAATAGATTCAATAAGAAATAACAAGAATCTTAAAAAAATTCACAAAGTCAAAACACCATAAATAATTTCTTCCTTTTTTAACAACATAAGAAATACATCCATAAAAAGACACATTTTGGCAGGCTAGTGTGATAATTCTCTTAAATTTTTATTTTCTCATATTTTAGCTAAAGCGCATTGGTATCAAATCGATATTAGGTCAAAATCAATTAAGATAATTTTGATAGAAAAATTATTGTCAAGACTAGGTAAAATCAGGGGAAAAATGTATACTGATAAGAAATGTTTCAAAAGTAGTGATTTTTTTTTAATTAAAAATTTTTGTGGTCACAATTGTTAGTAAAGTTACATAGGTTTCAAGTGTACAATTCTGTAACACATCATCTATATATCACATTGTGTGTTCACCACCCAGAGTCAGTTCTCCTTCTTTTGCCATATATTTGACTTCACTTACCCTCATCTACCACTCCCCTCTCCCCATACCGTCTGGTAACCACTAAAAGTAGTGAATTTAAAATCCAGTACATTCCTTCAGCTATGCAGAGTTACAGGTGCTAGCACTAGCATTGGTTTTTGTTCTTGATTATAACCAACTAGCCAGAAAATGGGAAAATGTTAGCACTTACTAGCCACTGATACTAACAATGTCTAACATGGCAGTTACTAAGATCTTTGTTGGGTTTACACCACTGACAACCTTGTGATTATATGGAAAAAAGTATATATAATAATGTGACCTGCCTTTTATAAAGATAAAAACAAGCTCAAATGTCATACAAAACATTTGAATAAATTTTGATTGCTATCAGACTAATAATGAATGTATTAATTGTATCTATATTCTTATCATTTTTATAGACTAATTAGTTTATAACATTTACTTTCAGCTTCTAGTAGTTTTAATAAAGTTAATTTCTATATTGGAAAGCAACAAAACTAAATAGAAGATTATTACTTCTTTCGGTTTAATTAAACTCTCCTATGGGAGTCAGGTTGTTCAAATCATGAAAGTTACTAAGTACCTATTAGTTACTTGTAGGCATCATACCCTAACTGCAGATTTAAAAGAAAGTGAAAAAATAAATGGAGTTCTGAGCATCAGCATTATGAACCCTACTTGATAATTGATAACATCTCTATTTATTTGTAATCCTCATACTAAACATCCCAGTTAAAATTTAAAATAAGAATATTAAAACTTGCCTGTTAATCAAGTGGAATACACTTTGTAGTTTTTTACATAAAACATTTTATCTTGTTTTCTTTTCAAAACAAACATAAAGCCCTAAATTAAAACAAACAAGCAAACAAACAAACAAAAAACAACAAAAGACATTCATTTGTTCATTCATCCACTAATGCTATGTCAAATTAGTACTTTACCTCTCAGAAAAGGAAACGCTATAAATTAATTTCAGTGCTTATTGTACTATTTTGGTATTGTAATGCAACTGTGTTGACAATGTAATAATACATTAATTTTATTCCTCATCCAACATTTCCACATAAAAACAAGAACATAAAAAATGGAGAAAAGTGAATTTAGGAGCATAATAATAACAATACTAATTTTCGCTTTTGGAGAATTTTAATTTACAAAATCCTCTTCTCAACCTTATTTTGTTTTATTTTTCCTACTGAAGTTAAAAAAAAAAAAATGAAATCTTTTGGACAATATGAACCAGATGGACTAAAACTCCCAATTTGTTTCACATTCAATCCCTATTTTGAATTTCTATTTTGTAGACTTCCAGTTCTATCCTCTGTCACTTATTTTACTATTTTGGAAAGTCTTTTTTGTTGTTTCTGCTAGATGTTTTATATACAGATACTTGGTACTATAATATATTTCTCTTAAATTAGATAGTAATAGTCTGCATACTTACATGAGTAAACATTTTCTCCTTATTTTATTCACTTAAGCATCCAAATGACAGCTAAGAACAGATAAGAGTAATTGAAGAATTATATTCACATTTTCCTACTATAAATACAATATCCGTATATAGTCTAAATTTTTAATGTGTTTTCTTAAGTGGATGTTTTACTTTTTTTTTTTTTTTTCAATTTAAGTACTACTCTCATTTAGTGAAAAAGAATAACATTACTCTGATGGGATTTATTTTGCATGAAAAAAGATCAGCTATTCTGTTTGTTTGTTTTTTCCTTACCCTTCCTGCCTAGGTAATCATGTTAACATAAATTATAAATGAATCACATATATATATATATATATATATATATATATATATATATATGATTAATTTATATGTGTGTATATATATATATATACACACATATATGTGTATTTGTATATATATATGTAATTAATATATATGTATATATTTATAATTAAACAAAAGTTTTAATGTCTTATTTATATTGTAAAACACATATGCAATTATAAATTTTTAAAAAGTGTCACATAAGTAGCTCCTACTTCATTCCTTATGTTCAAGTTCTCTTCTACTATCACTTTTTTTACTTGAAGAACTTTGAGCATTTTTAAAAATTAAATTCTCTTAATTTTCCTTCATCTTAAAATTACATTTTCTCCTTATTTATTCCTGATAGATATTTTTCTTGAACAAAATTCTGGGTTAACAGTTCTTTTCTTTCAGCCTTTAAATACGGGTTGCAACTTTTTTTATGGCCTCTTATCATTTCTTATAAAAAAAAATAAATCACTCATTTAAGTAACCATTTCTCTCTATATAATCCGTGTGAGTTTTTTTGTTGCTTCAAGATCTTTCATTTTTCTCTGATGTCCAGTAATTTGATTATTATGTTCCCAAATGTTGTTTTATTTGATTTATCTGTTTGTGGTTCATTGAATTTCTTGGATCTATATATTTATATCCCATTACATTTGGGAAGTTGTAAGTCATCATTTCTTCAAATAGTTTTCCTGTACAAATCACTTTTTCCTCTTTTTCTGGTATTTCAAAGATGTAAATATTGACCTTTTGATATTGGGGTTTTGTTCCTTTTATATTTTTTGTGTATTGTTCTGAATGGGGAGTTTTTATTGATCAATCTTTAAGTTCACTACTTTTTTCTTCTGTCATCTCTATTCTTACATTGAGACTTTTCTACTTTCCAGTTGATTTTTATCTGTTATTGTGTTTTTCAGTCCTAGAATTCCCATTTTGTTTGTTCTTCTTTATGATTTATATTTATTTTCTGAGAATATCTATCATTTCATGTTTTTGTTTTTTTCTTTTTTTTCAAGAATGCGTACACTTACGTCTTAGACCATGGCAATTATAGCTGATTTACAAACTTTGTCTGATAACTAAAATGTTAGGATCATCTTGGTGTTCGTTGACTTTTTCCTTGAAAGTTGTTTAGATTTTCCTTGTTTCATGCATCTCAGGTAATCTTCTGAGTATTTTCAGTGCTGTATTATGAGACATAGGGACCTGTAAATCTTCCAAGGAATGTTGATATAGTTTTGCTTTGTTTTTATTTTGAAGTCAGTCAGCCTGGTAGGATTTAAACTTGAAGTTCTGACCTGAGTTCTCTGAACATAGAAACTACTCTGGGACATGGACAGTGGTAGACACCATAATTCAGTTCTCAAACTCTTTGATTATAGCCATCTTAATGTATATACAGCTAGGGTATGAGCCACAATATAATGCAGTCATTTAATAGTTGGCTTTCTCCATTTCTATCCCCTCTTATATGCTCTCTTCATTGTTAGATTCCCAAAGCTGTCTTTTTCTGCTGTTCTAGACAAACAGTCAGGGCCTTAGCCACCCCTCATCATCATGTACTTTCTGCAACTGTGAATGCTTCTTGCAAAGTGGCAAGAGATAAAAGTATGCATGGCTCCTACTGTCTACCTAACACAAAGAAAGGTAATAAAAATGGGCTTCTCCACTCCATGGGTGCTGCCATTGAAAGAATTCTATGATTCAGTGTTGTCTGTTCAATAAATTGTGCTATTAATTATATGTCTATAAAAAGTAACCTTGTCCCAAATTTTGCATCATACATTATACAAAAACATGAATTATAGAATTAATTGTAAAAAAATAAAAGAATAAATAAACCTTCTAAAATAAAAGAAAAATTTGACTTTCTTCATGTTGTTAAGATAGGCAACTATTTGTTTAAAAACACACAAAAGACACTAACTATAAAAGAATATAGGACTTTTATGGAAATGCAAATTCACACCATAATGAGATGCAACTACATTCACACCAGAACAACCAAAATTAAATACAAGGGTCAGTGAGAACCCTTGCTGGAGGGATGCTAAATTTATTACAATTACTTGGAAATGTTTTAGGCATTTTCTATTAAAACTAAATTTATGTTGGCCCTGTGACCCAGCAATTCCACTACTTGGTATATATATAACAGAAACAAGTATATATGCCTATCAAAAACATATGTAATAATGCTTATAGCAGCTTTATTCATAATGACAAAAAAGCTGGAAACAATGCAAATGGTATCTCCTGCAGAATGACTGTTGCAGTAGCAGTAAATGCTTCAATTTGTCCTTGCCATTGTGGAGTCCCGGAATACACTGACCCTAGGCTTGGCCATGTGAATTGCTTTGGCCAGTATGACAATATGATGATAGTACATATCTTAAGTACTGCCTTTAAAATTGCTTGAACATTTTCTCTTTTTGTTTTTTGCAATCCTTGGTTCCCTATGTGGTAAAGTTTGAGATACCTTGCTGGATGCTTAGTATGCATGACATGTGCCAGTTATCGATATTTTTTACTTTAAGTTCAAATACACTTTTTTTTTTTCATCCCGATTAGTAATGCTTGCCCCAATTGGTATGGTAATTCTGTAATTATTTCTTCAGCTGGCACAACGTTAGGTCTTGTTGGTAGGAGTGATGGGCATGCACTGTAAGAGGGAAACAACTTTTTCTGAATCTGGTCTGTGTGTGTTTTTTCTTTTACTGGTATTATTATTTTCTTCCTATAGCTGAGCCACCAACAAGTAATTTCTTTGCCAGTGGTGCAATAGTGTTGGTGACACTCAGTGATACAGATCCTTGCATCCTTAATGAGTGTCATTGGCATTTCAACAGGCAAAATCTAGCTACTTTCCCCTCGGCACCTCAGTGAGTGGTTTCTTTTTTTTGCTAACTTAAATCTGCTGTACTTCAACTAACCTTTCTTGCCCTCCAGTGGGTCATAGCCATATCCTCTCCAATGTGATCTTATTTTGAGGCAAAACTATTCTATGGTGATAAGATACCTTTAGCGTGAAAGTGACTAAAAGAAGGAAAAAATAAAATTTACATAGTGCTGGAAATATTCTGTATCTTAATATGAATGCTCAGTTAGTACATAAGTACATCTAAAAAATCATCAAACTATGAACTTAAGATTATGTACTCTATGTAAATCATGTCTCTATAAAAGAATATATCTATGTATAAATAAATGTATTGATAGATTGATAGGTAAATAGATAGATGATAGAAAGATACTTAATCAATTGTAAAAAGCTGCCAATCTCTACGATTCATACAATGCTACTATAATGCAAAACTATGTTTAGTTTCTTTTAATCTAGATCACTGTCTCAGCTTTTCTTTCTTGTCCTTGGTATTTAGAAGTACATGGGACAGTTATTTGTAGTATTTTTCTCAGTTTGGATTGGCTTGTTGTTTCCTCATAAATAAATTCAATTTATGCATTTTTGGCAGTAACGGAATTTAGAAAAATATGTTTTAGTTAGTTAGAAGAGTAACCTTGGGCATAAGGGGGTAATATTACCAGCATAGACCAAAGCAGAGTTAATAAATTATATACCTACAATTCACTCTAGAAATAGCTTCACAGATTATAGTTTCTTTATACAAACCTGGGGTGATAAATTGTTTTATGATGAACACTTCACCTTTTGTTGTGACTTTTTGGCAAGAACAGTCTCAATATATCAAATACTACTGTCACAGAGTAGCTTGTGAACAATGGTATAAACTCTTGCTCTTAAAGGCTTATAATAATTCCTTGTACTTAGAATCATGGTGATTTATAAGTTGTCATTACAAAAGGCAAAAACATAAATGAAGGAAATTAATCTTGAAGAAAGTCAAGTATGAAGGGTAAGAAACGTCAACCTCACTTGTCACTCAATTTGAGAAATACAGTCCCAGATTAATGTAAGGCTCAGGTAAATTCTACAACTAAGATTATAGAGCTACCCTCTCATTATAGTTTTGTATTCATAATATTTAAAACTTAATTTAATATTTTTGATTCATAATACGAGCACAGAGATCTTTCTAACAAATTCATTTGATGCATCAACGATATTCACTGGAGGGGAAGGGAGGTTCAGGTTATCTATTGATGCATTTCAAAATACCTCAAAACTAAGTTGCTTGAAACAACTGTTTCATTTTGCTCACAATTTTGAGTCTAGTTTTTGAGAAGCTTTTTTGGTGGTTCATCTTTGATCTATATGGGATTGCTGGTGTTGGGATTGCCAGAATCTACTTCCAAAATGGCATCTTCCTTCACAGTCTGGTACTTTGGTTCTCATTGACCTCTTCTCTCCACATGGCATATCATCATGTCTGATGTGAGATTTAACCCTCAGTGTGGCTTGGGTTTCTCACAGCGTGCTGGTTTTACTGTGGTTACACTTCTTACTACGTGTTTCCCTGAAAATAAGACCTAGCCAGACAATTAGCTCTAATGCGTCTTTTGGAGCAAAAATTAATATAACACCGGTATTATGTTATATTATTATGTTATATTTATTATATTATATTATATTATTATATTATTATATTATATTAAGGACCCAGTCTTATATTATAATAAAATTATGGCAGCTGTTACTCTATTACTGCCTATTGTTTATAGGTATTTCACACAGACAAAAAAAAAACACACAGAAAACACTTTTTAAATGTGAAATATCTCAATTTGTAAAGGATTGCAATATTTTTAATATTATCAGTCTAACAAAAGTCATCTCTGTTGAGATGTCTTCTGGAAAATGAGTTTGTACCTTTGATACATATGTTGATCAAAGCCCAAATGTTAGAAGTTTCCTGGGTAAAAATCGCAGGTCTGACTTACTTCACTTAGCATAAATCTCAAGATCATTTCATGTTGTTAGAAATGGCACTGTTTCATTTTTTCTTATGGCAGAATAGTATTACAAAATTGCACACTTGAAAACCTATGTAACTTTACTAACCATTGTCATGCCAATAAACTTAAAAAAAAAAGAAAAAAGATTCAATATCAGTAAAACAGACAAAAAAAATCCCATGTCATACCCTTTACCTCCACTATCAACATCTCCCAAACTATAGTATATGTTGTTGTTGTTGTTTTCTCATTGTTTCATACTAAAATCAAACAAACAAAATAATTGATAAAATGTTTTGTAAATACACTGTTTTATCTGGAATGGACAGACCATTGAATCTTCTGGCTACTTTAAAATTACTAAATAAGCAAAATACATATTTTTAAACACTTTTAATGCATAATGTAGAAAAATATTTTATCACTGGTAATTTATATATTAAAGTTGTAAAATCAGAATCTTGTATTTAAATTACACATTAAAAGTTACTTTAATTTGTGTTGCCCAACAATATTCTGACCATCAATTATCTTACCAAAGACCCATTTCCAAATTTCTTAATGGGGATTTCTAGTTAATAATGTCAGTTATCTAATTTGATTATATGTGAGCATATAATTACATTTCATCATTAAAGAAAATAATTAAGTTGATGGAAGTCTGTATAGCATCCTCTGTAATTATGTAAGAATTTGCATTGAGTTTCAAGCATATAAATGTATCATTCCCATCTCAGATAATCAGGTGGAACTGTCTAAACATTTAATGCTTTGCTATGCATATTTGATTTGGTCCTTCCATTGATGCTAACTTATTCAAAGCATTTGAAGAAATAAGTGTTTATTTTATTTTCACTTATTTTGCCACTATGAGAAGAAGTTTAGTGAATGAGATTAAATAATGTCAATTTTCATAATGAGTTAAATATTCATCAAGATGCCAAAGAGTATGCAAACTCATTTTTCCAGAAGACAGATCTCAACACAGATGACTTTTCTTAGACTGATAATATTAAAAATACTACAATCCTTTACAAATTGAGATTTCACATTTAAAAAGTGTTTTCTGTTTTGTTTGTTTGTTTGCTTGTTTTATGAAATACCTATAAACAATTCAACAGTAACAAAGTAACAGATGCCATAATTAGAGAAGATCTTAGGTGTTCTGTTCACCACCATTTTGAAGATATGGATAAACTCATTCTAATCTTTATATGAAAAACAAAAGACTCAGAATAGCAACCACAATATTGCAGGAGAAGAACAAAGAAGAAGGACTGACACTACATTACTTCAAACTTATTTTAAAGCTACTGTAAACAAGACAATGTGGTATTGGCAAGATCACAGACAAATACATCAAAAAAACAAATAGGGAATCCGGAAATACACTCACACAAATATAGTTAACTCATCTTTGACAAAGGCATTTGAATGGAGAAAGGATGGTCTTTTCAACAAATGGTTGCTGAAGAACTAGAAATCCACATCCAGAAAAATTAGTCACTGACCTTATACCATTCATAATAATCAAGTCAAAATCATAGACATGAATGTAAAATGCAAATCTATAAATATCCTAGATGATATCATAGTTTAAAATGTAGGTGATCTTGTATTTGACTACAAAATCACGATCAATGAAAGAAAAAAAATACTAATAAGTTGGACTTCCTTAAAATTAAAAACTGCTGCTTTGTAAAAGACAATGTCAAGAGAATGAAAAGCAAGTCACAGGCTATGAGTAAATATTTGTAAAACCTTATCTCATAAAGGACTAGTATCTAAAATATACAAAAAAAACAACCCTTAAACATCAATAATAAGACAACAAACACCCAATTAAAAGAATAGGCACTAGATTTGAACAGACACCTAATCAAGAAGGATATATGGACTGCAAATAGACTATGAGAAGATGCTCAACATCATATGTTGGCAGAGAATTGAAAATTTAACAACACTGAGAGTCCTACACACCTACTAGCATGGCTAAAATCCAAAACACTGACAACATCAAATGCTGGAAGGATGTGATGTAGCAGGATCTCTGCTAATGTAGGTCATCAAGGAGACATGACTGCAGGTCAGCTGGTCCCAGGCAATTGGAGGCTCCCTACTGGGACCCCACTCACCCAGCTTAGAAAGGGTAATTTGCTTGCCTTCCCTTCAGTAGAAGCTGCCCAAGGACATAGCCTTGAGATAGTGATGTGGTGATGACACCATCTAGATTGGGTATAAGACTGAACCCTGTTAAGGCCTCTATATAAACGTTTAAGACATGGAGGGAGGGTGCAAAAAACTACTCATTTTGCAGTCACCCAAGACAAGCCTCATAAGTATGTTTCCTTCTTTATTAAACCCTCCACCTACCAATCTGGAGTGGTCTGCTTTTTTCTGTAGTCTCTCCCTGCTGTCTGCATAAAGGACTCATTTCAGTCCCCTTATGCAGAGGGGATTATACCTGGGAAGCTCCCCAGGAGGTTTTTGAAGAAACAATCTTTCATCAATTGCTGGTAGGAATGTAAAATGGAGAAGCCACTTTGGAAGATAGTTTAGCAATGTCTTACACAACTAAACATACAGTTACCCCACAATCCAGCAATTTTGCTCCTTGATATTTACCCAAATAAGTTGAAAATAGGTCCACACAAAAGCATGCACACAAATGTCTATCACAGTGTGCACACAAGGGTCTACTCATGATTGCTAATATTGTGAAATAATCAAGATAGGTGTATAGATAAACTAACTGTGATGCATATGCACAATGGGGCATTATACAGCATTTAAAAAATGAGCTGTTCGGTCATGAAAAGACATGGAGAAACCTTAAATGCACATTTTTCAGTGAAAAAAAGCTAGTCCAAAAGGTAACATACTGTGTGATTCCAACTACATAATACTCTGGAAAAGGCAAAAATATGGAGACAATAAAAAGATCAGTGGCTATCAGGGATGTGAGGATAGGGAAGGAGAGAAAAATAGGTTTAGCCCAGGGCGTGTTTAGGATAGTGAAACTGTTCAATATGATACTGTAATGGAGGATACATGTCATTCCACATTTGTCAAAACCCACAGAACGTACAACACGAAGAATTGAACACTAATGAAAAATATAGACTTCAGTTAATAATAAGGTACCAATATTTGCTCATCAATTATAACACATACATCACAATGCAAAATGTTATTATTAGGGAATCTGTATTTGTCGGGCACTGGGGTGTTAAATTCCTTTGAATGATGTTATTTTATTGTGAAGCGAAATATGCTGCTAACCAAATATATTAACAGGTTAAAAAACAGTTAAGTGAGAACCTGTATTAAGCAAACACACACACACACACACACACACACACACACACTTTACTTTTATTATAACATATTCTTTAAAAAACACTTTTTAAAAAAAAAAACACTTTTGAATTTACTTTTCTATATTACAAATGTACAATAACACATCTATAAATACATTTATATGAATCCCAAAAGAGTTACTCCATTTTGCTATTAAGGCTTGATTCATTACTTTTTTTATAATATTTCTTTTAAATCAAATAATTCTCATTAAAAATGCTCTTGAGAGTTTTCTTTCCCTATTTTTAATGACAGTATAACTGATAAATATTTCATAATTAATTTACAACACAAAGAAAAAAATGTGGTAAAGAATAATAGTATTGTTATATTGTTATTGTAAATTATCCCATATTGCAACCTAGAATTTCACCTTACATTTGGCATAAAATATTTCTAAAAAATTTCATCCCATGACAATGCTATAACCATTCTTTCAAAGATTGTTTTGAGGGGCGGAACATTATTTTATTCTACATTATCAATTGATGAATACAAATGTATTTGTATACTTCTCACCACTGCATAATATGAGGAAAGACTATAGCTTGAATTTCAGTATAAGCCTCTGACATCTGTATTAAATCACACAATAACTTTTATTGTTGATAAATACTATGTTGTTTTTTTGTTTTTTGTTTTTTACTTTTGTTATTAACAGTCTGAATCATATTAAAAGATCCAGGGATTTCCTTAAATATATAGAAATCGCTATAATTAAGTTAATATGATATGGCACATATTATAAGATTTGGGGTTCCTGAAGCATTCTTAATATTTCATACAGAACTTGGGTCATTATCTAACTCTACAGTTTTATGGGCGTGGGAGAGGAGTGAGGCTCTCCAATGAGATGATATTCTCTGTAGATGGACCACAGGGCTCCTGAGACAGCAATCTAGATTTAGCTAAAGACCCAGAAAAAGTGAATCTGGAATTTGTTCTCTTAGAAATATTTTAATTATCAAGTGTTAACATGACTTGAAAATATTCTGAGGAGACATAGAAAACAAGTCTTGTAACACAAAACAAAATCCATATGTGGCTCCAGAATATCTTCATCAGACTATGAGTTAAAGCTTTTGGAAACAGAATCTATTTAAGGGGGCCCATCACGAATGTTGCCTATCAACATATATGTATGTATACATTTCAAAGCAGTACATAAATAAGGTTAAAGAAACAAGAGTACTGCTCACAAGCAAAACAAATACTGATTATATTAGGTTGGTGCAAAAGTAATTGTGGTTTAAAAGGTTAAAAATAATTGCAAAACCACAGTTACTTTTGCATCAACCTAATATAAAACTCAACGGAAGAATATTGGTCTGGAAAGCTTTACGCTCATATCCCGATACTATGACTTCTCTAAGAGAAAGTCAGCTCCTTCTTTACACTGAATTTAGAGTTCTGTTATCTGAAGCAGATGAAAAATTCTGTAAAACCTCAAAATAGCAGTATTTGTATAGAAAAGATAAATACTTTACCTTGTTCTAATTTCAATTATAATTAGACTGTCCAGTAAATGTTTAACTTTTATTATTCCTGTTTAGTTTGTGTTATCCATAAACAAATATCTGTGCTTACATTGGCAACATATATAACAATATCGAGTCAAATTTTGTTTGTTTCTTCATTCACTATATTACGTATTCACTACTCTAAACCTGGTGAAAAGGCAAAAAATCACAAATGGAAAAACTGAGATAATGTCAAATTATTTCTTCATTTGTACCATAGGTCTCTGAAACACTAACTTGTTAGTAAACGAGATATAATTTTGACCAAGAAAGGTAAAATCAACCACAAATAAACATTCAGCATCTGAATGCAACATGGATTAATATTAAACAAACTAGAAATAAAATTGATGTCAGTACTTCATTCTGTAGGATATTTGATACCTCTATATAATTTATTATTATTATTATTATTATTATTATTATTATTATTATTTTAAAGTGTTAAAATGTGCACATCCTAGTTTGTGGTGAAGCTGAAGCGATCAACAGGCTTGGTGCAAATTACAACTTATTTCAATGGAGGTGTATCAGTTAGGTTCCAGTCAGAAGGTAAATGCTGTTATCAGCAATTCAAATAGAAAATTTTATAACAGAGAATTTTTAACTAGTAAAAGGTGATTGATTACTAAAAGGGGAGAAAGAGAACTTTTAAGAAATAAAGAAATAGTGAATGTAGGAAGTAGCTTTTACCTCTAGGAATGAGTAGGGGTAAACATAGGAGAAGCTAAGAACTTAAAATAGCATACTGATCCCCAGGCTGAGATGCAGATATTGTTGTTGGAGAGAGTGTAGCTGCCACATGAGCAGCATACCCACAGCAAAGATACTTGCCATATGTAGCGGAGGTTGTCAATCTGTAGGAGAGGCCTCTGGATGGCTGAGAAACTTGTAAAGCCACATATAAATGATATCAACACGCATCTATACATACATGTAAATGAATTTGCATATGAGAGAGAGAAAGAGGGAATGCATAGAGATAGCCTAAGAGATAAGTACCAAATCATTTAAAGATAATAACCTATGATGGGTGGGACTTTCAAAATTATTTTCTTCTCTTTAGTTGATTCTTAAAATTTTTATTAAGTGTATATATTACTTTATAATTCTAAAAAGATCAAAATCATATATTAAAAGTTAAAAAAACATATATCGGCAAAGGATCAGTGTAGACATTTCTTCACAGAGATGTGCCAATGAACACAGGAAAAGATGCTTAGACATTAGTCATTAGGAAAATACTAATCAGACCATGATTGGATATCACATCACACTCACTAGTCTGTCTAAAATCAAAAAAGTTGGATACTAACAAGTTTGGGTGAAGTTGTAGAGAAGCCAGGACACTAATACAGTTGCTGATGGAAGCATGAAATGACACAACCACTTAAGAAAATGTCGCGTCCTGCGCGATGAGAGTTGTGGGGAGCGAGGAGGGCGGCTTAGGGTTAAGAAAAGACAGTAGCCATGAATAGAGTTTAAGCAGACCAAGGGACCCCCAGTATCAAGGACTGGACACCCCAAATCGGGCCTAGCATCAGCTTTTATAAGTTAGGTGGGGAAGCAAAGGCGCTAAAGCTTGTCAATCTCTACATCTATGAATTCCATACACCATAATAGGGTTTAAGCCAATCACCCTTGCCTGCAGGCAGCTGGGCTGTAAGCCTCAACTTCCCCAAGGGACAAAACCTTTATGCATATGAATAGATGGATAGCACATCATTGAATCACTTCCTTTGCAGGTTTTGGGAAGGAATGCAGCCACAGAGTCTGAGGCTTTCCTTAGCCTGAGGAAGGTGGGGGGTTGTGCCCACCTCTGTGAACCCCGTGAGTTCTCCTGTTGGTCCCCACTCGACTGTGCCTGGCTTGAGTTGTTCCTTCTGTGAGGAATCTTACTCATCAATGACTGTGCAGTCATCTTTCTGGGACCAAACAAGGAGGCATAAGGTGCAAAAACAAAGGTTTAGCAAAGACCCTGAAAGGATCCATCTCATAGACTCTCCTTTCTTTGGGGGCAAGTACAAGGAAACAAATGGTTAGGCTGCTGTGTGGCGACAGGAAAATATTCTGGAAGTTACTCATATGGTTAATCATAAAATTATTATGTGATTCAGCAGTTCTACTCCTAGGTATATAACCAAAAGAGATGATAGCTGCATTATTTATAATCACCAAAAACAACCTAAATGTCCATGAACATGAATAGGTATACAAAACCTGAGGTATCCAAGCAATGGAATCTTATTGAACTGCATAAAGTAATTAAGTGCTACTACTTGTTTCGATATGGATAAACTTTAAAACATGCTAAGTAAAAGAAGCCAGGCACAAAAGACCACACATTGTTTAATTGTGCTTATATGAAATATCCAGAATAGGCTAATCTACAGAGACAAAATAAGTAATGGGTTATAGGCTGGAAAGGAGATGGGGCATGGAGGTAATAGTTAAAGTGTATGGAGTTTCTTTTGGAGGTGATGGAATGTCCCATAATTGATGGTGGTGATAGTTGCACATGTCTGTGAATACACAAAGACCATTGATTTGTACACTTTAAATGGTTGAATTATATGGTATGTGGATGATATCTCAATAAAGTTGTTATATATTTTTTAGAAAAGACGAAAGGACAGATTTCACCCATATGAAGAATGATCTGCTACCCTTTTGTCTGTAACATCTTGGGGAGATGGATAATCTGTCAAATGGAGTAGAGAGCAGTGGAGACAGAGAGAGTTTGTGTCAAAGAGAAATGGGCTCACAAGTTCTGGAGTCACAGAGCAGCAGAAAGACACAAATTAGTTACTGGGAGCAACAAAAAATAGCATTGCAGTAAGCCTCAATAGCTAAAGCAGTCAGGAACCAGGAATTAGAGATATAGATTTATGTGGGAGCCAATAAAGACCAAAGTAACCAAGGATATTTCAACTAATGCCTGTTCAAAAAGGTGATTGGGGAATCAGATGCCCCATTGACCAATGCCTTGACAGTAAATAAATGCACAAAACTTAACAATAAACTGAGAAGGACTGGAAGCACCAAATTTACTATATGTCAAGTTTCCATCACTCTATTGGAATTAGAATTGGAATGAGAAAATAAAGTTACATTTCTCATACATTTGAGAGTGTGGAGAATGATTTATATCCATTGTACCTAAACAAACAAACAAACAAATACAATGACTTGTGAAAAAAAGAGGAAAATATAAATTAAGGCAGCTTTGAGAAATTTTGGTTTCAATTTGAATATCCAAACTGAGAATGTTTTCTTCAGGAGACATCGTGATGGTTCTATTGAACTGGGATTTAAGATGTCCTTCTGGCCATTAGTTCTCATTGCATTGAGCAACAGGTCAAAAAGCAAGCTACTAGTACAGCTAAGATGCTGGCTCCTATTTTTAAAGAAGAAATAGGATTGTAAAAGATAATGGAAGTCTTATGAAACCCAAGAAGTCCTATAATACTTCTGTATTAGATACCTATTCCTATGTAACAAAGTAATTCAAAACTTAGTGTCTTAAAAAAAAAACAAAAAACAAAAAAAACCTCCTAACTTTATGAGTCAGGCATCCAAACATGACTTAGAGGGGTCTTCTGCCTCGGGGTTATTCATAAGCCTGAAATCATGGTCCCAGCTTGGGATGTAATTATCTTAAAGTTCCACTAGGGGTAAATCCACTTCCCAATTCCTTCATGTGGTTGGTTGTTGGAGGACTTCAGGTCCTCATTGTATGTTGACTGGAGACATTATTTCCTTATCACGTGGTCCTTTTCATATGGCTACTCCCAACATAGCAGCTGAATTCCTCCAGATCACGTGGAAGAAAGAGTTAGAGAGAGCAAGAAGGAATTCACAGTTTTTTTTGTAACCTAATCTCAAATATGACATCCCATATCTTTTGCTTTTATTCTGTTTTTTAGAAATGATCCAATAAGTCCAGCCAACACTCTGGGCGGGGATTTCATGAGGATAAAAATAGTGTAAGGGGTCTCTTTGGAACCATTTTTGTCACTGTCTACCACAACTGCCATGTGCATTGACAAAAGTTAACGTAATATTATGGGAACCTCAAAGAGGTAGAATTACCCAGGACTTCTCAGGAATGATGTTTTAGTTGATCCACTAGGTACATACCAATAATCAGCTGAGGAACTGGTTGAGGGTACAGGAAACATGGGGGAAAATGCAAAAATAAAATTATAAATGCCAACCATAGTCTTGTAATTTTTGTGACTTGTCACAGAAATGATCACTATCTACTCATATCGCAATGGACTGTGATATAGGACATAAGATAAGAGTGACAATTTTACTACTTCTGTATTTCTACTACAGATTATAGTTATGGAGAACCTAGATTTTTCCATAACATTGCCTAATATCCATTCACTATGTAGGCTTTGAGATGCAGGTGTGAGCCATTCATGTTTTGGAAGCAAAACTATCAGAATTAGCATGTTTCTAGAGCCAACAGGTGCAGCCATCGCAGCCTCCAAATTTCTGGATCAAAGGTAGGGAAATATGTTCCTTCACTCAGCAATCCCTGTGGTTTTTCATCTGATTTTCCCGCTTCCTGATGCTGGCAAAAGTAGGAGATCCCCATATGAACAAATTCTGTAGTGTTGTCTTAGTTTTATTTCTTGGAAATTCAAAGTAGAGGCTCTTCTTTCATCCCTTCCAACTCAGTTGTAACATTTATTGTCCTTCATTAAATCTTTCTGATTAAAATAGCTAAAATAGCTAAAGTGATTTCTGTTAGCTGTGATGAAATCCCACTAATGCACTGACTTTTAACTGGAAGGGTTGAGGAGTGTGGAGTCTAAAGGAGACTAGGATATTTTTTTAAAATCAGATTATATTGATAGATTATTAAGAAGATGAGTGTCCTAATGAAATGCCCATTTCCTCTCCAAAATTGTCTTCTAATTGGTATTCAACCTCACTGTTAGAATACTCATGGCCAATTTTAAAACATAGTTTCAGTTTGTTAAAATGATTTGCCTTATTTTAAAACTGACAGGACAAAATCCAGTCAAGAACATCTAAGATCTCAATCAGATACTGACTGATTGGTTCAAGCACTTGAGAGTTCATCATTAAGACTAAAATCTCCAATATATGACCAAAGCTTAGAAGCTTTTAAAAGCTATTCTATAGTCTCTTAGATATATTTTTTAATAAAAAGTAACACTTGTTAATATGGCATTAAAGTTACAACTGTCAATAACTTATCCTGGTAAATTAGCAAGCTTTTAAAAAAATGTATTATGGACATTTTCAAAGTTAAAGTAATATAATAATCCCCAATGTATTCACCCCCAGATTCAACAGTTATCAATACTTTCAAAATTGTGTCACCTATTCCCACCCCCTGCTACATTTTTTCCTGAAATGTTTAAAATCAAACCCAGATATTATACTTGTATTATTTCACTTATGTTGTCTAAGAGATGGTTCTCTTTTAAAAATGAACCACGATGCCATTATCAAAACAAGCAAAATTAACAATAGTTCCAATAATTCCTTAATATTATAAGATATCCATGCCATATCCAATTTTCCATGATTAACTCCAAAATGTCTTTTACTGTTTTGTTTTTTTATCAGGATCCAAAGTTTACACAATACATTTTATTGCTATTATATTAGTTTTCTAGTGCAATTATACAAACTACTGATTTTCTAATACAATGTGTTTATTATCTAATGTTACTGCTGTAATAAATAACTAGAGATGACTTAAAACAGTGCAACTTTTTTATCTTACAGTTCTAGAGATCAAAAGTCTGGCACGGGTCTTATCCGGCTAAAATCAAAATATCAGCAAGGCCATTTTCCTTCCTGAAAGCTCTCAGAATAATGTTTCCTTGGTTTTCCAGCTTCTGGAGACTATCCCTATTCTTTGGCTCATGGTTTCTTTCTTTCATCACAGAAATCAACAACAATGTAATTCTTAGTTCTCTTCTCTCTTACTACATCTTAGAAAACTTCCCCACTCTTAAGGACTTATCAGATTTGATTGGGCCCACCCAGATGATCCAGGATAATCTCTCCATCACAAGTTTGTAACCTCAATCATATCTCTCAAGACACTTTTGCCATGGAAAGTTAATATATTCATAGCTTCTGAGGATAGGGGTGTTGATATCTTTGGTGGCCATTATTCTGCTTACCAGTGGTATAGTTTTAAAATGTTTTGTTTTTTATTATAGTTTTTAAACTTTTGAAAGTGTTATGACTCACTGCATGTTGCAAAAAGATAATATAGAGTCTCGTGAACCCTTCATTCCTCTCCCCTAATGATGACACCTTGTACACTATAGCTCGATGTCAAAACCAGAAGATTGGCATTGATACAGTCCCATTTACTAGACCACAGATCTTATCCAGTTTTCATCAGTTTTTACAGCACTCATTAGTGTGTGTATGTGTGTAGTTCTATCTAATTTGCTCTCATGTATATATTCATGTGACCCCCACAGTTAAAATAGAGAACTGTTTCATCACCACAAAGAAACTTCTTATACTAGTCGTTAATAATTATACTCACCTGCTCCATCACGGTCCTTGTCCTTTGGTACCTGCTAATCTGTTCTTTATTTGGATAGTTTTCTCATTTCAGGAGTATCATGTAAATGGAATTTTACAATATGTAAGCTTTTGAGATTGGACTTTTTTTTTTTCACTAAGTATATGCTCTTGAAATAATCTAAGTTGTTATGCATTTTATAAATTGGTTCCTTTTTTTTTTGCTGAGTAGCATTTAATTGTATGGATGTACCAGAGTTTAACCACTCATTCACTGAAATATATTTGGGATTTTCCCAATTTTGAGCTATTACAAATAATGCTCTTATTTGTGTTCTAGTTTTTATGCAAACATAAGTACCATTTTTCTGTCATAAATGCCCAATAATTTGATTGCTAGATTATACAGTTTGTATGTGTCTAATTTTATAAGAAATTTCCAAACTATTTTCCATAATACTTGTGGCATTTTACATTCCCACCAGCAATGAACATTAGATAGAGTTTCTCTGCATTCTTGGCAGCATTTGGCATTATTGTTATTTTTTTAATTTAGTCACTCTAATATGAATGTAGTGATAATTCACTGTGGTTTAAATTTGCATCCCCCTAATGGCTAATGATGTTGAACATCTTTTCACATGCCTCTAAGATTTTAGAGTCAGCCTTATTTCATAATTCAATGAATATTAAATATAACTATGCAGTCTTTACTTAGTAATTCTGATTATAAGTAAAAATAAAAGTTCTTGTAATGGTCCTTGTGATTTATATGCATTTATAAGATTTCTGAAATACAAATCACATACAAAGGATATAGTCTGAACAAAACCTCATTAATCTGTTTTCCTCTATTTCATAATACACGATAATTCAGGCAGATGCTGCTATTTACTATTGATTCCTAAGTGAACTCTTCTTTTTAGAAGCCATACTGAGAGTGATAAAAGAACTGGCAAAGAATACGTATTTTCATTCTATATATTGTTTAGATAGTTAACAAGCATAAAACAGTAATTATTAATTTAGGTTAAATGGAAGAACTGGGATTCCAACCACAGAGCTCTAATTCCACGGTGGGGCTTTAACTTCTGTTTTCTTATATTCAAATCATTATTATGTACATTACAAATATCTTTCCAATTACTTATTAACAGATTTTAATATAAATTATTTCAGAACATGAAAAATGGTTTGTTATTTTGTGTTGAAATTAATAATTTGCACATATTTTAAAATTTAAAATGTTCACCAATTTAGAATTATCCATCTTAATTTGGCTAGTTTATGTGGAATAAATAATACAATACAAGAATAGGCTTTGTAAACATATTTGACTATATTCTTTATCCAAGAATTTTAAAGACTAGAAGTTATATTTTTTTAACATCTTCTGCAAACATTTAACAATAGGAATAAATATATATTTCAGTTATATGACATAAAAAAAAATCTTTATCTGGAGTATAAATCGTAACTTCACTGTAATGATCATTGTCATTAACTTTGCCCCGATCAACTGAATAGCCCAGAACTGTTCCACTTGTAAATGGACAGGGTTCCAAAAGAGCAAGATACAGAAGCTGCAAAGCCTCCTGTAGCTTATGTTTGAAATTAGTCCTGCATAACCTCTCCCATACTCTATGGTCTAAAGTAAATCAAAAGGCTAGTGCAGATTCAGAGCAGGAAAAATGATCCCACCACTTGATAGGAATTGCTGCAAAGTGACATTGACATACTATGTCAAACTATGTGAATGTAGGGAAGAGTAAAGGATTGCAGCTAACTTACAATCTACCAGGAGGGCATCAGAGAGAATCAGCTAACTCTTCCACTCACTAGTGTTGCCATAGCAACCCAATGTTAAAATCTGTGATTGTTCCCTTGCCTTTCCCTCTACCTGCATTCCTCCTCATACCAGCAATTTTGATAATTTGTGTAATTATGATATCACCACAAGCCACATATTTCCTATGACCCTTTTTTTTTTTTTTTTTTTTTTTTTTTGTAGTAAGGGAAGTTATTTTAATAATCCTCAAAGATGGCAGCAACCCAAGCCCAGAACTACAAGGGTGCATTTCTTAGGGCAACTCCTGGGGGGGGGGAAAATCACCATTCTTATCAGGGTCTACACAGCACATGGTTAACATACTCAAACTTGGGTACCTGAGGAGAGCTTAATAAAGGAACTGTTTAGAATAATGTGGTAAAGCAGTAGGAGCAGGTACCATGGAGAACTTAGCCACTTCCTATTGTAATTTACTGGCACTTTCTTGACCTCTCAGGACCAGTTGGTAGGTAAACACTGTTCTCATTTTTCAGTGGAATGCTGCTGAGAATGTACAGTTTTACCTTAACTTGAGTGATGTGTGAATGGATGAAACAACAATTTACAGAAATAATAGATTGGTCTATTTCCTCACATTTAACAAAACACGTCCTTTCTTCTTCATCAAATATAAAAATCATAATGTTAACAAAAGTTTCTGTGATCCATAGACTACTAAGTATTCTTATATAAAGTTTCTGGGTATTAAATTGAGAAAATATGAAGAATGTTTTATTTAATGTTATTATATCCCATGGCATCCATATATATATATATATATATATATATATATATATATATATATATGTATATGTACATATATATATGTATGTTCAAATACACACATAAACACACAACGTACAATAATTATGACTTCAATTTATATTGTCACCTAATTAGAACACTACTAATAATTGATTGATTCTTATCTACTGCTTATGATGTGCCAAAATAATTCTAAGCATCTTATTTGCATAAACTAATATGTGGTCAGGTCTACTCTGGTTTGGAGTCTCTGCCCTCAGCTACTATACTAGGCATCAAAATACCACTGCACACAAAAAATCAGTACAAAACAAAATATTACCACAAAGATGATTTTAAAAATATATAGTTATCTTTGAAAATGTCTTACTTTCTAAAGAGTATACTTCGAAACGTTAGAATAAATGGAAAATCATAAATAACTCTAATAGCACAAATATTTGCATTTTTTTATCATATTCAAGCAAGCTTCATGAAAATAACAAATAGGCAGCCTTATAGAGTCATGAAAAGGATAAATAAAATCAGAAGAGGTACATTATTCAAACTAACAGCCTCATCTGTGAGGACAAATAAAGGTTACCTGTCTGTCCCCTGGAAATATATGTTATGTATGACTAAAATACAATAATATTATTGACTCTATCCTTTGATGCTTTCTCATATAGACTTTGCTGTCTACCTAAGAGGGCAAGTTACTCTTCAGAATAAGACTTTAAGAATAAATTTGAAGAAAAAGTCCATTGAATTGAGCTAATTTTTTATTAGTAAATGTTTTGTTAACAGTCTAAAGCAGTAGGAGCAGTACCATGAAGAATGGTCATGCACTGAATGGTCACTCACTGAAACTTGAAGAAATAGTAATGTTCTATATATTATTAATGAGGATATAAAGAAAAAGTCAGTTTTCTGTCCTGCAAATCTGGATTACATTGAGTTAATTTTGTTTATCGGCATTGATAGAAGTTCCTTTGTTACTATGACTCATAAGTATACATTTATATGTTCGGGTTATGAAAGCACCATTAAAACGATTTATGATCTTTTAGAATTAAAATAGTGTCTGGTGAAGAATTGGTAAACAGGTATCATCAGTGTACCTAGAATTTTACTCAAGAACATATGGAAAACTTTAGTACACTTTTGTAGTATATCTCTCAACAAAGGTTAATGTTTGAAAAATACAACTCAGAATATACAGTAGCCTAGATTGTTTTGTTTTTTGAAATGAGTCCTGGGTATGGTTGATGACATTACACAGAGAGGAAGAATTTTGGATGGTAGAGAAAGGCTTAAATTAATGCATGGAGAAAAAGGGAGATTATAGTGGCATCCATTCTCCATCTTGCATCTGTCCAGGGGTGAACTCTTATTCTTAGAAATACAATATCCCTGTGGGGACAGAGCCCCAGAAAGTAGTTTACAGGCTCTCAGCCTCACGTGGAAAGGTGCTGGCTCGGGTAGTAGATGGCCGTCAGCTGTGGCTGATTGGCCGTCGGCTGTGGCCAGTTAGCCAATTGGCCGCTAATATAACTGCTGCAGCTACCGAGGAGAGTAGAGGAACAGAGTTGAGGAGAGTGGAAGAGAGTCGTCGGTCGGTTGGCAGAAAAACGGACAGCAGGTCGCATGTCCGGTGAACCCAGCCTCCAGTGAGACCATAGTGGTATGACTCCCCTACCTATGGATCCGTGGGTGTTCCTTTTTGGCCTCTCCATATCCTGCATACTTATGTGGGGAGCGGGAGCAGAGACCCCGCAGGCTGCCCCGCACAACAATCCCCAATAGCAAAAGCACTTAATGCAGACATTTTGAGACTTGAGCACAGTCCATCTTTGAATTCCCCCTATCAGTAATCTACCATTTGAATTCCACCTGACAAAGCATTAAGGGTATAAGCCATTTACCTTCTCTGCATCAAACACTTTTGAGTTTGGAACCCCAGAGCTGGAGGATTATGGGATTTTATTATTTTATCAGAAATTCAGCATGGGTGTTAACATTCTCAAGAGTCGCTGAAACTTGGATGACTTGACTATGTGTCCTATTGAGATAGGGCCGCATAGAAAGTTATGAACATTACAAGCTGCGCAAAGATAATAATAAATTTAAATTATTTGGTTTTGTTGGTTACTTTGTTTTTGTTAACCTTTTTTTAAATTAAAGTTTATTGGGGTGACAATGGTTAGCAAAGTTACATAGGTTTCAGGTGTACAATTCTATAATACATCATCTATATATCACACTGTGTGTTCACCACCCACAGTCAGTTCTCCTTCCATCACCATATATTTGATACCATTTACCCTCTTCTACCACCTCCCTCCCCCCTTACTCTCTGGTAACTGCTAAACTATTGTTTGTGTCTAAGACTTTTTATGTCTTCACTTGTCTGTCTTGTTCCTGTGTTGTTTTCAGTTTTATATCCCACATATCAGTGAAATCATATGGTTCTCTACTCTTCCTATCCGACTTATTTCACTTAGCATAATAATCTCAAGATTCATCCATGTTGTTGCAAATAGCACTATTTCATCTTTTCTTATGTATAGGATAAATTGAACATTTTTCAGTGTTAATAGGAAAGGGTAATTCAAGAATTCAGTTTTTGGAAATGAAGGCCAGAGTGGAATAAATCATTACAATCTTTCAGAGAAGTTAAAGGACAATGGTATGTAGAAACTTTGTAAAGGGACTAATTTTGTGTTTTTGCCATGTGAAAACATTTTATGCTTTTGCTATAAGAAAAGGATGCAAGTTGTGTGGAAATTTCCAAGAGGAAATTGAGATTGTGCTGTTATGAAGTGTTCAGAAGTACAGAGAAAGCCGCTGATTGGTGTTCTTTTAAAGATTATGGGCCCATCAACAAAGGGAAAGGGCAGAGGGAAGTTTGGGTGCTGCCCAAATAATTCTTAGAATGATTACCCATTGAATTTTACAGTTTTCATTGGGAGCTATGTCTCCCTAATATAATTATATGAACTAATATTTACTGAAATAAGAAATCATGATTTGAAATACATATTAATCTATAACTTTATAAAAATAATTAACTTGACAAACACTAACAAAACATCCCTGTAACTTCTAAGTTTGTTATCCTTAATTTACTTAACTATTTTTTCCCTAGAAAAAATTAAACCATGGCCTATATTTAATGTATTTTATTTTAGAAACATAAGTGCCAGGTATAAAATCCTTTTGCAGATTAGGCACCTAGTATGGACTAAATTGTGCCCACTCCCCAAATAATTCATATGTTGAAATTCTAACTCCCAGTAGCTTAGAATGTGCCAATATTAGGAGATAAGGCCTTTAAAGAGGTAACTGAGGTTAAAGATGTAACTGAGGTGTTAAGGGTTGGGCTCCTAATGCAATCTGACTGGTGTACTTATAAGAAGAGGAAGAGATAGCAGGGATGTTCACACACAGAGGAAAGGTCATATGAGGACACAGCCAGAAGACCACTGTCCAGTAGCCAAGGAGAGAGGCCTTGGGAGAAACCAACCTGCTGACATCCTTGAGGTTGTACTCCCAGCCTCCATAACTGTAGGAAATAAATTTCTGTTACTTAAACTATCCAGTCTGTGGTATTTTGTTATAGCAGCCCAGGAGATGAATATAGTACATTAAACATTAAGGAATTATGTTAAGTCACCAAAATTCTCAAGCTACACAATGAAATACATATGGTCTATAAGTTCTATGAAATAGGAACAATATTTTATCAAGCAATTTTACAGGTCAGTGCACATAAGTGATTTTTAAATTAGAATTTGTAAGGAAATAATCAGGGTTGAACTGAAAAAAACAAAAAAGCAATATTAGCTGAATTTTCCTTTACATGCGCACACATACACACGTATACACACATATGCACATGCACACACACATGTAGCACCAATATTTCAAGGAAATAACTAGTCTACAAGGCTAAAGACCTGACCTCTAAGTGCTGCCACTTACATGCCTATTAATAGTGAATGAGAATTGTAGCCCATAGAAACTTCATTTGGCCTTTCAAACCTTCAGTTTTCTTTTCTCTAAAATACGCGTAATGTTCTCCTGGTCTCCTTTGCAATGGTGATGATCAAATGACATAATGCATAGAAAGGCCTTTTTGAAAACTACGAGACCTGCTAAAAATACAAGTTATAACGTTGACCAAAATCAAAAGGCTTTAATGAAGTTTAAATGCTTTATCTTAATTAATGTGTATGGTGTGTGTGTGTGTGTGTGTGTGTGTGTGTGTGTGTGTGTGTGGTGTATTTGCATATGTGTGAAGAAACTGAAGCATCAAAGCTTTTACAAGTTTAATCACTGAACAAGAATAAGGGCAATCCTAAGACCTGAGTAGCATTTTTCTGTGATGTGGTAAATATTTTTTAGTTATTCATCAAGCTTAAAATGTGTTTGATTATGTAGGAGTTAGATTTCCACTTGATTGAATGCCTGCTAAAGGGAAGATTTTCTTAAATTTAATCTGAATTCATTTTCCAGTTTTTAAAACGTGATTAAAGAGACTGTAACATATCCTTATTATGTATGGCTTTCATGTCACACAAAGGATAACACTTTCAAAGAGCAGATTTCACCATTTTAATTTACTTTTTCTTCTAAACAGATTCTTGTACAGATTTCATAATTTATTCTCTGTGTTCTAGAAACTTTCAATTGACATGCCCATTTTCAGACTATGCATCACTACAGAATAAGCTTGACCATTTCAAATTATGTGATTCTACTTTAATCACTGTTTTTCTTGGATAATTAAGTTATTATACTTGAACAAATTATATCCTGGTTTGCTAAGAAAAAATATATTTACCAACCATAGGTCAAGGGTTCTTATCAACTAAATAAGCATTTAGAATAATATTTTAAACATAGAAGAGGAATGACTATAACTTGTTTCAGACAGTTGTGTACGTGTAGTTATGAAAAAGGAATGCATTAAAATTACTCAAAAGTTATATTACCTAGTTTTTGACTGTTTATTTTCAATATATACATTAAAATATATGAAGAACACACCAGAGAGAACACTTAAAGTAGCACTTCAAAAGGACTGATAAAAATGTAAGAATTACATTGCAATTTATTATACCTATACTCATATACATTCCCATGCTATGCAATACAATCTGGCAAAGTAGATGGCCTAAATAAAATAAAATGATATTTATGGTAATGATACCACCAAAAGGATCAGAACTTCCTCAATCAAATTAAAGCAGGAATATCATTTTCTTTGATTCTCCTGATCTTGCCCATCTTTTAAATCGGTTGAGAACATAGCCATAACCTGAACAACGGTGGTGTTGATTTTCTGTAATTATTATAAATGTTACGTTGCTATTACTGATGCATGTAGTAGTGGTACCTTTTCCATTTCCAAAAAAAGAGAAATTATTTTTTTGGCTTTATAGATATGCACATGAATGATGAAAAAGAGATTTCCGACTGTATGACAAAATGAAGAGGATCTCTCAGCGTGAGCTATGCAGTGTCTAGAGCACACACCTGCGCTGGTGAGTACCATCTGATATGAAAGATCCTTCAAGTGCTGTATCAGACTTCTATAACATAGGAGATTTGAAAAGCAAACCTCATGCCATAGGGATATTGTTCATGTTCAGAGATTTGAAAGTAATTATCAGGAGAAAGAAATATTTGATTTCTTTAAACCTTAGGTTAAATGGCAAGCCGTCAACATTAACTAATCTTTTAAATACAGTAGAAATATGCTCTTTCCATCTTTGCTTCTCTGCTTGATGACCTACATTCACTTTATAGCACAGACATAGTAAGGATTTTGCAGGAAATATACCTCAGATTGCATCACAGATAACACAACGCTTTAAACAACAGTTAAATTGACTATACCAGCCAGTTGTAAAAGATTCCTGTGCAGAAAATACTAGTTAATGTAGCTGGCCTGAGGCTGCTATTTTAAAAAGGACTGCTTACAAAGTTTCCCTTGGCTGATGTCTGAGAACTTGGATTTGGGGAGTGTTCCCACATTTCCTAACTGATAAGAGGATCTCACTGTGCCTAAACTGTACAAAAAATATGGTCTGTACTGAACACCAGATTTTCTTCGGGGAATTTTGAATTTTTGTAAACTCTAGACACGCAGTGCCACTTGCCAGCCCCCAATAAAAACCTGGGCAGTTAGTCTCTAATGAGCTTCCCTGATAGACATTTCACACATGTCACAATTCTATACTCCAAGAAATTAAGCACATCCTCTGACTTCTTGGAGAGAGGACAATTGGAAGCTTATTACTGACTTCACCCCATGAGTCTTTCTTTTGTTGATTTTGCTGCTTATATTTTCTTTGTAATAAATCATGGTCATGAATATAACAGTATACCAAGTTCTGTGAGTCCTTCCAGTGAGTCACTGAGCCCAAAGGGTGGTCTGGAGACACCCAATACATTACTTTTTACTTATCTGCACAAACCAGAGAAAATTTATTTTCGTAGAACTATAATTACATTCGAATTCCCAAGTTGAACATAACACTCATGTTACTAATTATGAGGTTACTATACCTCTAGATATTTTGTTTATTTATACAATGGATTTCTCTACCTGTTGTTTTCAAACATAGAAGCTGTAAATATTTTGAAGGAGGAACTAGTACAGATTATATTTTACTTTCCAAAATTGCTTCTCTGAAATATATTGAAGGATATTTATTACAAAAAAAGTATAAAAATGTACTTCACGTATGACTACGTCTACATAGTATTTATTCTGTAATAAAAGTGATTCTCCTACTGGAGGTAAGTAAGTGCCAGTATTTCTTGATCTTGGATGATTGTACGTTTTTCAGAATTATATCCATGATTAACACTTTTATACTAAATGTGTCCAGCAGATGATTCATAGACTTTGCTGCCTACCTTCCTACCCACATTCTACCCCTGAATGTCTATCTTTAAAATATTCTAGTCCTAGTAAAAAACCATGGATCACATTTTTCATATAAAGAGTTAAATTTTATGAAAGCAATTAATAGAAGCTACAAGACTATATGCGCATAGTTTCAACACTTTAATGAAAAGACAAAGTGAAATTAGAAAGTGTCTAAATAAATTGCTAATATAAACAGTATAAGGAAATAAATGTTTTTAGATAAATAAAAGTGACTGGATTTCTTCACACTGTAAATATAATAAAATGGTATGAAAATGAATTTTAATGATGAAGCCTTAGCCACAAACACAAAAGGCAAGTAAAATAAGTGAATGAAGCAGGCTGACGGTGACATTGTTGCACAAGAAAAGGGCGACAGCCTTGCTCCACCAATTGGAGCCATGGAGAAAGGTTCCACTGTGTCACTAGATTATCTACTTTGAAAAGAGAAAACATGCAGATGCATTTGTGACATCTCTAGTATCTTTAGTTTTAGCTACTAATACATCCATTTTTAAGCCTGATGTGGAATAAACAAAGCCTGTCTGCCAAATCAGACAATGTAACTACAACTTCTGCTGAAAGGTATGAACTATTTAAATGAAGACTTTTTTACAAAATTCCAGGAAATAGGAAAAGGACACACACACACACACACACACACACACACACACACACACACAATTAAAAAGGCTGCTTTAAGAATTGTTTTTTAAATGTGTATTTTATCCTGGCTAGAAGTATATGTTTTGCCCAAAACTGTACTAGTTAAAATATTTGTTTATTCATTCAGCCATTCAGCAAATAAACTGGCAGGAACATGTTGAGCCTCGATAAGAGAGAAAAAGGACTGTATACCCTAAAGCAACTGCAAAGCTAGTCAATGTTACTGGCATATGGAAGTCAGGGCAATACATATGGGACAGAATTGTGAGGAAGACAGGTCAGGGAGGGATGGAAGAAAAAGCTGGATAAGGGAGAGTATATTGATTTTTGGCAGACGTTCCCTGGCATAAATAGAGAATTGACTATCTCCTGGTGAAGACTTCAATTAATTGTGTGAACATGATTCTAGAAAGAAACATGGCAAAAGTGAAGACCTATACTAAACGAAGTAAATATGATGGAAGTACAGTGAAAGAGAAGATTAAAAAGCTTAAATGACTGAACATGCTAGAGTTAGTATCCTATATAAGGCAGAAAACCTCCAGAAGGTTATGTTTTACATAAGATCCCAGGAAAGATACCATTTACTGCAAGCTGTAAGAAATGCACTAGTGAGAGGTATGAGCACCACTGTAAAGTTCAGGGGAGGCACTCCTATGTGATCCAGAACTGAAGGTATGAGATGCTGTTATAGTATTGTCATTACTCAGTGCAAAGTGGATGATAGAACCCTAAAAAATAAAAGAGAGAGAGAGAGAGGACGCTGGTGGAGCTTACACTAAGGGTGGAAAAGAGGGAGACCATTTTCAGTGGATGGGGCTCACTGAACTAACTTTTTCTGTTTACTCGGGGATTTGGGGGAGAAAGTCATCCAGAGTCTTGGAGAAGATGCTTCCAGAACTTATATGAAGATGTAGATCCATTTAGTGCTTTTAGCGGGCTAGAATGAATGCTGTGTTGGGCTACCCAGATCGCTTTCCAGATATAAAATACTGATAAAGAACAAAATTCAACCGAGTAAATTTGAAGCTCTAATTGGCTTTATCAAGTGATTCATGAAGGGGCAGCATCCATCTAGCAACGCGAACGGTGCTCTGAGAGGTTGTACAAAATGGAAGGTTTTTGTAGGAAGGAGGGTAGGGAAAGGGAGCTATTAATAAAAGAAAATAAAAGATTATTTTTAGACCAGCCATCTTCTCTTGGGGAGGAGGGAATGGCAAGGGTTCTTATCAGGCAAATTGCTTCTTCTTTCCATGGGGGTTGGAGAGGGACCACGTGACAGATTACCTTACTGGTATTTGACTAGAGAATTCCAGACTGGTTGATTAAGACTATATTTCTAGGAAAGGTTGAAACAGCAATTAGGTCAGATATTAAATCTAGGTTTGGCGTCATGGGCTTTAGCACATGATGCCATTTTGGGACTGTGGTTTTCTCTTTAACAATACTATTCCCTTAACTGACAGGAGTGTTACTGGATCTCAATATATAGATTTTTCATAAAACCTATATAGCTCTCATTTACTCATGAATTTACAGATTATATAAAGAGAATAAATTTTGTGTCTTTCAATTTGGCATTGGATTTAGAGCATTGTTATTTTTATAATAAACCAGGTTAAGAAAAATGTGAAATCCCTTTCAAGGAATCTAAAGGCATAAAGAGTGAGCATGTAAGCATAGGTCAATTTAACTTTAGCAAAATTGGTTTTTTAAAATAAGATTGTGTCATGAAAGCTGAATATAGATATGTTTCTGATAAACTACAAGCAAGCAAATATAAAACAATTACAAAAAACCCCACAAAAAACAATAATTGAAACATTGGTGAATTTAGACAAGAGATATTAAAAATGTTTGTACATCAACTGCTGTAGTAGGTAAAGTAGCATTATATGTTTTAGAAAGTAAAATGTGCTTGCAAATATGGCTTTTCTCTTCTATAACTTTACATAACACACACACACACACACACACACACACACACACAGTGTGCCAAAATGTTTACACATTTTGAGAAAGGAAAAAAAGGCTTTATTAAAATTATGGTGATGGTAACTACTTTGAGCACCTCTTGTAATTGCAGAAGTCAAACGTGACTTGTATTCATCTTTTGTTATCAGTATATATTGAATTTTACAATTTTAATACAGTTGTTTTCCTTTCTTAAAATGTGTATAAATTTTTTTGATACCCTGTGTGTGCGTGTGTGTGTGTGTGTATGCAATGATTTTAATTTTTTTTTCTCATAATACTTTTGCTCCGCTACCATTTAACTCCCAGATCTCAGACTCCTAACCCATAAGCTGTCACCACTTCCATTATCCTTAGGTTCTTGCTTTTAGGTAACTATCAGATCATAATCTAATCTCTGCAGGGATCATGCTTGATAATGCTTGATAATCAGGCTCCATATTGATGCCCATATTTTCTAACAGGACTCCTGAACATAAAAAGTCTTTTAGACAAAAGGGAATGGAGATCTTTAAGAAATGACCAAATGACTGCAACCCAGCCTGGGAACTCTATTCAAACTTAGTTTTCCTTGCTCCTACTCCTGGTATTCAAAAGAGAGTCTGTCAATCTGCTTCCATTTGAACCATCCACTTGGAATTATGACTCTTTCAGCATAAAGTATCTGATAAGACTATGTGGGGGTATAAATAGAATCGAACAAACTTGGAATTGAATTCTGATATTGTTATGGAGCAAGGACTCACTGAATGATGTGCATAGGAGCCAAAACTATGACACCAGCTTTTGAGAAAAGAAAGAAGTATTTATTTATTGCTGAGCTGATCCAGAGGAAATAGGAGACACCACTCAAATCTGTCTCCCTGATCTGGGGTTTGGACAAGTTTTAAGGATTAGGGAGAACAGAGTTATATATGGTAATGCTGGTGAGGCAAGTTGTGATTGAAATGTGTTGGAACGTGGCCAATTATGGTATAGATTCATGGGGCAATAGAAAGCATAAAGGGATTCCAATCTGGCAAGGTTTGATTGGTCAGTTCTATACTTGTCCATGTTTGATCTAGGCGCTGTATCTTCCCTATTGAAAGACCTCTCACTTTGTAAAGGGATCAGGTGGCCACACTTCAGATACTTGAGTTCTGTAGACTGAAGATTCTTGGTTCCAGGGTAATCTTGAGGATGTAATCTAGAGGAAGGGGTAGCACGTGTGCAGTGCTGTCTCTGTAAAAGAGCCCAAGAATTATATTAATTACCAACCTGCTTTAAGGGAGCAGAACCAGTGTGTTGTTTCTATATTAACTATTATTCAATATGTGACTCTTGTACCAGTTGCATCAACTCTCCATTTTTTTTTCCAAAATCATGCTATTACCAACCTACCTCATGAGGTTTTTATAAGCATTCAATGTAATTTTTATTTTTATATTTTTATCATTTAGTTAAAGATTTTACCACTAAGTTAAAGATTTAACTTAGCATTAGTCCTGGTAAGTACACACAAAAAAATGCAGGTATACTGCATTTTTACCTCTCACTTTGACTACCTGGAGCCTGTTTCTAAAGACTTCTCAGTAGGCTGGGATATTGTCTAGGTGTTAACTGCTAATACAAAAACCACATTTGGCAGTGGTCAGAGATTGGAGAAAACAATTCTTAAACTCAAACTGCAAAGTATTGTTGGGCTAAATGAATTGCAACAATAATTTGTAATCCAAAACTCTCAAATTCTGAAAGATTTAGATATTATTTCCTGTAAAAAAATTTTTGGAACACCACTGTATGAGGGTCTGAATACATACACCACCAACATAACAGTAAGACTTGTTTATGACTCCTTTTAAGACCAGAATATTTTAATAGCTTCTGTTAACACAATCTTGGTTTTATGTTCAATCAAGACATTATAATCTATAGGATACTAATATCTGTGGAAAACATTTAATTTCAAAATAGTTTTACATATTTGGCCTTACGTTTATAATCGTTACATATATAAATCTATAGTTTTTTATACATGAACCTTTACATTTACATTCTTTACAGTTACAAATTTGATCTTTACAATACATTAAGATATTACATTATTGACATGTTACAGATGGGAGAGCAGAAGTCTTATTTAAGTGACTGAACCCTCCACAATGGTGGGGATAAGATTGGAGCCATAGAACTTAATAGGCCCTGATAAGTTTTATAAGACCTATTTTCAAATGAATTGACTTTCTTTTACTGTGTAGGGATTATATAGTAAAAATAAGCAAATGAAATGTAAGTACTAGATAAAAATGTTATAATTTTGCATTCAGAATAAGGAGTTTGGGTTTTATTCTAAATATTTTAATAAGTTTAGTTTTATGTTTCAAAGAGTACACTCTGACTGCCGTATGGAGAATGGATTGCAGGAGAGACAGTGGTGGAAAACACCTATAAGACTTAGAGTAGTTCAAAGAGAGATGGGCGAGGGAGAAGGAACATCAAGATATTGAGTTGTCATAGGAGCCATGAGGCTTGACAGTAATAATTTAAGCAACATTTGGGGCCAGGAATACAACTGTAGGGGTAGAACACAAAGACAAAAGACAAGAACACAAGGGTAAAACACAAAATCCATCCAGAGATGTACGCCTGGACCTTAGTAGATCGGGTGTGCTGGATTCAGCTGTATATCTGTAATACTGCTTATACAAGAGGTGTTTTTAATTTAAAGGAGTTTACAATAGAAATAAAAATAATTGCATAAGGATCACCAGCAATACTGTGGAACAAAAATGATATTCAATTACAGAATTGAATATAGCAAGTCCTAAAGAATGCAGTTATATTGGTAATAATTTCCAATACTTCCCTGTATTGGAATGTTTTTAATGGATTCTTTTATATTTATTTGCACTAATTTTCCTTTCCTGTAATCTTAGTTTCTGATGAGCCCCTCCTATGAGGGCCACACTCTTGTTGTGTACTGTGGCATGCACCAGCACGGTCATTTCCTCTTACCACTGTTCTTGGTCAGGGAAGGAAATCCTCAATTGATCAAAGTCCACTGTATAGAAGTATTCTTTTTTCTAATGCATTGCTAATGCAAGTTGTTTACTCAAACATATTCTGAAAATTACCATTGCTATCCTTACTGATTAACCAGAAATGGCTTTTCTCCTGATGTGTGTAACACTGCAATATTCTGCTTTGTGTCCCAGAACGTTCTTTCCCTCTGTGAATCCTTTCCCGAGCCCATTGTCCTTCCTGCCCAAAACCCACATGCATATATGGATATGCACACAGACACAGAGGCATACACCCATTCTGAAATTACATTTTATTCTGTACCACTTTTTCTAAAAGAATGAATCCACAATAGAGATGTAGCTAGAAAATGTTTTAAGGTTTCAGAAAAAAATAGATCTCTGTGAAAATATTAAATATTCTTGTCTGGTTCTGGAGCAACTCTGGAGTTTTATATTTTATCCACCACAAATCTACATTTTCATATAAAAATACAATTTTTATATACAAATGTAATGTGACAGTTTAGTTACTTTTGTTTACTTGTTAATTTCACAAAAAATCTTAAAAAGATACATAAACTAAAATGCTGAATAACTTGTATTACTAAAGGGGATAACAATTTATATGATGAAATTTTAACTTAATCTTCTTAAGAGTTCTATTTTATTTTTAATTGATAGTTGGTGATGTTTGTTTTATATACTGGTGGTGCCAAAACATGTATGCTCATTTTAAGAGATTTTATCTCAAAATATGTATACTTTTTTGACACCCTCTGTATACCTTACTGAGTTGTTTGTACATAAACGCACAGTGGCAAGTTCACAAATGTAATTGTCAGACCTCGTATGCTTTTGAGTGACTGGAATAATACTTAGTATTCATGGACAAAGTAAATTTATTTGTTATTTAAAATATTAGTGTCTATTATGTATGTCAGTAAATAATCTAGTGGCAATAGTCACAGATTAATATTTTCAAGAAAATTTATGTTAGAAGTTCAATTTTGTATCTGAATTAATCACAATGCAGAGTGTACAACTACATTTTTAAATGTTTATGTTTGACACAGTCTCACATTTTATTATAATTACTTGTGGTACACACTGCACAAAGAAGTCACATCTATTTTAAAGTCAAATAAAGAAACTGCTTTCACAAAACAGTTCCAGAGAAGATGCTACTATTTATCACTCAACTGTAATTCAAGCAAATGCTTAAGAATTTGTTCTCCTTCCAATTCCTGCTAGCCTCCATTTCTTGAGTTTCAGGTCTGTTCTCTTGGGGAATATGTAAATATGCAAGCACTATCTAATAGTTTTCTAAGAATCTGTTCATCCTCCTGGAAAGGGGAGGACTTCAATGATCACTTGCAAACGAATTGCATTGTCTTAAGTGCTGGGGAGCTGTATGCTACAAACAGTGCAGAAACAAATAGCTGATAGCTTTTTTGACTAGAAAATACAGACACATTGATGAATTTCTGATAGTGTAGAAAGGCTCAGGAGCATTTTTTTTTTCCTCAGATGTTCCTTATACTTAAAAATTTTCAGCTAAACATAAAATGGAAAAGCCATGATTTTTCTTGCCTCCTACTAAGAAAAAAAATACGTTAAATGTTAACAACTGCTCATGCCAAAGAGTGGTGTTAACTATCCTTTTAGTTTTTAAAAAGAAAAGCTAAGATTGTCACAGGATTAGCTAAGATTTGGAGTCATATAGGGGTCAGAGTCATATGGTGGGCTGCGGACTAACATAAAGTATTCAACTGCATATGTACAGAGAAAAAACTAGGCATTAACGGATGTTCTGTCAGGACATAAGGGAAATTACAGCAAAAAAAAAGCGGGGGGGGGCACATTTCCTCTTTTAACAAATAAGACTATATGTTCCCAGTTATGAAATTGTACACCTTTCAATAGCCTGTTTCATTGTTAATTCTTCTTTCTCTTTTCTGTTTTTGTTACTTAACCATCCAATTCAATATACATGCTTGAGTATTTAGCTTTAGTAAGACAGACATTTGGAAGACAGTCTTTCCCATCTCTTTGCTTACAGTTCTTTCTACTATTTCATAAAACATTGTATTATTTTGTATACTAATTCCCATGATAATCTCCTAACTGCTATTCCATTTTTCTTTGTTTACTATGTTAGGTTTTAGTTTTCTTACTTTTAAACTAGTAAAATTCTCATACTACTAAAATAAGATCTAACAAGCTTCAAATGTTCAACATCCTTTAGGGACTGGCTGTATTTTCCTGGATACAGATATAAAGCTAAAAACAACAACAACAACAACGACAACAACAACAAAAATGGTTTGCTGTTTAAATCTGTGAGGTTATTTTGTAGACATTACCCCCTTGCAAAAAATGTTTATTTCAAGAATGTTAAGTAGGGACAGACTTGACCTGCAATTTCCATAGCAAATAAAGACTTACAGTTAGTTACATGTTTAATGTGACCCATGTTTCCTAAAGCTGAGAGAGAAACTAAACCAAACATAATGAACGCATTACTGTTAGTCCTTAGTTTTCATTGATGGTGAGAGGAAGCCACTGAACAGTCTTAGATAAATATTAATGAAAGGACTACATGTAAGTGAAAAATAATAATTTTTTTCCCACCTCATATTTATTTTCTAGTGAAATATAACTTAATTTTCAAATCTACCAGTTTCTGGAACAGAAATTTTCAGCACTTTATCTTATTTTCAAAAGAAAAGTTTCCATCAATGTTTTTCTCTAGTGGCTTTCATATCAAGGAACTTAGTTAATATTTATACAAAAGTAGGTTAAATTAATTTAATATTTGTCTTCATTAGAAAAAAAATTTATTCCTTCTAGCATAAATCACTTTTGGATTTACTGCACCGAAGTGAATTCTGTAAACATACTTGCTTAATGATAAATGATTTTAGTACAGAAATGCACAAATGATCTTTATGAGGGTATTCCTTCACCTTTAATATTAAGCTTTTATCTTGAATATAGGTCTAATGTTTTTATCTTTTCACCATGAACTATGATATTTAACTTAAATTGTTTACATGTAGAAATGTTAAAAATAATAATATTGTTTACTATGTGCCAGATACATTTCTAATTACTTACTAAGAATTGATTCACTTAATCTTCTCAAATCTTAATGTCAATACCATTATTTTCCAACTATACTGATAGAAGAGGTTTAAAAAGAAAACAATCATGATGGCTCTATTTAATTTGTTAAAAAAAGAAAATTTAATTCATTATTTTTAAATTGGTGTTTTTACTGTAACTTGATTTCCTTCCTGATCCTTAAAATATTAAGGTTGGACTTTATTTCCAAATGGATTACTATCCTATAATTGTCAGATAAACATATATAGTGAGATATATTTACCAGTTTTAAAGTCTACTTTGTTACTTTTTAAGAAATAGGACACCTATCAAAGCGTCATTCTCCAGTACTCAGTGGTCTATCCAAAGGGTCACCTTCCAAAAAACAATATAAAAATACATGGCTTTCTTAGCCAATTCTGAAACTAATACTTATACCTGAGAAGTATGGCAATTTATTATGATTATCAAAACAATAAGTCATTTTGTAATAAATATTTAATCTGTAAAATGACCTAGTGATATATAACTATTTTGTATAACTTTATTTTGTCATTGGCAAAAGGTGAACGTCCAAACAACTCAACCTCCACCCTATTGTGTATTATGCTTGTATATCACCCAGGGTCTGTGCCACCCAAGCTGAGTCTGTCCTCCACAGCATCATTTTAGGTTTTTCTTCCCATCATTTTCTTCCCATTAGGATGTACTTGACTTTAGTGACATTAACATTCTCATACTCATCTGTCTTTCATTCTTTTCAAAGATGATGCTTTAACCAAATAGGAAATCTAATGGTGGAAATGTTAGTCTGTGATATCAGGCAATAGATAACACATTTAGGGTATCAGATACTCTTTAAGTAGTACCATTTGTTGCACTATAAATTCCTGTCAGCTGGCCTTGAGATGTTTCTGGTAGACTTCTGTTTGGGACCTGGAGCACAGTGTCGTATTATAGTTCTAAATAAGTTATTTGGAGTTCCTTCCTGATCCTCTCATTCAACCCTAATGAAATATAATAATAATAATAATAATAATAATAATAATAATAATAATAAACTGTGTGGGGTTAGATTGAAAATCTTTCAACTTTAAATAACAAAGGAGGCCAGTATGCTGTTCCAATAGAAAAGAGCATAAAGTCCTTATGACATTCTTCCATTGGTAACAAATCAGTTTTTCAAATATCAGTAACTTTCACTGTATAATTATAGTGACTGGCCTAGGTTTCTTTTACGATGGGGAAGTTGCTCTCTCTGTCTAGGATTATATGAAAGTAATCAGAAAGGGGAAGAAGCATGGAAGTTGTTACAGCTGGCCCATAAAGTGTGCCTATATCTTTCTTAAAGAGGCTATAGAGTTTAGGGGCTAAGAATTAGGATCTTGAGTTAGACTACCTGGGTTGAATTCTAGCTATACCACTTATTAGTTTCATCATCCTTGGTCAGATATAGAATTATGTAATTTATTTTTGTCTCAGTTTGTTCATCTGTAATATATCATATGATTGTTGAGAGGATTAAATCAGTAATATTTGTAAAGTTCTTTGATTATTACCAGACACAGTGTAAGCACTCAGTATAGATTATTGATTTTTTTCCTCATAGTTAACCAAGAAATCGGATCCTAAACACATAGTTTATGAACTTACTAAACTACCCCTCCCTGCCTAATTTTAACAATCTCAAATGGTTACTAACTTAGATAGTTGAATTTTACTTAATCTGATGATGCAGTTGATTTGAAAATAAAGATGTTTGATATTACAAAACCATGTTCAGATTTGTATATGTGTATGTTTGTGGTACATTTGCATATGCTTATGCTTGAAGTAAGGGGCTAACCGTATGGATAGGCAACAGTATCAAGAAAATAAGTATCAAAATAATAAATTTTAAAAAACCAAAAACACCAGTGATAATATTATTTGTTGCAACATTAAATTCTATCAGTAAATTCATTTCGTGTAACTTCCTGTCATAAGCACCTAAAGTTTTTCTCTCCTGTGACTCACTGTTAGTTCAGTGCCAGAGAGGAAGTCACAGTTTGGGTTTATCACTTGAAAAAACATTGAGATGAAAAACCAACAGTGCCTCATGAGATGACTGCCTTTTACATTATGCCAAGAAGATAAAGGCTTGCATGTTTATGGTAAGTCAGTATAGACTTCTGGGCTGCATTTTTAGAATAAGTATGGTGAGAGTGCCAATTAAAAATGCTGTAAACTACATGTGTTTGCATAGTTTCCTAAACTGAAAAACTTCACTGCTGATTAAAAGCAAAAGAGAACAGAACACTTACTTCTTCATTTAAAAATTCCTTTTGAATCAAACTGGACTTTGTTGGCAGTTGGAAAATAAAAAGATTAATACAAAATAATTGACACCTTCCATGTAAGGGAAAAACAATTTGAATAACAGTGAAATTCTAAGCTGAAACCAATGGGGACAGAAGAAAGTGGCACAGCATGTTTCAAGTGCTGAAAGAAAAGAGCTACTACATTAAATGAATCACTGAAAAAAAAAAAGTTTGGCAGCTTCTTTAAGAACAAAAAAGAAAAACTGCACTAAGCATATACTTACCGTATGGCCTGGTAATTGCACTCCTAGACATTTATCCCAGGGGAAAAACAAAACAAACAAACAAACAAACAAAACTCTCATCCGCACAAAAACCTTCACACAATTGTTCAGTTGTTCACAGAAGCATTACTTACTATAGTTAAACAACAAAAATTTTCCTCAGTACATGAATAGTTAAAAAACTGTGGTATAGGGGCCAGCCCTGTGGCTCAGGCTGTTAGACCTCCATGCTCCTAACTCCAAAGGCTGCAGGTTCAATTCCCACATGGGCCAGTGGGCTCTCAACCACAAGGTTGCCAGTTCAATTCCTCGACTCCCGCAAGGGATGGTTGGCTGTGCACCCTGCAACTGGCAACAGCAACTGAACCTGGAGCTGAGCTGCGTCCTCCACAACTAAGACTGAAAGGACAACAACTTGAAGCTGAATGGCACCCTCAACAACTAAGATTGAAAGGACAACAACTTGCCTTGGAAAAAAAAGTCCTGGAAGTACACACTGTTCCCAAATAAAGTCCTGTTCCCTTTCCCCAATAAAATCTTAAAAACAAACAAACAAACAAACAAACAAAAACTGTAGTACATAGATACTATGATATATTACTCAGCATGGACCCCTTTTTCTTAGACTCCTCATAGGGCTGCCTGTGATACTTTGTTCCAGAGCATTCTGTCCCAATATCTTTTCCCTCTTTCATACAGTACCCTTGGCAAATGTACTATACTTCTGTGGCTTTGATTATAAGCCACATGTTGACGACTCTTAAGTATGTTATAGCTTGCAACTTTTTCTGGTGTTTCAGTTGGATAAATTTAAAGTTTACTTAGATTATTTGGAAGCAATGCACATGTCGCACAATTAAACTAAAATTCTCATTTTACCCTGCCCTTTCCCACAGACCAAATTCGTTTCTTCTGTGCATAACATCACAGTCCACCTATATAGCTATGCCAGAAACTCTGGAATCATACTGTTCCCTCTTTTTCCCATCCCTAAAGCCCACTCACATCAAATGAAGTCTGCGTACTATTGAGTCCTTCTTGAAGCGATCACTTTGTCTCCACTCTCATACTGTTATGCTAGCTGAGACTACAATCATCTCTCAATAGAATTTCTTTTAAAAAATCTTCTAATTGGACTTAATATTTTCCTCTAATTTGTTATTCATACCACATGCAGCATTTTTTTAAAATGTATTTGTAAGAAAGTCAGTATCCTGTTATATATTGCTTCAATGACTTCCCAACTTCTGTTAGTAATAGTTTATAACACTCTGTAAGATCTGGCTTCTATCTTGCTCTCCCCTATTATTTCTTCAATATCGTTATTTTCTATTTATTTTTAAAAATTTCTCAAGTGGATCATACTCTCTCTAGCTTCTGTGCAAGTAACATTGCCTGCATAACACTGTCTTCACCTTTTCAATCCTCATTTGGAGAACTCCTACTCATTGTTCAGTTCTCAACTAAACCAGGACTTCCTCTGGGAATCTTGCCTGCACCCCTGTGTTAGTTATGTGCTCCGCATATTGGTGTCCAGTATTTCTCTTCCCAGATATTCTTATTCTTATATCATGTTGCTTGCAGAGCATTGGCCCATGGTGATGATGATAATGATGATGATCATGATGATGGTGGTGGTGGTGGTGGTGATGATGGTGATGATGATGGTGATTTTATCATCATCATCTGATAATTTGTGGATTCTGCCCATATTTGCTCTTCTCAAGAGCAACAACTTTTAACTCCTGAGCTGCTTATTTGTATTTATCTTCATTTTTAAGAGTTATACTCATATGCTGCATCTTGATTTTTTTCAATGTTTAGTTTAGCTGGGAAATTAACACAAAGATATGAAAATATATTTGTTTCTTTATTTTCCACCTCTATAAATATAAGCAACTTTTCTATCTTCCCAAATTCCTGATAAAATTATATTGTCAATTTGTTTGTATTAATGTCCAACAGTTACATTATTATGACCATGTAAGTGTTATTTATAGGTGATCCGTATAGAACATTATTTTCACCGGAAATAAAAATTTACTTTTCTTTTTCATAAAATTATTACTTATCTGAGTGAAAACTGTACAATCTATTTACATTTCTCAATATACTCAGATACATAAGATATCCAATCAATTAAAAATATTTTGTGTTGGGTGAACTTTTAAAATCTGGATACTCCATTTTTCAGTTCTGAGATACTTTCTTGAATTATTTATTTGATAATTTATTTTTCTTAGTTTCTCTTATTTTTCTTTTGCAAGTGATTTTATTCAGATTAGGTAATCTGGACAAGAGTTTTAATTTTATTTCCCTCAATTTCTATGTTACATTGTTTTTCTTATTGCTCTATTTTTCAGGCTATTTCCTCAACTTCTAAACTACTGAAAGGTTTTTGTTGTTGATTGGTATAATTTTAGCATCCAAAAGCAATTCTGGTCTCTGAATAATTCAATCTTATAATACTCAGTTTTATCTCAACTGTAACATTTTCTTTTTGAGGATATTAATGATAGTTCTGAATTTTTGTCTCCCTGCAAAAATCTGTCTTTCCTGAGTATGACACTTTTTCTGTATTTTTCATGATAGAAGTTTTCATCAAACATCTGGTGATCTTTGGCTTTGTGTTTATGTTTCAGAGTGAATCACTGAAAAATCTCATTGAAAACTCAGAGTAAGTTGTTTTTCTATACCCTTCACTGAGGAAGTACTGGCAGGATTTTTTTCACTGGGAAAATCCCAGTATCAGATGCACTAGAGAAGAACTATTCATTCTCCTGCGAAAACACTACAGTTCTTTCTGTGGGGATCTGGGAGCCAAGTAGGAGAATAATGTTGAATTTCTCAAAATTTAGAAGGTGCCTGTTCATTTAGTCTCCCTGTTTTCCATGTTTCTTCTGCAGTGCATTAACCTCAGGGTTTCCTATTCTTGCAATACCCTGTTTTACACCCTCTAGTGCTCCCTTCTTCTGATGTTGCACTCACTGATTGAAGGAGATCAAAACCTTGTTGATAAACAGAAAAGTTTACATATCTGCCCAATTGTTTAGTTCTAATTCACATCCACTAGCAGAGCTATCTGAAAATATCTTAGATTTTCAGGGGAATCTGGTGAGGGAAAGCAATATTGTTGTTTTCCCTAGGCTTTCAACTGTACCACCCACAGATTCAGTATTCAAGATTTTGAATTAGTTACAACTCACCTTTTGACCTTCCAATATAGAGAACTGCTATGGTCTTTTCTGCTATTCTCTTTGTGCTTTCCATGCGTGCTTCCAGTGTGCTGAATTTTTAATGCAGTTTGGGAGAAAGCAAAATAAAATATGTGTAGTCAACCTGTAACATTATGTTTATCATCTCATTTAACCTTCATAATAGCACTGTTAAATTGGTACTATTTTCATCTATCTTTACACAAGAAAGAAAAGGGGGCTTAGGGAAGTCATTAATTTTCTCAAGGTCCCAAAGCTAGAAGTGGGAAACTCAAGGCACAAATAGCAGTTACTTGTCAAGTTCTAGAATCAAATATAACTGCCTGAATCATAGCTCTGCCATTTACCATCTGATCTGGCTCCAGTAAGTGTTGTCCTTATGAGTTAATGTTCTCAAATATAAAATGAGGATTACTGAATTGAGTATGAGGTGACAGCTATTCTAAATAAAAGAAAATTAAGTTACTGCGTGTAAGTTTTCATATCATTCACTGATGTATCATAAGCCACGTGAAGTATCTGACCAATTGTACCATGTGTGCATGCACACGTATATATGTGTGTGTAATCAAGGCATATAAAGTGTAGATATATTATTTTAACAAAATATATTTAAATGATTGCCCTAACCTACAGAGAAATGTATCTCCCCTCTGATATACAAAAACTGAGCAATAGTAGTTTCAAAAACTGTTAGATTGTCAGAATAAGCATTCATGGATCTGAAATGCCATTCCCTTAAATATTGTACCATACCCAAAACTTCAGTCTTTCTGTGAATGGTGATCAGTGAGTGAGGAAAGCATTAACTTTATTGCTAGTCATATATTACAGTAAAGCAGGTGGCAAAGCACCTGCCACCAGAGCTTTCCAGCCTGTCCCCCTCACACTTGTGAGGCTTATGAAAATTAACCAAAGCACAAATGTTTCAGCAAAAATGTACTCATAAAGGCACATTTAACCACATGTTTCTGGGGAATTTTTTCAAATAATTATAATGAAAATGTAAAATAAAGATACTCGGACCTTGTCACATATTCATTCATGTTTAAATTATTGTGTCAATCTTAATATGTAGGATGTCAGAAGATATTTGTTAGCAAACATACATACATACATATCAATATATATGTATGTATTTATGTTTGTCTATGTATATAATTTCCATTTGGAGTGACAGAAGGAAGACATTTATTTGGAAATGGAGTCACTGCTTTCATTATCTTTGTGACCCACGCAGAAAATTGTAGAACCAGCCAATTCTATCTCCATCAGCAGATGATTCTATTGAAGAGAGAGTATTAACAATGAAAGATTAAACAATAATAAAAGAAAAACATTAGGTTAGTGAGAAAGAGTCAAACTAGGCAGCTTTTTTATTCTCTTCTAGAAACACATAAAAGTATAACTTTCCTTCAAGGGGACAATATAGAATAGAAAGTATTCACAAACATTTGAAAATATTTGATCATAGCAATTTTAAATAAAAGGAATGTCAGTGCTGGATATCCTTCTGGATCCTGAAGCCTAAGCAAATGCAGACCACGAGATTGAAAGCATTCAAACCTAAGCATGTAAACAATGCAATCAGCCTAAGAAGCAGAAATGAACAAAGCTGATGAAAGACACAAAACTAGAACAGGGAAAGAATTGTTATTGACTCTTCCCAAGACTCAGTTCCTTGTGGATAAAAATTTTGCCATTTCTCTGATAAATAAGTGGAAACTGAACAAAGACAACAAAAACTTATAGCATACCGATTCCCATACCATTGGGAATATTACCATTTTATATTAATGGGAATTATAATATTAAGGGAAATATTACCATTTCCATTCAATAGTTGAGGAAACAGACTAACGTCTACCGTGTCGTTAGGAGACAGTTCGTGATTTTAATCTGGTTCTTGTCTCTAAAATCTCTGCTCTTTCCATTGTTCTGCTTGTCCGTTTCACAAGTGTTTAGTAACCTACATAATATTGAGATCATATTATAAAGGAACATTTTGGATTCTCAGTGTTATATCTTAATTCCAAGTTTGAGGAATACTTATTTGAGAAATTGTCTTTTACTGAAAATAGGTCTTAATTGTAAATTGTAAACATGTTTCATTTTATATGTTAAAAGCAAATGACATCAAAATAAAAATTAAGTATACAAATATGTATGTATGTGCAGTACAAATGTATGTGTGTGTTTATATATATATGTATATATATATATATATATATATATATTTCAAATATTTCTTGAAATATCAAGAATATAACCATAGTCCCAATTGAGATTCTACACTTTAACATATCATATATTTTTATGTTAATACAGAAATAAATTGTAATGATAACTGATAATAAATAAATGATGGTTTATATTAACTAAGAAACTGCAAACATCTCTTTAAATTCATAGATTATTTTCTTTTTAACATATAACTCTTGTAACCTCTTTAAAATCCAAAATTGAAAGAATTTTTTAACGAATTTTTAAAGATAATTTTATGAACTGGGTAACATCAATCAACACTAGTTTTTAAATTGATAATGTAATTGACATATAACATTATAGTCTCAGGTGTCCAACATAAGAATTTGATACATGAATATATACTATAAGTCTGGTTAACATCCATCACTACACATAGTTACAATTTATTTCTTGTGATTAAAACTTTTAAGACATACTTTCTTAGCAATGTTAAAATATCCAATATCCAATATAGTACTGTTAACTATAGTCACCATGTTGTACATTACATCCCTGGGACTTATTTAATTTTTAACTGGAAGTTTCTACCTTTGACTATCTTCTCCCATTAAATCCACCCCCTACGCCCCCTTCTAGCAGCCACAAATATGTTCTTGCTACCTATGCGTTCATTTTTTTTTTTCAATAATGTGATATCATACAGTATTGGTCTTTCTCTGTCTGACTTAGTTCACTTAGCATAATGCCTTCAAGGTCTATAAACAGCAGTATTCCTTGACCTGGACTTAGTTCTAGGGAAGTAAATGCTTTGTGTTTTATTAACTGATAGCCATTAAGTTGTTTAATCAGCTTATGATCAAGAAAGCCCATTTTACTTTTTGAAAATGTGTGTACTATTCATACCATGAATTTAGCCGCAAACGATATGTGATTACAATGTACTTTAGTGACTGGTCAATTTACACTAATAAACATATGCTTGGAAGAAGGATGTTTTCTGAGAAAGAGAGAAAGGACTCTTAGGTATAGAATAAACTGTGCTATAGTGCTAAAATTGTATCTACCAGTAGGGCCTCTGATAAGTGTGTACACAGGATGCCTGAAATCCCACCTGAAAACTTCCTTCTATCTCAGAGACGTTGCATCTAAACACTTCCCTTCTTATTCTCATTTACTTCTATCAGATTTCTGGTTTTTACTTTTAATTCCTTTAAAGATAGTCTTGTATCCCTTTGAATTTTTAGTTCTGTAACTTTCATGTTATCTATTTAGGAAAAGAGAAAGAAAGAAAACAAACAACAGCAACAACAACAAAACCTCTGTGTCCATAATATGATGTAAAAGTGGGTGCCACTAGGTAAAACTTACAAAAAGAAAGCCCATGGGGCATACCAAGTTCTATGCTCTATAGTTCATTTTAAGGACAATTACATTAGTGCTCTGACCATCTACTTTCACTTGAATTTGAAAAATAGAGTTACGGGGGTGAGAAGCTCTACAAGCTCTGTGATGTAATGGAGAGAACACAGTAGAGCTACTTTTTGGTTTTTTACTTGAACTGTTAACTTTTAAAAAAAACATTTTAAAATTTAATAATAAGCATTGTTTTACACAAAGAAAAATGTGTTACAGAGTCATACCATACATTTTATCATTTGACAGTAACTAATTTAAGCATTCAATCAGTGTTGGTTTTACTTATTTTACTAAATTCCCCCTGCTTCCAGAAAAGGAAGGTTTTGTTTGTTTGTTTGTTTTGTTTGTTTGTTTCCAGTTCTCCCCTTTCTCCTCCCCAATAATAGAGACTGGCTCAGTTTAACCACATAAAGTTCGTATTCTTTGTGTTACTGGATGTCACCTAAGTAACACTTTTCTTATTCTTTGGGCTCTAATGGTCAAACAAATGTGTTTTCTTTTTTATCAGCACCTTGGGAATCTGAATGAATTCATTTAAAATGACTAGCAAGTGATTTTCTCCTTCCTCTCTCTAAGGATGTATCAATTCATTAGCAGAAAAGTTCTACTGTTTGTGAAAACTTGGGAATTTCTGATTCTGCTTATACAATATCTTGTAGGCAAATCTTCCTATCAGAATGAAGCCTCTTTAAATAGCATCCTGGAATGTTCATAAATGGTACACAATTAAAATATATTGAATAATTGAAATTAATTTTGCAGGTCTCAAGGCATTCTAAAAGTGATCTGCTTTTCTTCAGGCTAATTCTTTCATCAGGATCTCTAATTCCTATAGTAATTTGATATAAAACATGTACTTTAATTTAGGAAATGTCTTTATAATAAGTAGATACATGTTTCTTTTAAAATATATACACTCTGAATTTTAAAAAGGGATCATAAGCATCATTTGCATTGAGACTATTAATTACAATTTCAATATTAATCTAAATGTGTGTTTGCATCTGCAATTAAATATGCATTTTTTAAACTAAAACTCCCTACCTGAGTTGATAAGAGCTCATTGTAATTATAAGCCAAACTTTATTTCTGGGATTCCAGTGATAATCATTTTAATTAGTTGTATCCAACACAAATATCATTATACTTTGTGTATTTTCAATAATATATACCTATAAAATTGCTGTATACTTTTTGCCCAAACCAAAAATGTAGATATTTCTATAATTATGAAGTCTAGTGTTTCTAATGAATTGATTAAACTATATCATTACACAACCATTCATGTTCTGTGACAATTTCACTTACTTAATATTGAGAATGCAGAAAAAAAAATATATATATATACATTTCTCTTCTATATAATATGTTTCCAAGTGAGCATTCTTTCTTTGCCATTCAGCAGTTCTGTGATACATAATTCATTCTCTGTGTCCCATCAATTCCCGTATAGATTTGCTATGGCCAGATTTATGATATGAGTTTAATGGCTTCTGGAAGCTAGCTTGCCAATGCCATGATTATAGGAATGGGTTTGTGGGAATTTTATGCTCTCTGACCACCTACTGATATATTGGAAAATGTAGTCTGAACTAAGTTAGTTTCTTGACAAGTGGGGAGAAACAATATAGAGTAATGGAAGAACTTATATGAAAAATTTATTCCTTGGTCATTCCGGAAAATATCTCAATTGTGTCAAAACTAGTATAGAGGTTAGGGGAGACATTTGAGTTCTACATTAACTTATGATACTACCAAGAAATAAAGTTGATCAGTAGAAATAAACAATTAAAAATGCTGTCCACTTGACTTTATAAAGTCTACTTTTCTTTTATAATTTCACCTCAAGGTTGACATAGCAGAGGGTATAGTGGGTCACAGGCTAGATATGTTTTTTTTTTGTTTTTTTTTTAATGTTGTCTATATTTGTGTGTACCCACATGCATGTATGTGCTTTGTAGATACATCCAGAAGCTGAAGTTCCAAGGATATGGAACCAGGTTATGATTCCCCCAATAGCTCTAAATTTCCTCTTAAGGAATGATTACATGTGGATTGAGTATATGGATAGGAATGATACCAGAGAAACCTGACTTACTAGTGTACACATTGTTACAACTCCATTCTCCAACTCACCTTTACCATTCCTTTTGGAATCTCACTCCTTTCTAATTTCAAATTACTTATGATCATAATCTTAGTTATTGCACTGTGTTGTGAATATAATTCAGCAGTGATACAGAAAATTGCTTAAGAAACTTTATTTTGCCTCAATTAGACATTCTGAGTACTGTGAAATTCTATTTGACAAGTATAGAACCACTTGATCCCTAAATACATCGATCACATTTATATCCTTTGCTTCCTTCCCATTTACACACATGTCCCTTATGTCACTGATACAGCTGTCATCATCAAATACTTTCCTACAAGTCTCAGCTACTGAATTTTAAACTGCTCATATATGCCCATATATAATATTTACAACACATATCCTTTAATTACTTCCACCATAATTATCAACTTAATTCATATTTACAGATTTGTCCTATTAAAAATTCTCCAAAAATTATTAAAATAGGGATTTTTGTTCCTTCATGTTAAATCTTGGGCTAAACCATGATTCTATGAGTTTGTAGAACTTTTCTTTTTACTAACCTTCATCGTATATTCCTGTTTGTAAAAAATATTTTGAATAAGTTCAGAAAAACAGCTGTAAGTTAGAAAAGCAGGAGGAAAAGATTTATATCCACTTTAATATTAACATTATCCTTAATTAAATTAATAAAATTTTATTATTAAATACTTAAATTGATATTACTCATGAGTATTTATTATAAGCCAGGTAGAATGTTAAACAATTTATATGCTTTATCTCACTAACCATTATATTGACCCTATGAGTTAAGCAATACAGTATTTATGTTATCAAAGCATAAGTTAAAAATCAAGCTAAGTTGTTTGTCCAAATAATCATATTTGGAAGGAAAACTAAAGTTAGACGCCAAGCAGGCAGCCCCTTTCTTTCCATCCATTACACCTTCTCATCCAATACACATACATTACTGGCTTCACACGTAGGATGCCATGTCCTTGACATTGAATGTCTGTCAAATGAAGTGTTGTGAGAAGGATAATTAAGTCCACAGTGACTTCAATTCTTAAAAATAAATCAAGGTATAGGCTACAAGTTGACCTCAAAGTACCCTTTAATCTACAATTGGATAAAAGAACTGCCTGAGCTTCTAGACATCTGCTGTGTCTTCACATACAGAGATCCTGAGGCTGATGCCTTTTTGGTTTCTGCCCTCCAGATTTCTTGGAACAGATTTCTTGATTCAAGCATGACGTACATCAGCAGATGTATTTTCTTCACAACTGCGAGTCATTTCTTTTCATCTGTATCACCCTTGTCAATGTGATCCTTTTACTAGGTACAGGCCAGGGAATAGTGAACGACGCTTTGAGTTTGATGTTAGATCTCTTCTTTGCTAATGAAGTTAACATAGTAACAGTAGTTTAAAAAGAGGACGATGTTGCTAGGAGAAAGAGTAGTAGAATGGCAGAAGGAAAAACAGGGTGAATACAGAGTAGAAAAAGTGGCAGAGTGGGAGATGCTGTCTCTGTAATTTACATTATCATGGTATTTCTACATGGCACTCTGTGCCTTCCCACACTATAAACCTATTTCTGTTCTTACTATATTTTCCTTGGCGTTAATAACTGGATTATCAGTTTCCAAATTGCTATGTAATATTCATAGTAATTATTGAGGTTTATTTAACACTGCAAAGGACATGCCTCTACAGTGCTTATAGTAACTGTGTTATCCTAAGTTTTTCTGTATCCAGTAGCTCCAGATGGACCTAATTTTTTCTACATTTTATTTTGAAGAATCTTAAAAACAATCTTAGGAGGTGTTATATGGAAACCTTTAAGTTTCCAGGCCTTAAAAGTAAACACACGTACATCCCACAAGGCAATGTTAGAAAATTACATATCCTGAGTGTCAATTCACATGCTGTCAAGTTCAGCCAGTTTTCAAAATATCGCATATGTTCTTTTCTAGTAAGAAATACACTGACATTAAAGTCATGTCAAACTCTCCAGGAAGATAACAAGGAAAAGTACAAGATAATTCAGTTTTTGGGCATAAAATGATAAATGAGTCATGCTGAAAAGTGGGCAGTTATATCACATAAAAAGATAACGACTAAAAGCTTTCCAAATAGCCATCTGACTCAAGCCAAGTAGGTGGCCAGCAAGCTGGTTTGGCAGAATGCGTGGCTGATTGCCAGAATATTTTTGAGCAAAGCAGCTATTCATTTCACCTGCAAAATCTGCAGTTCACTTTGACATTTCACATAATGAAAAACAAGTCAGTGTCTATTTTTAGGCTAAACTGATAAAGAGGGACTACAAGTAAAACAGTAGCAGCTTTTTTTCTCTTCATGGAGAACACCTTAACAGATACATTTTCTGTTCTGTGACATATTTTAATATTACTCATTGTGTGCTTTTTGATTTAAATTATATGAGACAAATGGATGTAGCTTCCTGCAGTACTATTATGACCATTTTGCATTCTGGTGAGGTTTTAGGCCTGAAATACATCTTTTCTAAATATATTCATATTATTTTCTATGCATGTGTACATGCATCTGATATTCTTTTCACTTAAATTAACCAATTCTATTTAATTCTTATTACTAGTTTTATAGATCTACATTCATTAGTAGGTAGAAGATAGAATGAGAAAATGATATTTAAAATAGAAACATAAGTGTTTTCTGTCTAATAAACTTAACACATTGTATATACATATGTGTGTATGTGTGTATATGTATTTTTATAAAGTATAAATGTAAAAACACAGAATCAAGATTGAAAAAATATTTTAAATACATCTTAGCATTTTAGGAGAAAATTTGTTGATAAATAATAAAACTAAATATTATTATTATACATAAATATAATTCCAATTACAAAACACATACAAAAATAACAATTGAGAGTTCAAATGTCTCTTATTCTTATTTAGAATATGTGTGTATGTGTGTAGTGCATATATTAGCATAAATATTATTAGCATTTATATTGTAATATATGTACTAAAAATGTATATATTAAAATGTGAGTGCTAATAGTCTCCAGACTTACCTGTTTAACTTGTTTTAATGTGTATAATATGTTTCTAATAGACATTTGCAGAAGAGTAGCAACTGTGTTCTCAAAAAGGTATTTGTAAAAGTTTATATATGAAGGGGAAGGTGATTTCACTAACTAATACAGATAATTTAGAAAATCACTATGTTTATATAAATACACATGTGTTTGTTTCTTGTTATTTCACTAAAAATTTGTTGAGTTCTCAAACAGAAAAACCAAGGCAATAACCTGTAGTATATATTATACAGTAGATAGATAGAAACACTATCTAAGTATGTATTTCTTTGTATGTGTCTGTGTGAATTTCTATATTCCATAGAGTATTAGACATAGTTCCTTATAACGTAAAATCAAACATTTTAAATTCACTTATAAATACGAGTGTCAAGTCAATGCCATCTATTCTAGTAAAAAAAAAAAAAGAATGTTAATTTAGTCAATAGTAGAGAAACTTATACTACCTGTGCTCTAACCTAAGAAAATCATTTTCCATATGTAAATATTTAATTTTAGAAACCCAAGCCTTTATTTATGACAATAACATATTAATAAAACACAAATTTATGGCTTTTCAAATAATAAGTATACATGCTAATAGAACAACTTTTAATACACCCAGTGAAGATACCATTATTGCATTTATATCAGAACTGAGATATAATGTGGAATAAAGTGAAATGAGAAACTTACCAAGGGAGATATGGTAAGAATTGAATTTTAAGGCAAAATTTGCAAGGGCTCAATTGTATTAGTTCCAACAACTTTTACCATCAGTTATTTTTCCTTGAGTCTAGCCATTACCTTTACTCATTATTCCCTGTATCACTAAAAAATTAATATTATCATATTATGCTAGCTTAATGACATGTGGAACATACATATTTCTGTAAATTAAATATATATATATATATCTTCATTGCTCTTAATTCATATGTGCTAATTATTCCGTAGCAGTTATTTTTTTTGGGGGGAGGGGTGTGTAGCAGTTAATCTAAAAGAAATTAAATGGCCTTCAACAAAAGTCCTTAATTGAACAAAACTGCACTCCAAAGCAATGTGCTGCATCATATACATATCAGTCCTCCGTATTAACTGAAAAAAAAAAAAAAACTTGTGATGAGCTAACAGATAGCTTTTTACAATGATGTCTCTGATTTATACTAGGAAGTGTTGGAATATAACGTGACCCCACTTTAGTAGTGATGATTGTCAAAGAAGTGTTATTGATTCATTTCTCAGCTGAAGCAAACAAATCAATACCACACAGCTCTAGGGGAGATATTTCTAATGGTTTTACTGTTTTAGAGTCACCTGGAAGATGCCTTTCAGAAATAATCAACATGGCCAAACAAGATCAGTCCATGTATATTGTGCCAAATTCAGGAGCCTCAAAATATAATTTGTATTGAAGCCATCTTGGTTCATTATTCCTTGCAAAAATAAGCATTCTACAAAACTCCTATATGTAGATTGATTATCATTCAAATACTTTCATTGTCTTATAATTCATCAGAAAATTATGTATGTATTGTTTCAAATATCACCTCATTTATAATTTAACAGGTATTTCTTTTGTTTATGAATCAGAATAACATGGTAAGCAATACACATTTTGTACAATTTATTTATCATTTACTTTTTTCCAACAGTAAGCTTTAGTTTTTTTGCCTATCTTTACAGTTTTCTCACATGGCTGTTGGTAATGAAATAATTTTGTTAAAGTTCCTGTCTGCATATTCTCCAAACTTGGAAGGCGATGTAGAGTTTTTGGCAGAATGTGTAGAAAAGCAATGTATGGCTTAAAAGAGCTGCCAAACATTGATCTTTGCAACACGGAATTGAGATTAATCAAATAGTGGTTTGAAACACTTTAAAAGAAATATTACACAGTCAGACTATTCCCCTGGAACCTGTTTTGCAAAATCAAAACTAATACTTCACAGAGTTTTCTATCAGCTAATTAGGAGAGGAGAACCTTTCGTAACATATCCTAGATAATCTGCCATGTTTTAAAATGTTTTACAGAGTATTCAACATACTAATATATTCCAAGTCAAAATATATCCTATCCAATGAATGTTTTCCTTAAAATCGTTCCTGGATGTGTTGCATGTTCTGTGGCAAGAACAAAACCATTCATTAGTTAACAGTAACTGAGTTTCCAGTGGCATAAACTCAATTCAAATTGGCTAAACAAACATGATAATTTGTGTAGTTGAAAAATCCAAGGGGTAGTTGGGTCTAGGGAGTCAAGTATTATCAAGAATGCACCTCTCTATTTTCCAGTTTCTCTCTCAATCTCTCTCTCTCTCTCTCTCTCTCTCTCTCTCTCTCTCTCTCAACATAATCTAGCATGATGTCTCCATGTAAAGGTAATTTTGTCCCCTGCTTAACTCTCCAAATAGCCTAAACTTATATCAGGCTTACAGTGCAAAACCTTAGTGTAAAGAACACCACCCTCTTTCTCTGTCTCAGGTTCCATTTCAATCTCTATAAAAACAAATATACAACAAATAAAACATTTAATTGTCCTTGCTTGAGCCATGTACTGTTGCCCAGACTGTGTTCTGTAGTGCACTTGTCACAGGAGAGATTCAGTCATGTGTTTGACAACCTTTAATAGATGGGGAAAGATATTAGGCACAGGATTAAAAAACCAAAAAAATAGTCCAATTCATCTGGAATAACAATGATGCATTTCATTTCACCAGAATACTTCTAACCTTACTAAAGCTTTCCTGCTCAACTAATCCCTCTCAAAATTACTTTGCCTTTGAATATCATTTTCTTAATACCATAAAATGATCATGCATACTTTTTAGTATCAAGCATTCTCCCTTTGGTAGTTAGTTTATGCTTATTTTGTTGTTTTATTTTTATCCTCTCTATATTTTTGTTTATCATATATATATATATATATATATATATATATATGATATATATACATGTGTGTGGGTATATATATGTACACCACACCCAGCTCTGTACCTAATTCATGGATGCAAGAACCATATCTATTTGAAATCCTGCTGGATTCTTCCTATCATGTGCAAATCATTATCTGAATCATGCAAGTATCGGTCCCACTCAATGCCTCCGATTAAATCTTAGCGTAGCAAATGAGGGTGTGAGATGGATTAATGGTAGTACATTGTGTCCTGGGTGAAATAGTGCTCTCAGGAAAATAATTGGTTGTAGAAACAATAAAAGGAAATTATGTTGAATCTTCATCTTGTGCTACAAACAGTGCTATGTGTAATTTCACATTAATCTTCAAACAAGTTCTGTGGGAAATATTAGCCCCATTCTACAAAATAAACTAAACTTGGGGGAGGTTATATTTTTTCTGTAGATCAGAAAGCAGATGAAGATTCAGACATGGACTTAATTTTCCCTGAATACAAAAATAAGATTCATAAACAATATATTATCCTACCTTATATGTCACAGAATTATTTTATCTCAACTTAATTTGATAAGTAATAAGAAGTCAAAAGAGAGGCACTAATTTCTCAGGAAAGACATTCTTGTTCTTATAATTAGAGAATAAAACACCACAATGTTACATTAGTCCACAGTGTCTCAAAATGTAAAAGCTTGTAGGCCTAGAAAATGTTGGGGGTACTAGGCCCATCGATGCTTCCAACACTCTATGACTTACAGAAGAATTTCTGAGGAATCTAAATAAAAGATAGGTGAGGAAAAAATTGAATCACAAACAAGGGTAGTTGGAAGATATATACCAAGCTAGATTTTGATTCAAGTACTGGGGTGGTGGGGAAAATATCCTGCAAATGAAAATTTCTTCAGCAAAGCTAAAATAAATGATAACCTGAGGACTAGCAGGAAACTCTACTTCTACAGGTTTGCTCTAGAAAATTGAACAATGTTAGAAAATATCTCCATTTAAAATAGTATGTATCAAATGAATGGTAACTTTTACACCAAATATGTAAATGTAAATTTCTCCAGAAAAGTTTTTGGCTGTGTAGAAGTCTTACCTAGATGTTAAAATTTCCTACAATAGGATTAAAGTTGTCATGACTTTTATAATAAAAACCATTTCCAAATGAATAAAAAACTTAATATTAGACTTGCTATTATTTGCAGTGCTTAAAAAAAAAGAAACATTATTTTAAAAATCTACTTGCAAAAAGCAAGTAATTTCAGGATAAATTCAGATTTTTTTTTCTTTTTAATACCACAAAGCAAATATCAAGTAAAGGGCCAGGATAATAGCAATTTTTTTCCAGAGATGGGAGTTATAAAGCTGAAGAAAAATGCAACCCTACCACCAATAATTAAAAATAAAAATAAACAACAATTAAATAAATATAAATAAATTGCACTCTGTAAATTACTGAAAGCACAACAACATAAGATGACTCCTAGGTTTAAAAAATAATGCTGAAATTTCGGTAGTAATGATTTGCATCTGTGATGTTTTGTCCTGGCACTGCTCCCATCTCTCCCACACTACCTCCTCCCCCATTACCCACTCGGGTTGATTGACAGTGAGGTTAGTGCAGGTTGTGGAAACTGGCAGTGGCATCTTTTATGCTGTGGTAAAAGGAGGCACTTTACTTGGAGTACGGGGCAGTGATCATGCCCAGCGACGTTGCCTATGAAAATGAAGAATATTTCAGAAGCAGGTAGTAGGGTGGAAATAAGGGTTTGGGTGCACTAGCCTGAGATTGTGGCTTGGTTGAAACACATTCCTAGCTGAGGCCGTGGACATACAAAGGAGAGGTCAAAGAGGGCCAAGCCCTGGCCAAACCTTGAATTTTGAATGTAGTCCCTCACACAGATCCATGGGCAGAAGATGATTGACTTTATTGGCTCTTGGCTCTTTGAGCACAACTTCTGTCCAATCACTGACTGATTGCTAAGCTACGTAGACACAGGTGCGACCATTAAGAAGGAGGCCAGGCTTAAAAATTAAAATAAATAAAAAAATAAAAATAAAAATTGAGTTGAGACAATTAGTGGTCGCATACTGCTATTATAATCTATATAATTAAAACAATGTGTATAGACCTATTAGTCTATAGTATAGAATAGAAGACTCTGAAATTGATTCACACATACATGAAAATTTTATTTATGACAGGAAAAAGCAATGCAAATCAGTAGGGAAAGGATATTGCAATAAAATATACTAGGACAATTTAATATCCATATAAAAATATAACAAAATTAAATATCCTGTCCACAGTCATTTCCAGGTAGCTTAAAATTTTAAGATGAAAGGCCAGTTTTACACAAAACAATGAAATAATATTTTAAAATCTATTGATACTAAAAATATCTTAAACAAACAAAATAGTTAAATTTGTAATTCTAGTACACTGAATTTAGTAACCTCTGGAGAAAAAAATGTGATATATATAAGCAAATAATGATCATGTAGATAGATATAGAGGCGTTCATATATACATGTACACATATAAAATATGTCCAAATATTTCCTTAAAATCAAATCAATGCATTGAAGATAGCAAATGGAAAATAATTTTCAAGAAATATAAAGTGGTTCACAGTATACATAAATGGCCAGTTAACATATAAAAAAGTTTTATTTTACAAATAATAATTGAAATAAAACTCAAAGTCAAAATGAGATCCCACCACTCCCAACACTTTGCAAAAATTTTTACAACCTACTAACACCAAAATTGGTAAAGATGTGGATCAATGAAATTTTCAGTCTGTGAAAATTTAAATTGGTATAACCAGTTTTGAAATTAACTTGGTATTATCTCTTAAATTTGCAGATGAAAACAGTGCTCTATCCAACAAAGTCATGTATTGGTATTTGTATGATATGGACAACCTAAAAACAACTGAATAAGTAAATATGTTCTATTCATGCAAAGGGCTATACTATACAAATAAGTGAATGTCAAGCCTAAGTACATGAAGGTAGTGTTGCAAGACAATTCTCCATGTTGTTTCTATACATCTTTTGTACCAAACTATTTTTTCAAGGATGTTTACAGAGCAAATAGCCTTGGAAGACACAGTGCCTTCCTCTCAGGAAGAGGGCGGATTTGTTTACGTCTAAGATAATAAAGATAATGTCTCCATCTGGGGCAAAAGTTAAACAAGTTTGCCACCAGCCTCCTTTAAAAGACTGGGGATTCCTAAGCTCTGGGTTCCTCAACTGTGACACAGTCACTGTAAGGCATCCACCTGGCTTTGACAGGATATCACCCCTGTGAGACTTGGGGCAAGTTGCACCCATGATAACATAGAGGTCATGAGGCCTGCTGTGCTGGGAGTAATTGAATCCTTTGTCTCTACCCAGGAGTCCTATGAAATTGCAAAAGACTAGCTTGTCAGTTAGCAAGTAGGGTGAAAATCTCAGACCTTTCACAGTTCTTGATATATAGAAAAATCTTAAAACAATGTAATTAAGAATATTGAGGTAACAATGTACATAATTATTTCTATTAAATAATCATGCAAAACTAAGTAATACATAGATATGTGGCAAAACTGAAAATAAGAGCAAGTTAAAATGAATACAAAATTTGGAACACTGTCTACATCTGGGGAAGGGAAGAAAAGGGGGTTGAGAAGACACATGCAAGAACCTATGCAACTATCAGCAATGCACAATTTCTTAAGCTATGTGGAGAAAAGTAGTATTCATTTTACTATTCTTTATAGCATAACATATTCTTTTATTGTATTTTGTAAATAAATTTTACATTTTAAATAAATATAAAAAGGAGAAAGTATGGCTTTTTAAATTTTTTAATTGCAAAAAAAATGAATAAAAAAATGTTCAAGCAAGACAAAGATTATGGAGGGTTTTAGAGACTGACCTTTCAATGACATCAGTATTGTGTGTGTGTGTGTGTGTGTGTGTGTGTGTGTGTGTGTGTATGAGTGTGTTCACTAAGGACTCAACATCACAATTATAAAAATGAGCAAGCCATCCCTTCTGAATGATTTAGAGTTGGGGTTTTGCCTAACAGGTGAGGCAGAAGATATAGGGTGGATGGGAAAAAGATGAAGCTGATAAAAAGAGGGATCTTGAAATTATGAAATGAGAAGTCCAGGGAATTTATGAATAGACAATCAAGATAAGACAGAAATTAGACAATAAATAAAGGTATATAAGAAAAGGGTTAGTGGAGGTAATTAAATGAAAGGATTAAAAATATGTTTTTGTCAAAAATCTTAAGATCCCATTAATAATTTGAGGTTGAATAATATCTGAGATACTATTTCAAGGAAATATGTAGATATCTGGGTGGCTTAAGTTGAATGGAAGAAAAAGTAACTAGAATTAAGGAAACAAATTACTGTAATGAAAGAATGTTCTTATGGATATTGAATGTACATAGAATAATAAATGCATTTGAACTGGAAAAGGTTATGATGAGAACTTGGTCAAAATTACTAGTACTTGTAATAAATGAATAGGAGGTTGTTAAACGAAAATGATGAAAGCAGTAAAACATGACCAGTGATTGAAGACATGAATATTTATTGATTATATAATAAGAATTATAAGTAAGTTGGGAATAGTAATAGATTTTTGCAAAATACATTAGTATGGTATTGTAGGTGTTGATAACACAGTCAGAAGTATCATAGGTAAAAATCAAAAGAGCTGTTTTCAAAAATGTTGTTTTTGACAATGATCATAATCAAACTAGTTCTTGTTTTATAGAAATTTTACATATGTAATGCTGATACAATTATGCATGTTGCTAAAATCTTGTGGATTTAATGTTAAAATATTTAAATATTTCCACAGCTATTTGTAAGGAGTTACTTTGTTTCTGACCCTAGAGAGACCACTTTAATACAACAACTGAAGTGTACATGTCTGCACTGAAGGTGCAGGCCTTCAACACCGTGTTCTGCTCTGGTGTTGAACCACTGCTACATGTTTCGGCAATCACCCCTGAATATACACATTAATATACAAAAAGTTTCATGTGCATATATCAATATCAAAGGCACAAAACTCTAACTACAGCCTTGTAACTTTCCTCTAACAAATTTCACCATGACTTTATCATTCTTCAATCTAATCAGGAACAGAAAAGAACTTCAATTGTTTTATCCCTCTGACGCTGCATATTCATGACGCCCTAATTTCTTTCCTCCCACTTTTTTTTTAAATTAAAGTTTATTGGGGTGACAGTTGTTAGTAAAGTTACATAGATTTCAGGTGTACAATTCTGTATTACATCATCTATAAATCCAATTGTGTGTTCACCACCCAGAGTCAGTTCTCCTTCCATCACCATATATTTGACCCCCTTTACCCTCATCTACTACCCTCCTCCCCCCTTACCCTCTGGTAACCACTAAACTATTGTCTGTGTCTGTGATTTTTTGTTTCTCATTTGTTTGTCTGGTTCTTTTGATATTTTTGGTTTATATCCCACATATCAGGGAAATCATATGGTTCTCTGCTTTTGCTGTCTGACGTATTTCGCTTAGTATTATATTCTCAAGATCCATCCATATTGTCACAAATGGTCCTATTTCATCTTTTTATTACCAATGAATAGTATTCCATTGTGTATATATACCACAACTTCTTTATCCATTCATCTATTGAAGGACATTTTGAGCTGCTATTTCGTTATTTATTTTCTGTTTGGATGATCTATCCATAGCTGTCAATGATGTATTTAAGTCCCCTAGTGTAATTGTGTTTTGGACAATTTCTCCCTTTAGTTCTGTTAGTAGTTGCTTGGTGTATTTCGGTGCTCCTTGATTGGGGGCATAAATATTGATGACTGTTATGTCTTCTTGTTGTATAGTTCCCTTTACCATTATGAAATGTCCATCTTTGTCTCTTGTTATCTTTTTCACCCTGAAGTCTGTTTCATCTGATATCATTATGGCTACACCTGATTTTCTCTGAATATCATTTGCTTGGAGTGTCAATTTCCACCCTTTCACTTTGAGTCTATGCTTGTCCTTGTAGCTGAGATGTGTCTCTTGGAGATAGCATATGGTTGGGTTTAGTTTTTTGATCCAATCTGCTATTCTGTGCCTTTTTATTGATGAGTTTAGTCCATTTACATTTAGGGTGATTATTGATATGTGAGGATTTGCTATCATTCTATCTTTAGTTTTCTGGTAAGATTGTGTCTCCATGGTTTCTTTGCCTTTTTGTTGTCTATTATTTCTGTGTGGTGGTGTTCTATGATGTTTCCCTCTGTTTCTTCTTTTATTACGGTATATATTTCAGTTCTGGATTTTTATTTTTATTTTTTTGAGTGGTTACCATTAAGTTTATGTAAAAGAAAGTTTGATATATAGAGTATTCAATTTTCTTCAGCATGCTTACTTTCTCCATTCCCATATTCTGGTTCAGGCCTTTACTCTCCCCCTTTTCATATTTTGGTTGCCACAAATTGTCCCTGTTGATGGTGTTCGAATAGGCTCCTTCAGTATTTCTTATAGTGCAGGTCGTGTATTAGAAAATTCCTTCAGCTTCTGTATGTCTGGAAAATTCTTTATTCCTCCTTTATACTTACAGGATATCTCTGCTGGGTATATTATTCTTGGCTCATAATTTCACCCTTTCAATAGTTTGAATATTTGGTTCCACTCCCTCCTGGCTTGTAGAGTTTCTGCTGAGAAAGCTTATGATAATCTAATGGGCTTTCCTTTGTAGGTTACCGTCTTCTTTTTCCTGGCTGCCTTGAGGATTCTTTCTTTGTCATTGATTTTTGACATCTTCAATACAATGTGCCTTGGAGAAAGCTTGTTGGGGTTGAGGTAATTAGGTGTTCTATTTTCTTCTTGGATTCGAGGATCCAGTTCTTTCCACAAATTTGGGAAGTTCTCATCGACTATTTGTTTGAATACACTCTCTGTTACCTTCTCTCTTTCTTCTCCTTCTAGTATGCCCATTATTCTTATATTGCTCTTTCTGATGCAGTCAGAAAGTTCTTGTAGAGTTCTTTCATTTCTTTTAAGTCTCATGTCTCTTTCTTCTTGCATCCATGTCATTTCCAGGTTTCTATCTTCAATGTCACTGATTCTTTCCTCCATCTGGTCAACTCTACTTCCTAACCTGGCTATTTCATTCTTAATTTCTTCTATTGAGTTCTTAATCTCCAGAAATTCTATTTGGTTCTTCTTTTTTTAAATTTCTATCTCTTTTGTAAAATGCTCATGTTGTTCTTTGATTGTGGTTCTAAGTTCATTAAGCTGCCTTTCTGTATTTTCTTGCATCTCGTTGAGTTTGTTCAGAACTGCAGTCTTGAATTCTCTATCATTTAAGTCACATATTTCCATATCTTTAACTTCATTTTCTGGAGGCTTTTCACTTTCATTCTGAGCAGTCTTGTTGCCTTGGTTATTCATGGTAATTAATGATTTATTATTTCTCTTCCTAGATGTCTACAGTAGTGGGTTTTATAGCAGGTTGATAGTTAGAGGTCTTTCTTTTGTTTTCCAGTAGGTTTTGGTAGAATGTTTTATTTCCTCTCCAACTGCAGACCTTTTTTTCCCTCTCACACTGTAGTGTTATATTTTCTCTGCACTATTCCAGCTTTTCGCATAATGCGGGGCTGTCCTGGAAGGAGGGCTTCTCCTCTGTTAACAGTTCATCTGGGTCATAGGGTGCCACATCCCTTTGGAATGTGGAGAGCTTTTGAAATTCCAAAGCTCTTCTTGCACCAGATTCAGAACCCGTATGTTTCAGCAGTTCTGTTTACTCCTGCAGGGATCCGCCCAGATAGGTGGGGTCAGGGGCCGGGTGAGTTGTGAGAGGTGGCCCAGAGCAATGTCGGCAACCACAACCACAGCCAGTCCTGCTTCCACAGCTCCCTCCCCTTTGCTGGAACTAGTTGGGCTGCGAGTCTGTATCTGTGGACCACAGTTCTCGGAACTTCAAATATTCTGTTCTTTTGATTTGTCACTGCTACTGTTCTGCTTCTAACATTGTGCAGGTGGGGACAGGGCGAGCTCTGGAAGGGTAAGGTGGGGGCGGCTAGTCTCAGTGCCTACAGCTTCCGTTCTCTGCTTGGCAGTGAGGCCTTAAACCACCATTTTCAGCTTTCTTCCCTCAGTCTTTGCTCCGTGGTCTCTGCCGTGAGCGTTGGGTTCAGCCATGTTATATGCTGTCCTCTCAGCCCTGTGGGCCATAAATGGAGCGAGCACTAGCAGACTGAGTTCTTTCCTCTCCCGTAGCTGTGGTAGTTCCTGGATGCAGTGAGCTCAGAGCACTGAGCTAGGTCTGCGTCCTGCACCCGCGAGGCTCCGTCTCTGCACTTCTCCCTTCTCTCCTCCCCTGCTCTCGCTATTTGCCCACCTTTAGGTGAATTCGGTAGTGGGCCTCTTCGTCTTGCCTGTCTGCTGTGCAGGGAGTCCTTTGTGGAGTTGTAGTTGTTCAATTTGTTGTAAATTCCGGGGGAGATTTCCATAGGCTCACCTCACACCACCATTTTTATGATGTCACTTCAAAAATTCCTAGTCTTCATTCCTTATTTCCAAATAGTATATTTCATTCCCCAATCCACAGTGATTAGTTCAGAAGTTATATGTTTCCTAAGCCAGTTCAATAAAAAATAATTCTTGTTGTTGCTCAGAACAACCAAACATGAAACAAATCATGCCACAGAAAACAGAGAAGGGACACAAAAAATAAGTGAATTTTGTAGCACTGAATTTGTGATCATATAACTATCTGGTTAATTTGGTCAATGGATTCCCCTTTATTTGATAAAATCTATTATAAAATCTGCCTCTAAAATAAGGCAGGTCCTTTTTTTATACACTCCTAGAACATCCTGTGTTTTCTCCAAAGGTCTTATAACAAACTGTAATTATATATTTGCATAACTATTGGTTTTACTAAAACCAGATATCTATGGTTTTCACTAAAATGTAAGTTTCAAGTGGATATAAATAATATGGTTTTCTTACCATTCAATTCCCAATGCTGTCACAATATAAGAGCTCAAAATTATTTTTAATGAAAAATATAGAAACTTGAACATGATATATATTTGTAACATAGAAGTTCAGTGGGTCAGTGGACAGATGGATAGATGGACAATTTCTTTCAAAAGGTCCTTATTAAAAATAAAATTTTCATGGGCTCTGGAGACAAAATTATCATGTTTTTCTCTAAGCATAATTATCTTCATTATTAATTAAAATGAAAAGTTTGCTGAGAAATGTTTGTTTTACTAGAGATGATTTATGGCTGTCTCTTCTCAGTGCACAAGAACATTGTAATTTGACTAAGCATTTCCATAACAGGATGAATTTAGTTAAGTGAAATATCTTTAAAAGGCCATCATCAGTATATGAATGTCAAAGCATCAATGAAAAATTGTATTTGTAGATATAACTTTTGGAACATGTTCCATGTACACTAGAAAAGAATGTATAGTCTGATGTTTTAAGATGAAGTGCTTTATATATGTCAATTATGTCCATTTCATCTAATGTGTTATTTAGGGCTGCTATTTCATTATTTATTTTCTGTTTGCATGATCTATCCATAGCTGTCAATGATGTATTTAAGTCCCCTAGTATAATTGTGTTTTGGTTAATTTCTCCCTTTAGTTCTGTTAGTCGTTGCTTGGTATATTTGGTGCTCCCTGATTGGGGGCATAAATATTGATGACTGTTATGTCTTCTTGTTGTATAGTCCCTTTACCATTATGAAATGTCCATCTTTGTCTCTTGTTATCTTTTTCACCCTGAAGTCTGTTTCATCTGATATCATTATGGCTACACCTGATTTTCTCTGAATATCATTTGCTTGGAGTGTCAATTTCTACCCTTTCACTTTGAGTCTATGCTTGTCCTTGTAGCTGAGATGTGTCTCTTGGAAACAGCATATGGTTGAGTTTAGTTTTTTGATCCAATCTGCTACTCTGTGCCTTTTTATTGGTGAGTTTAGTCCATTTACATTTAGGGTGATTATCGCTTCTCGGCCTTTTGGCTAAGATCAAGTGTACATTTAGGGTGATTATTGATATATGAGGATTTCCTATCATTCTATCTTTAGTTTTCTGGTAAGATTGTGTCTCCATGGTTTCTTTGCCTTTTTGTTGTCTATTATTTCTGTGTGGTGGTATTCTATGATGTTTCCCTCTGTTTCTTCTTTTATTACAGTATATATTTCAGTTCTGGATTTTTTTTTTTTTTTTTTGAGTGGTTACCATTAAGTTTATGTAAAAGAAAGTTTGATATTTAGAGTATTCCATTTTCTTCAGCATGCTTACTTTCTCCATTCCCATATTCTGGTTCAGGCCTTTACTCTCCCCCTTTTTATGTTTTGGTTGCCACAAATTGTCCCTGTTGATGGTGGTCGAATAGCCTCCTTTAGTATTTCTTGTAGTGCAGGTCGTGTATTAGAAAATTCCCTCAGCTTCTGTATGTCTGGAAAGGTCTTTATTCCTCCTTCATATCTAAAGGATATCTTTGCTGGGTATATTATTCTTGGCTCATAATTTCTCTCTTTCAATAGTTTGAATATTTGGTTCTACTCCCTCCTGGCTTGTAGAGTTTCTGCTGAAAACTCTGGTGATAACCTGATGGGCTTTCCTTTGTAGGTTACCGTCTTCTTTCCCCTGGCTGCCTTTAGGATTCTTTCATTGTCATTAATTTTTGACAGCTTCAATACAATGTATCTTGGAGATAGCCTGTTGGGGTTGAGGTAATTAGGTGTTCTATTTGCCTCTTGGATTCGAGGATCCAGTTCTTTCCACAAATTTGGGAAGTTTTCATCGACTATTTGTTTGAATATACTCTCTGTTCCATTCTCTCTTTCTTCTCCTTCTGGTATGCCCATTATTCTTATATTGCTCTTTCTGATGGAGTCAGAAAGTTCTTGTAGAGTTCTTTCATTTCTTTTAAGTCTCAAGTCTCTTTCTTCTTCCATCCATGTCATTTCCAGGTTTCTATCTTTGATGTCACTGATTCTTTCCTCCATCTGGTCAACTCTACTACCTAAGCTGGCTATTTCATTCTTAATTTCTTCTATTGAGTTCTTAATCTCCAGAAATTCTATTTAGTTCTTTTTAAAAATTTCAATCTCTTTAGTAAAATGTTCATGTTGTTCTTTGATTGTGTTTCTGAGTTCATTAAACTGCCTTTCTGTGTTTTCTTGCATCTTGTTGAGTTTTTTCAGAACTGCAATCTTTAATTCTCTGTCATTTAAGTCACATATTTCCATATCTTTAAGTTCATTTTCTGGAGACTTTTCACTTTCTTTCTGAGCTGTCTTGTTTCCTTGGTTATTCATGGTAATTAATGATTTATTATTTCTCTTCCTAGACGTTATAGGTGTGGGTTCTGCAGCAGGTTTATAGTTAGAGGTCTTTCTTTTGTTTTCCAGTAGGTTTTGGTAGAATGTTTTATTTTCTCTCTGACTGCAGACCTTTTTTTTCCCTCTCACACTGTAGTGTTATATTTTCTCTGCACTATTGCAGCTTTTCACATAATGCAGGGATGTCCTGGAAGGAGGGCTTCTCCTCTGTTAACAGTTCATCTGGGTCATAGGGCGCCACATCCCTTTGGGATGTGGAGAGCTTTTGAAATTCCAAAGCTCTTCCTGCACCAGATTCAGAACCCATGTGTTTCAGCAGTTCTGTTTACTCCTACGTGGATCCTCCCAGATAGGTGGGGCCAGGGGCCGGGTGAGTTGTGAGAGGTGGCCCAGAGCAATGTCGGCGACCACAACCACAGCCAATCCTGCTTCCACAGCTCCCTCCCCTTTGCTGGAACTAGTTGGGCTGCGAGTCTGTGTCTGTGGACCACAGTTCTCGGAACTGCAAATATTCTGTTCTTTTGATTTGTCACTGCTACTGTTCTGCTTCTAGCATTGGGCAGGTGGGGACAGGGCGAGCTCTGGAAGGGTAAGGTGGGGCGGCTAGTCTCAGTGCCTACAGCTTCCGTTCTCTGCTTGGCAGTGAGGCCTTAAACCACCATTTTCAGTCTTCTTCCCTCAGTCTTTGCTCCGAGGTCTCTGCCGTGAGCGTTGGGTTCAGCCATGTTATATGCTGTCCTCTCAGCCCTGTGGGCCATAAATGGAGCGAGCACTAGCAGACCGAGTTCTTTCCTCTCCCGTAGCTGTGGTAGTTCCCGGATGCAGCGAGCTCAGAGCACTGATTTAGGTCTGCGTCCTGCACCCGCGAGGCTCCATCTCCGCACTTCTCCCTTCTCTCCTCCCCTGCTCTCGCAATTTGCCCACCTTTAGGTGAATTCAGTAGTGGGCCTCTTCGTCTTGCCTGTCTGCTGTGCAGGGAGTCCTTTGTGGAGTTGTAGTTGTTCAATTTGTTGTAAATTCCGGGGGAGATTTCCAGAGGCTCACCTCACACCACCATTTTTATGACGTGACTTCAAAAATTCCTAGTCTTCATTCCTTATTTCCAAATAGTATATTTCATTCCCCAATCCACAGTGATTAGTTCAGAAGTTATATGTGTCCTAAGCCAGTTCAATAAAAAATAAATCTTGTTGTTGCTCAGAACAACCAAACATGAAACAAATCATGCCACAGAAAACAGAGAAGGGACACAAAAAATAAGTGAATTTTGTAGCACTGAATTTGTGATCATATAACTATCTGGTTAATTTGGTCAATGGATTCCCCTTTATTTGATAAAATCTATTATAAAATCTGCCTCTAAAAGAGGGCAGGTCCTTTTTTTATACACTCCTAGAACATCCTGTGTTTTCTCCAAAGGTCTTATAACAAACTATAATTATATATTTGCATAACTATTGGTTTTCACTAAAACCAGATATCTATGGTTTTCACTAAAATGTAAGTTTCAAGTGGATATAAATTATATGGTTTTCTTACCATTCAATTGCCACTGCTGTCACAATATAAGAACTCAAAATTATTTTTAATGAAAAATATAGAAACTCGAACATGATTTATATTAGTAACATAGAAGTTCAGTGGGTGAGTGGACAGATGGATAGATGGACGATTTCTTTCAAAAGGTCCTTATTAAAAACAAAATTTTCATGGGCTCTGGAGACAAAGTTATCATGTTTTTCTCTAAGCATAATTATCTTCATTATTAATTAAAATGAAAAGTTTGCTGAGAAATGTTTGTTTTACTAGAGATGATTTATGGCTGTCTCTTCTCAGTGCACAAGAACATTGTAATTTGACTAAGCATTTCCATAACAGGATGAATTTAGTTAAGTGAAATATCTTTAAAAGGCCATCATCAGTATATGAATGTCAAAGCATCAATGAAAAATTGTATTTGTAGATATAACTTTTGGAACATGTGGCATTTAAACAGAAAATACACAGGGAAGTAATTTCTTTAGTTTTCTAAAACTTGATAAAGTTTGAAAAGCATTTTCTCAAGTTACACCTTTTACCTTATATTTTCAGAAACATTTAGAGTCTCCAACTTTCTTGAATTAAGGACTATTTTCAGAGTATAATAGACCCACATCACAATTAAATACACATATACATATGCACACATAATTTTGAATATAATTTCAAAGTGTTCATGAACCAATAAATCCAAATACCAGTTTAAAACAACTGATTTACTGGATAAAATATGAAACTTAAAATATATCTATATATAAAGATGCAATTAATTAAGTAGACAATGTTTCAGCCAATATTGACTTTAAATTTTGAATTGTTAATTTAACTGTAAAATGTTCTCATATGTTAAAAAACTGTACGGCTGTTGAAACTGATTAAAAACTGTCATCACACTAGACAAACTGTGCTAAAAGAAAAACAACTATGTGGATGCAGTGGGATAGGTTTCAATCTTAGCACTGCTCTTTTTTTACAAAGATTTCTGGGGAGACCAAAGTTCACTGGTATCCAGAGTCTATACATAATTCATGTCATCACAAACAAAATTTATGTAGTTTTTGATACTACCATAAATTATTGTTTTATGCTTTATTGTGTAAAATATTAACCCAATAAATGTTAATTTTTATTGTATATGAAGAGAAAAAAATGCTGGGAATAATCTGCCTAATGATATCATCTCATGAGGAATTTTCATGTTACAAAAAATCTTCTTTATTTTTATTTTTTATTATTCTTGGAGATTTATTTGGCACAGATTCTGTGAATTCCCCTTCAAAGCTCATATTTTTCATTCTTTAAATAATATTTGTATTATATCATATAGCATTTCTCCAGTTCTCTCTGGTGTCATGACACAAAGAGAAAACCCTTGTAAAGACTTATTAACAGGCTACGTACAGTATTCTACCCTCAAGAAGATGAGTGTACAAGGACTGTAGCTTATTTGAGATTTTGAATATGTTTGCCTTTGCCTATATCTAAAATGATAAAGGATTAAGTGCCATGACACTCAAAGAGGGGACTTTTGATGAAAATCAAAAGCAAGGCCAAAGCTTTACTATAATATTTATAACATGTCATAAGTCCTCTTGACAAATAAATATACAGAAATTAAACTTTATCATTGACTATTAACTCAAAAAATTTTATCTATCCCTTAGCAAGTTCTAAGAAAATGACTCTGCCCTTATTATTGCTAGACTAAATCTACTTCGCTTGATAACATACATTTCAAAGCTTAACAGTGGAGAAATATCATCGCTGTTTTCTGTTACAGAAAGAATACTTTAAATTATCAAAGCTCTCATTGCTTGGAAATTAAAGACCTGATATTTTTACTAGCATTACACCAGCTACTGTGTGAAGTACAAGGTGCAATACATATTTGTGATTCTAGAGTATCTTGATGAAATGTTATTTTCTAGCTTAATTTTCCCCTTGTACAGCTATGACTATCGCAGAAAAGACTTCCTTAAACAAATCATGAAAGTACCCTTCATTTTGTTTCCTGCCAGCATACTTTGTATCTGAGTTTATCTTTTAATTTCCATAAATTGTTTGAAGCTACTAATATAATATTACACATACATACACACGTACACACACACACACACACACACACACACACACACACACACATACAGTAAGTAGTGCCTAGGTTTTCGAACGTCTCTGTTGACGAACATTTCGGTTTACGAATGCTGTAAACCCGGAAGTAAATGCTTCAGTTTTCGAACACGCCTAGGAAGCTGAACATGTCACGCATCTGCTGCTGAGTGCAAGATCCTGAGGCCTAGCTGTTTTTGACATTTCAGAACTCCAACGGTCTTATGGAACAGATTACGTTCGAAAACCGCCATACCACTGTACATATTTTCTTTTTCTATTTTTTTTCTTTCGGTTACCAAATCCTCCATGGTCTCTCATCATCAAATGTATGGATTCTGAAATCTCCTCAGGCTTAAATACCTTTATTGCCACATCTTATCAGAGACTGCTTACTATCCCTTCTACACTATGCGGTCTCCAAACCACAGCAGCTCCATACTTGGATTTTCACTTAGTTGCATTTTTTGCATATAAACTAGCTTTCTGCCATTAATTTTGGTGTATTTAAGGAGTTTCTCTGTTGGCAAAGAACCAGCACCTCCCAAATCTGTGTCCAATGTAATGGAACTACGAGGTCGAACAATTAAGTGAGTGAACTCATTCTAGAAAAAGTGCTACATACCTCATCACTGAGTATTTCACCTTCAAAGTACTCCCCTTGGGAATATATGCACCAACTCCAGTGCCTAATCCAGCTTTTAAAGCAATTTTGGAACTCTTTTTCTGGAATGGGCATCAGAGCTCTTGTCATATTACCCTTGGTGTCCTGAATGTCATCAAAATGTCTTCCTTTAACTATTTCCTTTATCTTTGGGTAAAGAAAGAAGTCATTGGGGGCCAGATCAGGTGAGTAGGGAGGGTGTTCCAGTACAGTTATTGGTTTACTGGCTAAAAACTCCCTCACAGACAGTGCTGTGTGAGCTGGTGCAAGAGTCATGAATTGTTGGCGAAAAGTTCAGGTCGTCTAAATTTTTCATGCAGCCTTTTCAGCACTTCCAAATAGTAAACTTGGTTAACTGTTTGTCCAGTTGGTACAAATTCATAATGAATAATCCTTCTGATATCAAAAAAAGTTAGCAACATCATTGCAACAAGTTTGAGAACTTAATTGTATGCAGGTCCTCTCATGAACACAAAACAAACAACACAGAGACTTGGGACAATGTGAGAAATTGGGAGTAGGAAGTCACCAATAGCGTAAAAAATGATTCATTTATATTTTCTCTTTCTGTCATTCTTTCTGCTCTAGGCTTTTCATCTCTGCTTATCTCTGAGTGTCTATTCCATACGGGTGCTTCTTTATAACAAAGTATTTTCTTTGCATAATAATCAGCTTGCACTTTTTAAATGGCTTTTATAGCTCTACTACAACCTGAACTTACTATTTAAGTACCTCCAAATAATTGGAAACTATGTATCTCTCAGTTGAAATTTTCAGGAAAACTATTAATAATCTCTGTTGGTCCATTGATGGATATCTCCATAGGTCAGATGTCAATCCCTGACCCAATAAATGGTCCCTAGAGACAAAGTCACCAAGTAGAAGTACCCCCATAGCACTTCTGCATGTGTTTTGGCTGGAGAGGTGATTTTAAGGAATGAGACATCAACAAACATAAACTGAAAAATATGTCTATTTCAGCTCTACTTGTGTAGACATTTCAGTGTGACAATTTCTGTCAGATTTTGGCATTAATTTTTATTACATGCTCAACTTTTTTAAAAATAGCATTACTGAGATATAACTCATGTGTCATACAATTCACCCATTTAAAGTGTACTAATCAGTGCTTTTTAGTATGTTCACAGAGCTGTGAAACCATCACCCAAATTAAATTTTGAACATTTTGCTCTCACTGATTCCATCCATATCAGTTTGGCAGTTACTTAAGAATTTAAACATGGAGTTACAATTTTTTGAAGTTGCATCCATGTTGTACAAATTCATTTCTTTTTATTGATGAATATTTCACTGTATAGATATACCACATTTTATTCACATTTTATTTATTAATGTATCAGTTGATGGACATTTGAGTTGTTTCCATTTTTTGGCTAATATGAATGATGCCGCTCTGATCCATTTGTGTATGAGTTTTTGGACAGATGTATCTTTTCTTTTGGTGGGGGCATGTATTTAGGAGTGGAATTGCTGGGTCACATGGTAACTGAACCCTTATCCTGCTCAGGGGTGCTTGTTATTTTGGTTGTTTGATTTGTCATTCGTTTATTTGTTAAGTGACCAAATTAATTCAGTGAAATCAGTTTCCATCACAGTGTGCAGTCTCTGAGGTCAGAACACCACATACATTTTTTTACCTTTTACACACTTATCACAACTCAGATAATTTATTTATTTACTTTTTGGCTCTATGTTTGTCCAGGAACTTTTAGCTTGATAGTCCATTTTTAGTATCTGAAAGGATACAGCCTTGGTCATTTAAACAATCTTCTGGACTTTCATGGCTACATATAATATTATATTAAAGCCTGCCTTCTAGGAGTTGCCCCTGAGTTAGAGTGTTTTATTGTTCAGACAGTGTTTGATCAGAGGTTGTTTTAAGCCCTTTGTACGAATGAGGCTTTTCCTCTGTGTTGATGGGTTTGTGTGCTTCCCAGTCTGCCCACATATCCTTTTCTGACTGTTCCTAAATGGTGCAATGTGGAATATTTGCACAGCCTCCCAGGTCCCCAGGGTTGACTGTGATCTCAGGCGGGCTCTTCTTGGCTATCTCTTTCCCTGGTTCTTTCTATCAAACTTCTAGTTACTCTGTCGTTTTGCTTATATCACCAGTGTTCTCCTAATTGCTCTCTACGGAGATCTCCATTGTTTTAGACAACACCTTTAAGCATGGAGCTCCCCATTCTCTGTTTAAAATGAAGTCAACCCCTTCAGGCACAGCTGACTAATTTGTTCCCTTATAGCATGCTTTCTCCCTGGGCAGTACTCTTGTGTGACTGCACTGGAGGGGGCGGTGGGTACCCCATTTTCTTGAAGTGACACTCTTACTCTATGAGTGGGTACTTGGCAGGTGGGAGGGACAGTAGCCTGTGGTCTTCTTGGCTTGCCCCTTCCAGAATGGAACCTCTTCTCTATGAATATTCTGTGGCTGGACCAATCAAGGTTCTAATATTCATGATTCTATTACAAAGATTGATTTCAGGTAAAGAGGTATCTGACCAGGCTTTACTTTACATTGAAGAAGAGCCATGCTTTCTGAAATTCTATAATTTTTCTATCTTATGATAGGATCTTTATAAATGATTTATAATTGTTTAATATCTTATGGTTTACGAAAAAGTATAAAATAACTATGTCTTTGAATGCCCATGACTACAATGAAGTAGATTAATACCCTCATTTTAAAAGTCAGCAAAAATGAAAGAGATATATGAACTAGTTTCCCTAAAACCATTTGAATAGAAACTGTCATAAATTAAAATACGAAGTTTCCTTATCCAAGACCTGTCTCTTTTTCATATACTATAATTTTATTCATATTGAGAAATTATGGATAGTATATTAGATGATAATGTTTGATAAAATACGTGCTCAATAAATGTTATGATAGAATGTCATCTTTTGATTAATAATGATTGCATAGGTCTCTTGCTTTCTAATATGCCTGACTTTAACAAAGTAGGGCAGTCATATTTGATATGATTTTGTGCTCTTCTATTTAATATCAAATTTGAATAAAATGAGGAACTTACAGCCTGAAATCAGTCACTAGTTTCAAGGTAGACCTCTTTCACCTTTTAAAATGTTATCATATTTAAAAAGAGAGAGACCACATTTAATACTTTGAAGGTGCATTTTTTTCTTGACTGTGAATAATGTCATTGGAGAAATGTCTGAATGATGGTAGATTAAACACAATAGAAGTTGAAGTATGACTTTATTCTTTTCATAGATCATTTTAGATGCAAAGACCAAAAGTGAGAAAAGAAGAACAGTGAAAAATGGAGAGTTTTAGAGCTCTGATCGAATAAGAATTTAATTTTATAGTATAAGGTTAAAAGGATAAGTCAAGAAAAGGATGTAAACCCTACTGTCATGTACTGATGCAGAACTTCCATTTTAAAGACTATTGCTTCTAATGGCGTATGCCTTTCATGGTGGTATTTGTGGTTCTATGTATGTATGTATGTATGTATTCATTTATTTATTTATTTATTTATTTTTTATTGGGGAAAGGGAACAGTACTTTATTGGGGAACAGTGTGTACTTCCAGGACTTTTTTTTTTCAAGTCACATTGTTGTCCTTTCAATCTTAGTTGTGGAGGGTGCCGTTTAGCTTCAAGTTGTTGTTCTTTCAGTCTTAGTTGTGAAGGGCACAGCTCAGCTCCAGGTCCAGTTGCCGTTGCTAGTTGCAGGGGGCGCAGCCCCCCATCTCTTGTGGGAGTCAAACTGGCAACCTTGTGGTTGAGAGGACACGCTCCAACCAACTGAGCCATCCGGGAGCTCAGCGGCAGCTCAGCTCAAGGTGCCGTGTTCAATCTTAGTTGCAGGGGGCAGAGCCCACCATCTGTTGTGGGACTCGAGGAATTGAACTGGCAACCTTGTGGTTGAGAGCCCACTGGCCCATGTGAGAATCGAACAGGTAGTGTTCAGAGTTAGGAGCATGGAGCTCTAACTGCCTGAGCCACTGGGCCGTTCCTATGTATTTATTTTTGACTATATTGTTTCTCATCTGTCATGTATCTTGGCCAAAGAAAAATGTATTATCACACAGTACAAAATACTAGGCTTTCCACAAATTCTGAAAATCAACATTATGTTTAAAATGAAATTCATATTTTTATAGGATTAGAAAGTAACATTTTCAAAGTATTTTATATGTACTCTCAATTAAATGAAATGTCTCATTCTTTACAAATTTGCTGTATTATTTATATCCATAAAAGATAAATCCCAATATTTATGATGACAAAATAGTACACACTAGCAGTCTCAGTTTGTTTTTAAAGACAATCATTTATTGGACACTTTAAACATTAGTCCACTCAATATAGACAACAAGGTCTTCTATACTATTTAAGTCTATCCTGGCTCTGTTTTTAAACGTAGTTGTGATTTGGTTATATATATATATATATATATATATATATATATATATATATATATATATATATATATATACAAATATGAACTCAGATAAAATAATATAGCTAATATATGATGTTTTACTTTTTTGCCATATATATGGCAAAAAAAGTAATATATGGCAAAAAAAGTAAAACATCATATATTAGCTATATTCTTTTATCTGAGTTCATATTTGTTTTATTGTACCAGTGAAGTGACTATATTTTATTCACTCTGTACTAATTAGAAAGACATGACAAAATTAAGTTTAATGTAAGAGGAAAGAAAATCATAAGAGCAAGTGATACAAAAAAATCACCTTGTAAATGTTGACCAGTAAAGAGAGTGGAGAGTAAATTAATAAGCTTAATCTTAGATCTTTGAATAGTGAGATGGATGGTATCAGAATAGAAAATTAGTACCTTGAATAGACTTTGCCTTGGCAGATACTATTTTATTTATTTACCTACTTATTTATTTTTGTTGTTGTTGTTTACTCATTTTATAAAAGATGTGACACTAATTGAAATGTCTGCTCTAATCTCTTTCTTAAGTAGATGTGTTTTGATTAGATGAGAATCAGCAAAATGGATCCATTTGTCTTAAAAAATGGTATTCAGGACTTGTGGTGCATATTTATTTTATTTTATTTTTACTTTTGCATGCTTAAGTATCAATAGAATCTCAAAATGTCAAAAGTAATTCTGGAATCACCCAGAAATACTTCTCTGATCAAAGCATATTAATATAAAACAACACTATTGAATTAATTGAATTCTTAGAAAGATGGAACTGTGAGGATTGGCTATGGAAGCTCCTTTTTCAGACTCTTCCAGAGTATTAGAGACTCAAGGGAGGGTGTGCCACTAAAACCATTGGAGAGTTTCATCGCACAAGCTGCGATGCTCAACAGTTTCTCACCGTATTCTACTCTCACTTGTAATTCTAGACTCCATTTTTAGTATAAAAATTCTAAAAACAATCTAATGTATTTGTAATTTTATTAAATCTTTTATCAAAGTTATAGAAATAAAAAACTTAAGACATACAAATCTGTAAAGACATACCTTATAAACTTCTAAGCTAAATAAACACGTATTTGATGCAAGCTAAAATATTTTAAATTAATTAAGGATATCTATTGCTATCTAATGCTTGAAAAACTAAGTCACAAATAAAATGTTTATTTCCAATGAGAATTTATAAAGGACATTTCTTTATATTCTATTGTAGAATTGATAGCAATAGTATATTAAGATATAAGGAAACAAAACATAATGTTGTGGGTACCTATCAGGAAATACAAGTGTTAAGACTCTATGCTTTAGATTCAGAAATACTTGTATATATTTAATGAGCAGCATTTGTCCCAATGCTGGAAGATGGAGAGATACACTAATATGCCTAAAAGAGCATTCTACATAACACATAGATTATGATCTCTTTGCCAAAGATTTTCAAAAACAATAATTTTGTTTCACAGTGAAATCCAAGAGAGGAATTTGGAAGATTCTCTGGGGTTAGCAATGATTTTGGAGGTGATACTAACTATATTTTTAAGCAGCTACAAAAATATACTAATTGATAAAAGCCTAATTTGTATAATAAAATAACATTGAGCAAGTACCTAAAATAATGTGTACATCTTTCTCTTAATTCAAAACTACATGGAGGCTTGATAATTGTAGACTTCACTATGTATTTGTTTATAAAGTTATCTTTAAACTACAGTTCATTTACAAATAGAGATTTGTGCATTTTAATAAGCCAATAAAAATAAACTGAGGATGGGAGAGAGAGAGACAGAGAAAGAGAGTGAGAGAGAGAGAGAGAGACAGAGAGAGAGAGAGAGAGAGAGAGAGAGAGAGAGACAGAGAGACAGAGAGAGAGACAGACACAGAGAGACAGAGAGAGAGAGAGAGGAGAAATTAGCAAAGGTAATTACATATTTCTTTGAAACTCAAATCCTAGCTTAGCAATAAAAGCAAACATGGAGCAATAACATTAAAGTTTACTGTGTAAAATTTACCAGTTGCCTAATGTCAGCACATTTTACCCCTTAGAGTACACTGCAGATTTATATAAAAGCAGATTTAATTTATTGACTCTTTCCTTTAATTGAAACTATTCAATGCTATTTGTACTTTACCTCAGCAACCACTTCCTAAAAGATAAGATTAGTGAACTTTAAGAGTAAAACAACAGAATTCTATTTTTCATAAAAGGAGAAGAGCACGGCAACACATATATCAATATACATACTGAAGTAAATAATAAGGCTTAAATGTGGAAGTCTTATTGGAATAAATACCTCACTGAAAATTCACATAGAATCAGACAACAGATCTTCAAAGCTTCTTTCAGATAGAAAGAAGGGCTCTCTCCCAATCTTAGCAGTAGGCTTGAAATATTCAGTAAACATGGGCTTGAAATATTTAGTAAACCACCCTGTAAAAAGATGTACTGCCATCCAGGCTTTGCTGTTCCATTTGTAGAGCACAGGCAGAGTAGAATTAGCATAATTCCTAAAGGCCCTAGGATTTCTGGAATGCTACATAAGCATTGGCTTCAATTTAAAGTCACCAGTTTTTTTTAACCTCTAACAAAAGATCAGTCTGTCCTTTGAAGCTTCAAAGCCAGGCATTGACTTTTCGTCTCTGCCTATAAAAGTTCTAGATGGCATTTTCTTGCAATAGAAGGCTGTTTGTTGACTTTGAAAATCTGTTGTTTAGTGTAACCACCTTCATTAATTATCTTAGCTGGATCTTCTGGATAACTTGCTGCAGCTTCTATGTCAGCACTTGCTGCTTCACTTTCTACTTTTATGTTATGGAGATGGCTTTTTATTTAAACCTCATGAGCTAATTTCTGCTAGCTTCAAACTTTTTTTTTTTTTTTTTTGCAGCTTCCTCACTTCTCTCAACCTCAATAGAATTGAAGGGATTTAGACCTCACTCTGAATTAGGCTTTGGTTGGTTTAAGGGAATGTTGTGGCTGGTTTGATCCTCTATCCACACCAATAAAACTTGCTCTATACAAGGATTAAGGCGGTTTTGCTTTCTTATCATTCATGTGTTCACTGTAGTAGCACTTTTAATTTCCTACAAGTACTTTTCCTTTGCATTTACAACTTGGCTATTTGGCTCAAGAGGCCTCGCTTTCAAAGCCTATCTCGGCTTTTGACATATCTTCCCCATTAAACTTAACCATTTCTAGCTTTAGAGTGAGAGACGTGCAGCACTTCCTTTTACCTAGAGGCCATGTAGGGTTGTTAATTGGCTTGTTTTCTTTTTTTATTAAATTTATTGGGGTGACAATTACATAGTAAAATTACATAGATTTCAGGTGTACAATTCTGTATTACATCATCTATAAATCCCATTGTGTGTTCATCACCCAGAGTCAGTTCTCCTTCCATCACCATATATTTGATCCCCCTTACCTTAATTGGCTTGTTTTCAATATTGTTGTGTCTCAAGGTATAGAGACGCCAGTGAAGAGGGAGAGAGCCAGGGGAACAGAATACACACATTTATTGATTAAGTTTGCCATCTTACATGGATATAGTTTATGGTGCCCCAAAACAATTACAATAATAACATCAAAGATTGTTGATCACAGATCACCATAACACATATAATAATAACAATGTGACACAGAGACATGAAGCAAATGATGTTGGAAAAATGGCACCAATAGACTTGCTTGATGTACGGTTGCTACATAGCTTCAATTTGTAAATAATGCAATATGTGTGAAGTGCAATAAAGCAAAGCACAATGAAACAAGGCATGCTTGTATATGAACTTCCCAGTTTAGTAATGTCATTATATAATGTCTTTCTATGTATATAATTTGCTTATTAATCCTTGGTATCCTCACTCTTTTTTTCTACAACTATGGACAAGGATTATTTCTTGAAATTCAACTTACCCAACAAAATTATTTACAAAGTTGATGCATATTTATTGATTTTTAGTAATAACTCATCATCATCATCATCATCTTTATCATCATCACAATTGAACATCTGCCTAATAGTGGTAATTATTAATGTGATTTAAAACATTAGCAAAATAAGCCATTAAAGTGGCCTCAGAATAATTCTAAAAATCTACATACTTCTTAGTCTAAGGAAGATTGATATTTAAATAATAAATGATTCTTTAAACCAATAAACAAAGCAAAACGGTTTCTGTCCTTGAACAGTTTTTATTTTACTCCACTTCTATATTCCAATAAATTCTTTAAAGGTTTAACATTTATTCTTTTTGTTATATGCTGGGGTATTCTTATATTTGGTTTCAATATTATCATTTCCTCATAATATTTTTTTTCTTCCGATTCTACTAAATTTTCTTTCCTTCCAAATAGAATGCTTTTGGCTGCAAACAATAGAAATTCAGTGTTGGTTCAAGAAATCAACAGTGCTATCAATGACCAATATCTTTCTTTGCGTCTGTTCTACCTCCTAACATTTTGGCTACATTGTATTACTGATTTCTCATGTGGTTATAGCATGAGAATCAAAAGCAACAGGGATACCCATACTCATAGCTCATTTCAAGTGCAAGAGAGAAAAATATAATACATTTGCTTCCTGTTGCTTTCTTTATAAGTAGTAAATGTTTCCTTACCAAGGGAAACTGACTTGTTTTCAGTGAGGCTCTGAATTAGTCAGTGTCAAGGAGAATGGATACATGATTGGCTTAGACTATGTGTCCCTACCTCAGATCTCTGAAGCTGTGATCAATTTCCCAATTTTAATTCCTCCAGGAAAACAGGGAATGCCTGGCATTCCTGTTGAAGATACAATTACAATTTTTTTTTTTTTTTTTACCTTTCTTTTTCTTTTTTCATTTCTTCAAAACAGACATTATCTTGGTTGCCTACTACGTTCCAATATTTTGGAGGGCACCAAAGTTAGTGTAATTGGTTTTGTAATTTTATACTATTATCTTGAGTTGTGACTCAACTACCCTTCACTTGAAATAGTCAGTAAACATGGACTTGAAATTCTTTGTGTCATTTAACCATAGAAAATAATATCAAAGTAATTCATCATCAAAATTCAAAAAGAAAAAAGATATATATATATATGTATTTAGGGGAATATATTTCATTCATTATCCTTTTTTACCTTCTTTATGCTTAAAATATATCAATCAGTTCTAGATTTCTTAAATGTTTACCTAAATCAAACTGGAAAATTATTTTTTCATAATTTTGCAAATTCATCAGTACTGCCTATTCCTAGTTTCTAGACCAAAAAAAACCTTGTGATTATAAATTATTGTTTTTGGAAGCAGTACTGTATCAAGATAGCTTTAATGGAAGGAAAACATGCAGTTTTCAGATTAATACTAGAAAGAAATTGCTGGCTGAGGAGAGGGAGTTAGAAAAATGGTTTCATTAGAGATGAACTACATTTAATTAGCTAGGTCTCATAGTGGAACAAATATTGGAGGAAAGAAATAAGTTTCTTCCCAGTTGAACTCTTGTTCTGCCCAAACTCTCCAAGGTTACATTAACCTAAAACTGTCAAAAGTGCTGCTGCTATCGCTTAAACAGGCTTAAATAAGTTATTTTTCAAAAACAGGAATTTTATAGAAAACCAAAGTATTTAGTAGACAGCTCTTCTACTTGTTCTCTGAGGGGAGACAGCAAGAAGAAAATAAAATACCTTGAAATGACAAAAATGAAATCATGTGGATCAGTAAACTTACTATCATTTCATCACCAACTTAATTAATCTGGCTATATAACATAAAACATCAACAACTGAAAAAAAAACAAAAAAACAGCAGTGAGTATATAGGAAGACTGCAATATAATGAAGAGAGAATTTAATTAAGACATTAAGACAAAGAAAATTAAAAAGCTAACAAATAAGTTAAATTTTATATTTCACATAAAAAATCTGGCTATATAGTTTTTCCAAAATGAAATTTAATATTGTGAAAGATACGCACACATGCACATGCACACACACACGCACACACACACACACACACACACACACACACACAAACATGTTAAAATGAGGATAAATAATCTGGGCATTGAATAATGACAGTTAATGTTTAGATATAGCAAATTTAAGTGTAAGCATTTACGTATATTTGTTATGAATCTAGGAAATTCATAAAATTAAAAAAACAAAATGTATTTTTATACTACATAATTTTTTTAGATTACAACTTTTTTATAAAATGAGTAGTTTACAAATGTGAATATCATTTTATGTAATTAATTATTTTCTAAACATAATTTAAATGAGACAAAGATTTTTATTGTCTGAAGATATACATCAGACATACACCTGGCAAAGCTTATAGTTACATTTTAATTATCTGGGCTATTTTTTTCATGTTGTTTACATTCTACAATCTCTTCCTTGTCTATTTCTGTTTTTGATATTGTTTAATTAACATGCATTTTTAAAATAAGAACGCATAATCACATAATTTAAAATAAGATCTTGGGAACCAAATTTTAAGCTAAAACCTATTATCTTACTAATTGTCCCTGGATACTTGGAGGAAAAAAAAAAAAAATCAAAATATCTGCAGGAAATATTGCCTAGTAAAAAAGCTCGTGTCTCTTTAATTTTTTGTGTAACAATAAACATTAGATAATCAAACAAATTAATTTTAAAAAATCTGTATGATTCTCATTTGGGGAATAGTTATACACTTTCTCACATAATATTCTAGGTAACCATCACTATTATATTTAATTTTTTACATAGATAAAAACTAGTTACAATTTTTAAAAAAATTTTTTTATTTGTTTCAGGTGTACAAAACAATGTAATAGACATTTATAATTTATATCCCTCACACAGTGAAACCCCCCCGTCTACTACCACTCTGACATCGCATACAGCAATTGCATTTCCAATGTCTCTATTCCTAATGCTGTACTGTAGTTGACATTCATCATTGTTCAGCTTCAACTTCAGGTGTACGGTGCAGTGATCAGGCATCTACACCATCCCTGAGGTGGTCTCCCTAATGAGACAAATGTCTATTGGATACCTTACAAAATCTTTACAACATTATTGATTACATTCCCCAAATTGACTTTTGTATCTTCCAGGCAATCGTGTGGTACTGACTGTGCTTTCTAATTCCCTCATCTTCCCCCTTATCCTCCCCATCTAGCAACACTCAGTTTTTCCTCTATGTCTCTGAGACTGTTTCTGATTAGTTCATTTATTTATTATTTTCTTTAGATTCCATATATAAGTGAGATCATATGGTGTTTGTCTTTCTCTGTCTGACTTATTTCACTTTAGCATATTGTTCTCTAGGTCCATCCATATTGTTACAAATGGTAAGATTTCATTCTTATTTATGACTGTGTAATACTCCATTGTATAAATGTACCACAGTTTCTTAATCCAGTTGTCTACCAATAGGCATTTCAGTTGTTTCTATGTCTTGGCTATTGTGTATAGTGCTACAATAAACATAGGGGTGCATAAATTTTTTCGAATTAGAGTTTTGGATTTCTTCAGATAGATACCTAGGAGTGGAATTGCTGGGTCTCAAGGTAGTTCCATTTTCAGATTTTTGAGATACCTCCATACTGTTTTCCATAGTGGCTGCACCAATCTGCAATCTCACCAACAGTGCACAAGTGTTCCCTTTTCTCCACATCCACGCCAGCACTTGTTGTTTGTTGATTTATTGATGATAACCATTTTGACTGGGTGAGGTGGTATCTCATTGTGGTTTTCATTTGAATTTCTCTAATGATTAGTGTGGTTGAGTAGTTTTTCATATGTCTGTTTGCCATCCGTATGTCCTCTTTAAAAAAATGTCTCTTCATGTCCTTGCCCATTTTTCAATTGGGCTGTTTTTTTTGGAGTTGAGTTTTTAATAAATTTGTGATATTAACACCTTATCGGATACACCATTGGCAAATATCTTCTCCCATGCAGTAGGTTCCCTTTTTGTTTTATTGATGGTTTCCTTTTCTGTGAAAAAACTTTTTAGTTTGATGTAATCCCACATGTTTATTTTTTTCTTTTACTTCCTTTGCCCAAGGGGATATATCAGTAAAATTCTTACTCTGGGTAATGTCTATAAAGATTTTTCCTATATTTTCTTCTAGGAGTTCTATGGTTGTAGATCTTACATTTAAGTCTTTAAACCATTTTGAACTTACTCTTTATATGGTGTAAGGAGGTGGTCCAGTTTCATTTTTTTGCATGTGTCTCTCCAGGTTTTCCAGGACCATTTATTGAATAGACTGTCTTTATCCCACCGTAAATTCTTGCTTCCATTGTCATAAATTAAATAGCCATATAGGCATGGATTTATTTCTGGACTCTCTATTCTGTTTCATTGATCTATGTGCCTGTTTTGATGCCAGTACCATGCTGTTTTGATTACTGTAGCCTTGTAGTATAATTTGATGTCAGGTATATCGTTCTACCTCCCACTTTGTTCTTATTTCTCAAGATTGCCGAGGCTATCCTGGGTCTTTTATGGTTCCATATAAATTTTAGGATTATATGTTCAATTTCTGTGAAAAATATCCTTGGTAGTTTGATAGGAATTGCGTTGAATTTGTATATTGCCTTAGGCAGTATGGACATTTTAATAATATTAATTCTTCTTATCCATAAGCATGACATATTTTTCCATCTATTTGTGTCTTCCTTAATTTCTCTTTTCAGTGTCTTATAATTTTCTGAGTACTGATCTTTTACTTCTTTGGTTAAATTTATTCCCAGGTATTTTATAGTCTTTGAAGCAATTGTGAATGGGATTGGTTTCTTCATTTCTCCTTCTAATATTTTATTTTTGGTATATACAAATACAACTGATTTCTGAATATTAATTTTGTATCCTGCTACTTTATTATTTATCAGTTCTAATATTTTTTTGTGGAGTCTTTAGGGTTCTCTATTTATAGTATTATGTCATCTGCATATAATGACAATTTTACTTCCTCCTTACCAATTTGGATGCCTTTCATTTCTTTTCCTTGTCTGATTGCTGTGGTTAGAACTTCCAGAACTGTGTTGAGTAGAAATAGAGAAAGTGGGAAACCTTGCCTTGTTCCTGACCTTAAGGGGAATGGTTTTAGCTTTTCCCCACTGAGTATGATGTTAGCTGTGGGTTTATCATACATGGACTTTCTTATGTTGAGATATGGTCCCTCTATTCCCACTTTCTTAAGAGTTTTTATTATAAATGGCTGCTGGATTTTTCAAATGCTTTTTCTGCATCTACTGATATGATCATATGATTTTTATTTTTCATTTTGTTAATGTGGTGTATCACATTAATTGATTTGCAGATGTTGAACCATACTTGCATACCAGGAATGAATCCCACTTGATCATGATGTGTGACCTTTTTAGTGTATTACTGAATTCTGTTCACTTATATTTTCTTGAATATTTTTGCATCTATGTTCATTAGGGATATCAACCTGTAGTTTTCTTTCTCTCTTTTTCTTTCTTTTCTTTTTTTTTTTTTTTTTACAATGTCTTTGTTTGATTTTGGGATCAGGATGATAGTGGCTTCGTAAAAAGTGTTTGGGACCCTTCCTTCCTCCTGGAGTTTTTGGAATTATTTGAGGAGAATAGGTGACAATTCTTCTTAGAATGTTTTGTAAAATTCACCTGTAAAGCCATCTGGTCCAGGGGTTTTGTTTTTTGGGAGCTTGTTGATCCTGATTCAATTTCCATGGTGGTAATCAGTCTATTCAGGTTTTCTGTTTCTCTTTGAGTTAGCCTTGGAAGGTTGTATGCTTCTAGATTTTCTAATTACTAAGTCCATTACTTCCAGATTGTCTAATTTGTTGGCATATAGTTGCTCATGGTAATTTCTTAAAATTTGTTGTATTTCTGTGGTGTCTGTTGTCACCTCTCCTCTTTCATTTCTGATTTAATTAATTTGGGTCCTCTATCTCTCTTTTTTTGATGAGTCTGGCTAAAGGTTTGTCAATTTTGTTTATTTTCTCAAAAAACAGCTCTTAGATTCACTGATTTTTTTTTTGGGGGGGGTCTCTATTTTTCCACTCTTATCCTAATTATCTCCTTCCTTGTACTTCCTTTGGGCTTATTTTGCTGTTCTTTTTCCAGATCCCTTTAGTGTACGGATAACTTGTTGATTTGTGATTTTTCTTGTTTCTTTAGGTATGCTTACATTGCTATGAATTTCCTCTTAGGACTGGTTTCACTGTATCCGATAACTTTTGGGTCGTCGTGTTTTCATTTTCATGTGTCTCGAGATATCTTTTGATTTCTTCCTTGATCTCACTGTTAACCCATTCATTGTTTAGTAACATGTTATTGAGCCTCCATGTATTTGTGTGTCTTCCAGATTTTTTTTCCCTGTAGTTGATTTCAAATTTCATAGCACTCTGGTCAGAGAAGACAACTGGTATGATTTCAATTGTCTTAAATTTATCAAGACATGTTTTGTGGCTTAATATGCAGTCTATTTTGGAAAATGTTCCATGCACACTTGAGAAGAATGTGTATTCTACAGCTTTGGGGTGAAAAGCTCTGAAAATATTGATTAAATCCAACTGATCCAATGTGTCATTTAAGGTTGTTGTTTCCAAATTGATTTTCTTTCTGTCAGAGGTGTGTTGAAGTCCCCTATTATAATAGTGTTACTGTTGATCTCTGTCTTTATGTCAGTCAATATCTGTTTTATATATTTAGGTGCTCCTATCTTGGGTGCATAGATGTTTACTAGGGTTATGTCTATCCTCTTGTCGGATCAATCCCCTTATTATTATGTAGTATCTATCTTTTTCTCTTAATATGTTATTCATTTTAAAGTCTATTTTGTCAGATATAAGTATTGCAACTCCAGCTTTTTTCTCATTTCCATTTGCACGAAATATCTTACTCCAACCCTTCACTTTCAGCCTGTGTGTGTCTTGTGATCTAAAATGAGTCTCTGTATACAGCATATGTAAGGGTCTTGCTTTCTTATCCACTCATCCACCCTGTGTTTTTGATTGGAGCATTTAATCCATTTTCATTTAAAGTGATTATTGATAGGTATGTAGTTATTGCCATTTTTTTATTTGTAGTTAGATTGTTTACATCTTTCTTCTGTTTACAGAATCCCTTTTAATATTTCCTGCAATGCTGACTTGGTGGTAATAAATTCTTTTAGCTTATTGTTTTCTGGGAAGCTCTTTATCTCTCCTTCAATTTTAAATGACAGCTTTGCTGGATAAAGCAATCTAGGTTGTAGGCCTTTGTTTTTCATCACTTTGAGTACCTCCTGCCTTTCCCTCCTGGCCTGCAAAGTTTCTGTTGAAAAGTCATTTGACAGTCTTATAAGAGTTCCCTTGTGTGTAACCTGCTGTCTTTCTCTTGCTGTTTTTAGGATTCTCCCTTTGTCTTTAACCTTTGCCATTTTAACTATAATGTGTCTTGTTATGGACATGTTTGGGTTTATCCTGGTTGGAACTCTCTGCACTTCTGGGCTTGTATGTCGGTTACCTTCACCAGCTTAGGGAAGTTTTCAGTCATTATTACTTCCAATATGTTCTCTAATCTTGCTCCCTCTCTTCACCTTCTGGCATTCTTTTGATGCACATGTTGTTGTGCTTGATGTTATCCCAGAGGTCTCTTAAACCATCTTCATTGTTTTTTATTCTTTTTTCTTTTTGTTGTTGTTTGGGTGATCTCTGCTAACTTGTCTTCTAAGTCACTGATTGTATCCTCTGCCTCATCTAACCTGCTGGTGCTTCCTTCAAGTGTGTTCTTTATTTCAGTTATTATATTCTTTAATTCTGGTTATTCATTATGATTTCCTTGTCCTTTATGTTGTCACTAAGCTCCTTAAACATTCTTTCATCAGTGTTCTGAACTCTGTCTCTGATAGGTTGGTTACCTCTATTTCATTTGGTTCCAATTCTGGAGGTTTCTTCAGTTCTTTTATTTTGGACATGTTTCTTTGTTTCCCCATTCTGGCTGACTCGCTGTGTTTGTTTCGATGGATTAGCAAATGCCCTAGGGTTCTTGGTTTTTGCTGGGTTATCTTATGTAGTATGTGTCCTTTATATTTGACTTGCACCACTTCCCTATTTTCCTGTGTGTGTGCTCCAAAGGTGACCCTGGTGTTATGCAGATTGCCCTGTTAAAGTTGAGCTTTAATTGCTTTTGGCTTGTCATTAGATGGGATTGACTCCTAGGCTGACTAGTTGTGAGACTTGGCTCTGCTCACAGTGAATGATCTGCTGCTTGAGGGTTGACCACTTAAATGAGGGTTGACCCTTCTGGGTTCTTGTGCCTATAGAGAATTCCCTTTGGGTGTGCTACTTTAGGTCAAACCCAGTAATTTGGTTTGGTCTGGAGTTGGCCTTGGTCTGGATTGGTCTGGAGTTGGCCTCTGGGAGTAGTGAATCTTGCACTTCTTGGGTGTAGGGCAATTTCAGAACAAAGCAAATCACCAAGCAAACAATAACAAAGAAAAAATACATTCACATGTAAAAACAACCGGTAACTCACACTCAACACAGGCAAAAATATCAAAGATATAAAAACAAAACAAAACAAAAAAAGCAGCTCCAGTCTTGGCTTAAGCCCACCAAGTAATCTCCATGTTGTCCTCTGCTGTACAAAGAGTCCTCTGCGTTTTGTGCAGGCAGAGCTGGCCACCTGGTGCCCAGAGTGACCCTGGCACTGCATTTCTAGATGAGTGAGGCTTTGGGGTCTGGATGGTAGTTTTTACAAAGTTAATGCAGTTTCTGCTCTTGCCTGCACATAAGCGCACTGAGAAGACCACAGCCAGCTCTGTGCCCAGGTCTCCTGAGTCTTAGGGCACTTCTTCCGTGTGTGTGTGTGTGTGTGTGCGCGCGCACGTGCGCAGGGCATGCAATTTCTGAGCTGCTGAGAGCCACAAGCTGCCTCTGCCACCTGGGAGTGTCTCCGCACTTGGAATTACCTTGCCGTAGGCAGGCCAGAAAGGGTGGGGGCTGGGGATGGAGAAATCTTATCTCTACCAGCCCAGCAGTGTCACACTCTTCCCAGCCTCTTCCCTGGGTCACAACAGCTGCAAACCGGATCTTCCCACATCCTGAGTGCCACTGCTCCTCTGTAATCTGACATTACTCCTCAGTTCAGGGGCCAGCTTGAGTCTCTGGAAGGGCAGGGGTAGGATTGGGAGAGTGGGGATAGAGGCCCAGGTATGGTATTTATGTCCTTTGTCCGACCTAGGGCCCAGCTGGAGGTCTCAGCTGAGGTTACTGACTCAAATGCTGGATATGCTGCTCTCTTGGCATTAAAGATCAGCTGCAGGATGCAGAGAAAGAGCCCACCTCCTGGCTCTTATGGTCTATATTCTGTCCTGGGACCCCCTGCATCTCCATTCAGCACCCTTCCCTCTTCCCCTGCTCGTCCAGTTTGCCCACCTTGAAGTAATCCTTGTCAGAGTCTCTTAGCTGTTGTGTGATGAGCAGAGAGTCCTTTGATGTGTTATAGATGTTCAATTTGTGGTAAGTTCAGGAAGACGACTCAAGAAGACGGCCTCACTGCCACCATTCCTATGATGTCACTCCCTAGTTATAATTCTTAATATGATCTTTCTGGAACTTGTCTGGCATTAACTTATAAATATTTGTATTTTAACTGTTTGTGTTTTATCTACTTAGAGACATTGCAGGCAAATACTTTGTTATATACCAGCATGGTACGTTGCTTCAGATGAGACCCTAGCCCCCAAAATGCCTAGATTTCAATCTGATGAGATGCTGAGCAGAGAACTCAAATACCTCTATGTCCAAATTGGTGTTCCATGGAAACTCTGAGACAATAAATTTCTTACACATCAGTAGAAAACTAACAGAGCTGATTATAACAGAAAAATATCTGAGTTACATACAATCTTTCTTTCCAGAAGGCCTATTTGAGAGTCTGGCTCATTGTCCAGTGTGGCATACCTAGATTTGGAAAACTCAATATGTACTTTTTGCCTTCTTCTCAAGAAGTATATTTTAAGTTGAGCCCTTGTCAGTCTACTGGTTTTTGTGGAGGTGACTCTGGATTCATTCTCATTCAAGAATTTGCTATAGTTGACATTCTACAATTTACATATACATATAATGAAAAAGATGTTATAGAGTGAACAATGAAAAAGTACATATTTGCAAATATACACATGCATATATTTAGAAATCCATATATACACATACACATTATACAATATACAAATATATGTACATATCTTATGCACATATATTACATATATTTTATATTTATTTATGTATATATATATATAATTATTTAATTTGAATAAGCATTTATTTTCCAGAGGGCTATTTGATTTAACTTTCTTTAAAGGTGGCATATCAATGGTAGTTTTCCAGACCCTAGGCTAAAGTCTAGAGTTCTATAAAATAATCATGGTTATGAATGTTTCTGTATAATTTGACCATGATTGTTTTTTCCTTGCAAGAGATCAATGGCAATTAAAAAATAATAATATACACAGGTTGACTCCTGGGGAGAAAAGATACCTCTATCCCTTTTCTAAATATGGAATGAATAAGTATAGAAGACCAGTTTCCAGTCTGACATCTAACCACAGCCAGGGCCTAACCATGTAGGCAGGCCAATCATCAGCTTAATATACTTGTGACAATTAATAATAATTTGTCAAATTAAAATATAGTTTTTTCCTTATGGCAGTTATAAAAAAATAGTGAGAAAATAAATATTATTTAAAAATTTAAAATTTTAAAGAGGAGTGATCTGTAATCATTTTTAATAAGTGAATATGATTAATCAATACCCTGTAATAAAGAAAAATAACTGCAGAATTAGTGCTTTTTCACAATCTGTACAATTAAAATGCAATTTCAAAACTGAGAAAAGTAGAGTACTTCATGGCTTAGAATTGGGCTTGTTAACATAAAAAACAGTGAACATTAACATGGTTGATACACTCCCTTCATCTCTTTGCTGTATGAATCAAATCCATATTTTTTTTTAGTTTAGCTTACAATTTATATGTATAAGTATAGCAGAACTATGAAGATCAACCAAATTAACCCAAGCACTGGAGCTTATATGCTTTTTGCTGCCTGGTATTCTCTAGCTTATTCCTTTATACTCACACACTTAGAGAATTATTTTCTGAACATTCTACCCCATGGCCTGCCTCATCCCTCCATCACCTTACCCATCTCTTCTTTTCTTTTTTCCATGTATCACTATTTACCCTTATAGCCTTTATTTTTTTTTGCTTCTATGCTTATTGCCTCTCTCTTCTGACACGTCACCATAGGTGTTATAATACCTAGGACAAAATAGTCTAATTGAAAGATTAGTTATTGCACAGCAGTATAAATATAGCACATAATTTTATGAAGATAGTTATTCATTAATTATGCACATATCTTTAAAGTACTGAAAGAAAAAAAAAAGTTGTATTCATTCACAGAAAACCCCCGACACTAAATCAGAATTATATACCAAGAGAAAATATCTTCTTTACAAAAGGCAAAATAAAGACTATTTTTTGACATAAAAAGTGAAGAGAATCCATTGTCAGGAGACTAGCACTATAAAAATGCTAAAGGAAGTCCTTCAGGGTGAAGGAAATGATACTCAACAGAAATTTGGGCTTACAGAAGTGAATAACAAGCACTAGAAATGGTATATGCATAATTAAACACAAAATGCCTTCCTCATTTTTTTAAAATTTTTTTTTTTTAATTGGGGAACAGTGTGTTTCTCCAGGGCCCATCAGCTCCAAGTCATTGTTTTGAATCTAGTTGTGGAGGGCACAGCTCACTGGCCCATGTGGGAATCGAACTGGCGACTCTGTTGTTCAGAGCTCACGCTCTAACCAACTGAGCTATCCAGCCAGCCCCCCCTTCCTCATTTTTTAACACTTGAAAGTGAACTGAAAATAACAACAGTGTATTTTATAGTTTATAATACATGTAGAAGTAAAATTTACGGAAACAACAGCACACAGGCTAGGGTAGGTATGGTGGAACCTATATGGCTGTAAACTTCCGACACTATATGTGGATGGGTATAAATAATATCATTGGAAGTTGTACTGTGAACATTTGTAGGTTAATAATGAATTTCTGAATCCTGAAGCGACCACTAAGATAGATAGATAGATAGATAGATAGATAGATAGATAGATAGATAGATAGATAGATAGATATAGGCAAATTACTAAACCAATGAAATGAGATTAAATAGAATCAAGAAAAATTTTCAACCAAACCAAGGAGTCGCAAGAGGAAGAAAATAGAAGAAAATAGAAATACACCTCATGATATTGATAAAAAAAATAATAATAATAATTAAAAAAATAAAAGTTAAAAAAAATAGGGAGCTAATTCAAATTCTTACTGGCATTCCCACTGATAAAATTTGCTGCACTTTAATACAGGTTTTGGAGGCGATAGTTCAATTTATATGTTCTAATTTTTAAATCTGTAACTTAAAAACAAAAGATATATTTGAAATTAATTTAAGGTAGTTGTTTTATATAAATCTTATTTTCTTATTTTTTATTCCATAAATATAGTGTTAGGTAATTAAACTCGGCATTATATAAGGTGTATAATGTATGTATTTTTCTTTTCCATAAGAGTCATATAATATGAAATAGCATTCCTATAAGTTTAAATTAAAATGTAGTATTTTAAAAATAGAACTTAACATTAGTAAATTTTTATGTAAAAGTAACACAACTGTAAGAAAATCCTTTACACATATGGCTCATTTAGAGTAACAAAATAGAAACGATTGATTGACCAGCACCTTTTGTTATAAAACATAACACTTATCTCTAAAGTACCACTGCTGCTAGTATGACAGCATATATCTGATATGATTCCTTTGACAGCTGAAAGAAGAAATAGCAATAATATTTAGAACAACAGAATATCCAAGTAATGCTAGGAAGTAATGTTCATTTGATTTTGGAATAAAACAAGCAAAAGTGGAATTTTACCATAATACTATTTTTACTGTTTTGTTTCTATTACAGATAGCAGTTCTCCCAATTACAGAGTTATGTAGAGTTATGCTATGGCTGCCCTAACTGGGTATACCACAAATACCCAATCCCACAAATTGGGCTTCAACAATAGATATCTACTTTCTAACAGTTCTAGAGACTGGAAGTTAAAGATCAAGGTGCTGGCAAAGTTGATTTCTCCCAAAGCCTGTCTCCTTGACTTGCAGAGCTGCCTGCCACCTTGCTGTGTCCTCACAGGGACTGTCTCTGCAGAAGCAGCCCTGATGTCTCTCTCTTTCTCTTTTATTTTTTCCAAGGTAGCAGCACTAATTCTTAAGTGTGTATTTACTTAGGTAGATGCTACTGGCCTCCATAAGAATAAGCAGTTTCTCACAAGGTATATTCAAATGAAGGTAAAGTTTGGAAAACAATTTACCATAGAGCACCAACACGGAAAACTCCTTGATTAAGTGAGAGAAATTATTACGTTTTAGCCTAGAGTTGAGCAAAACTCATTCTTGAAGGTGAATTTCTCTTCTTATAAGGACACCAGTCCTATTGGATTCCAGCCTACCCATATGATCTCAGTTAACTTTAATTACCTCTTTAAAAGCCTTATCTCCAAATACAGTCACATTGGGGATTAAGTCTTAAGAATATAAATTGGAGGAGGGGTGAACAGATCAATCCTTAACACCAATGCTTTTGTAAAATGGGCTAGTCAGATATTTTTAATATAAGTTAATTTTTTATAGACTTTATTCTTAAAACATATTTTTTTAATCGACAAAAATTTTTATGAAGATGGTACAGAGAGTTCCTATATACCTCACAGGCAGTTTCCCTATTATTGAAATCTTCCATGAATATGACATATTTGTTACAATTAATTAACCATTATTAATACATTGTTATTAAATAATGTCCATGCTTTATTTAAATTTACTTAGTTTTTACCTAATCTTTTTTCTGTTCTGAGATCCCAACCAGGATGCCACATTATCTTTAGTCCTCATGTCTCCCTAGGCTCCCCTTGGCTGTGACAGTTTCACAGATTTTTCTTGTTTGTGATGATGTTGACAGTTTTGAGGAACACTCTCAGGTATTGTGTAAAATGCCCCTGAAATGGTATTTGTCTGTAATTTAATTAAATATTTTTACATAGTTCAAAACTTTATAACAAAAATATTTCTATAGGTACATCTCTCCCCATGGCTCTGTTCATCTACCATATCCTCCCATGACCTACATATTACCTTTTTTTTTTTTAAATTTTATCTATACCTTTTTCTATATTTTATGAAAATAGAAGCAACTTGCAAGTATACATTGTTCTTATTTACTCCCATTTCTTACATTAGGCAAGCATATACACTTTATAACAACTTTTTTTTCCCTCTCTGTATCATTACTTAGAAATGATTCTTTTTCATTATAGAATTTTGCTATGTGGACACTGTTATTTTTCCAACTAATTTCCTGTTGCAAACATTTTGGTTGTTTTCCATGTTTTCCTTTATTCTTTTTTTTTTTTTTAAAAGCCTTACTGAATGAGTGAATGTATGTATTAACATGAATATGTTTGCATTTGCCTGGTATATATTTGTTTATCCTTTTATTTTTTAATCCTTCAGATCACTATGTTTTTAGGTATGCCTTTTACAGGCAACCCTTTCTTCCTTATTAGAGAATTAAACCTATCTGCCTTTTTGTTATGATAGATATGTTTGATCTTAGTCCTATGATAATATTTTATGGTATAACCATTTTCTGTGTGTATTTAGTTTCTTTATATTTTTATAGTAGTTCTCATTTTTAGGAGAAAGTTCACCTATTTATTCTGATATCTATATTTATGCCATTTATAATATCTTCATCCTAATCTATCACTCCCATCAATATTATCATTTATAATCTTACATTTGTATTTTTATTTATTTATTTTTGTTGATTCTTGATTCTTTTATTGAAAGAAAATAATAACTAATGCATTTTAAAGGTCCCCAGAAGACTATTGCTTTTGCATTCTCTGTAAGAAACCACTGAATTCACAATCCTAGAGAATAAGGCAAAGATCCTTCTTAATCCCTATGTTTATCAAGATCTTCAGTGTTTTATTATAGTGATTATTTGTATGCTATAATACTGTATCTTCAATATTATGACATTTTCATTATGAGAAGCATTACATTTGTATTTTTAAAATAACTTCTACTATTTGATTTGTTAACTCTTAACTCCTAGATGTTACATATGAGAAAACTAGGGAGAGCAACCCACTTTCTACCTTCTCTCATTCTTTTCCTCCCATTTTTGTTAACATTTCTTATTTTCACAAATTACATCTTATGATATTGAAGCACATACATCCTCCTTTGTTTCACTCTTAATTTTACAGCAGTTAAATATGTTCAATGTTAAATATGTTCAGACTTTTAATTTCCCCAATCCTTAATATTTGGCTGAAATTAGTTCTCTAGAATGTCTGTCTGTAGTCTTCTAGATTTCTAAACTCACATTCCAGTTTTCTAAACTCAAAGATTTGTCTTTTTGTTTCTTTAAAAGCTTGGCTATATATAATATTCTATAATATGCTTGGTTCTTATGTATTTCCCTTAACTCTGTGCTAATGTTCCATAACTGCTTTCTGAAATACTGCTCTGGAGAAGTATGATGCCAACCTGATATAGTACTTTTAATAGACTATTGTTTAACCAAACTATTGTTTATTTTTACTGAAGTCATTTAGATTTAAAAAATATTTTTATACATTTTATCACTTCGTATACTAATTGTTCTGTTTTCTGCCATCATCTGTCTTTGCCTGTCTGTCTTCGAGTGGGGTGTTGTGTGTGTGTGTGTGTGTGTGTGTGTGTGTGTGTGCTTTGTGTTAATATTTCAAGGCTCCACTGCTTAATGAACTTTGTATCAGTTTCTCTAACAATATTAGGTAATTTTTAAAAATTTATATAGTTCTTGTAAAAACTTGTTTTTGTTCTTGCTTTAACAAAGGACTTAAAACTAGAGCCCTTTGTATTTTTTTGAGTTCTTCCTGGTCCCAAATTCTACTTAATTTTACAAGTTGTATCTCACTAGTGATCAATAAGATTTGTAGTCTTTGATATCTCAGATTAATTCAAAGCAACTTTCCCAGCGTCTACTTGCATTTTGGCTTTGGTCAATCATTCTTGCTCACAGTAGTTGCCGCTCAATAAATATGCTGAAGATTTATGATATTTGCCTTCACTGGTAACCTCAAAAGTTTCTCATCTTTCCTGAAACAATCTTTCATGGTTTCCTGTGTGACTATTCTTAGAAGCTATTAAACAAAGTATTAGCTTCATGGTCCTAAAAGGAAAGGTATGGCACACTCAAATTAGGAAATTTGGTTGTGTATTCTTGAAAATGGGAATAGTCACAGGTGTGAGGATGGTTCGAATCACAAGGAACAATGTAGGCATCCACCACAAGTCACAGCAGAGGAGGTTTTACTCACCTGACAGTGGAAGAACTCTGACTATCCCCAGTATGAAGGAGCATGAGGAGGAAGTGGCTAGCACAACCTGCAGAGAGAGAGAGTCATGGATAGAGAAAGCTGTATAAAAGAAGTAGTTACATCCATCTGAGAGACACACACAGACCAAATGCCTCCCAAGGCGGGGGGAATGGAGTTAATATATTTAAATCAGTATAATTCCTCCCCTTGGTTTCCTGCCAGTATTCTGCATTGGCCAAATAAAACTGGAAGCCAACAAGTTCAGCTTCCCAGTGCAGAGGGCAGGAGAAAGATGGAACGTAGATATAGAGCCACAAGTAAAAGATCTGGTAAGGTCCACCACTTCGCCCCTCAGCTTTTCACTCTTGTCCTTCATTCAGGTAGAAGCTTGTGTCTCCATCTCAGGATATACACAAAATATAACAATCTGCTAGTAAATGTATCATCATGGTGCTATTAGTTTGTTTCCACTGTTGTTCTTTAGGTAAGATAGTAAGAACGTGAAGAAAAAATACACACGTAATGTAAAATATATATCTGATATATATATGGCTGGTTATAAATTATTTATGGGTAAAAATAGACAACTCTATCTGTCTAAATAATGATAGATACTAATCATGCCATATCTCCCTTATCCTTTACTATATCAGAGATAAATTGGTTTCTTAACCTGATAATATACCTCAGTGTTAGTATTCCTGCTGAAATTGAGTTACTACTGACCATTTTCTAACTAGAAACAGCAGTTTTATATTGAGCAGCTTAGGAAAGACAGTTGTAGGAAGAATCACAGTGAATTAAATTCCTTCTGATTACTAAATAGTCTTCCTGTCCCCTGCTAGGTATCAGCAACACAATTTTCCTTAGTGAGCGGGATCAATCAACACGAGGTTCCCTATTGATTTATTATTTAATCTGAATGAGGAATGTCAAACTATAAGGGCATCTTTAAGTTTCCAATTCATTGGAACCATTTTTGGGTTCCCCGGTGGAAGAAGGCTTCCTTGCACAAAATAACCTACAAGCACTAGTTCAAGTTCATGGAAACTAGGACAAACATTCTTCAAATAGATCCTAATAATAATAATGATGAGAAGAAAAACACTCCTATCTTTACCATTGGTTTGGGGATTTACGTTTCTGGCTATAGAGGAGACTGCATCATACTGGGGGTGCCAAAAAATATATACACATGACTTGTATTCATCTTTTGTTACCAGTATATATTGAGTATTACAATTCTAATAGTTTTTTTTTTTCCTTTCTTAAAATATGTATACATTTTTTTGGCACCCTTTGTATATTGGTTGCTAATTATAGAGGAATACCTCATCATTAGGGCCAAGATTCCCAACGCATGAGGTTCATTTAGGCCACCTATTACCCTGCATGAGGTTCATTTAGGCCACCTGTTACCCTAAGTGAGCATTTTGAAAATCATTACACTGTTGTTCCATTACACTGTTCTTTCATCTGATTGATGAAACACATAATAATACCAGTGAACGCCATACAGAAAGTATGCTGTCATACTTCCTTTGCCATCAGTTCCCTGGTGGACAATGTTATGTGGTAATGAATACAGTATTTATAAATCTATGAGTAATAGTACTATCAGAATTGCTGTATGCAAAGAAGGCAAATCTATACCCAAAACAAGTTTATCCCTGTGAGTTCTAAGGTAATCACTCTGCCATGATGATACCAGTTTGTGTCCTATCAGGAATGGTTCCATGGTGAGGGTTTATATGGTATTTCTAGTAACAACTTGCATTCTTTCAGAAATCCAGAAACTTAAAATTAAATGCATTTTACTCTTTACCCATCTCCCAGATATTCTTCCTGTTTCATTCCATATCCTAATCAATGACATGTTAATCTACTTATATACTTGGCTAGAAATCTTAGAAACACCCCAGCTCATTCTCTTATTTTACCTCCATGTTCTATCATTAACCAAGTTTTTAAAATTCTGTTCAAATGCCCACAAATCTATGCCTTCTTCTTCATTCTCTGTTTTGCTACCCATCCAGAGACATTTCTACTACCTTTGCACCACAATAATAGTCTTCTCTCTATCCATCTTCTTTTCACTCCTTTTCCTCTCCACACTGTCCTCAAATGTATTTTTAAAACAAAACACAAATATATCACATTTTCTTTTAAATTAATCTTCCTTAGGGGTCATTATGGCATACAAGACCTGTTATACAAGACCACCCATCTTTCCTCACTGCTTGTTATCTATTTGCCCCTACCCCAAAGGTTTTATGTTCTAACCACAGTGCACTACAATATTTACTGTTTAAGAATATAAAGTAATATGTAATTTTGTTTCTGGCATTATCTTCCATGCATTGTATTTTTTTTAATTATATTTCAGAACAAATGCAATCAGATGTATATGAATGTAATTTTAAGACAGAATAAAAAAATAGATTCAGAAATAATGGATTTATTTAATCTGAAATATATTATAAGGCTCATGAATTGCCCATCAAACTAAAGAGCCTCAAGAGCATTAATTTTCAATTTGGCAAAATAATGTTATATAAGTCATTATATAACACTAATATGTTATATTATTATGTTAGTCATTTTCATGCCAGAGTATTTATTTTCTCTCATTTAATCAATTACTATTTCTTCATTAAATTTTGGAATATCTATATCCTCATAAATAAAACAGATTATAAGCAGAGATATTAACTGTCACATAAAATGTATGGACATTTATTTACTTTTTTAACAAACCATTTAATGCAACAACGGTTTTTATAGTCTCTGTACCAGGTATAAATTGGTCTTTTGGGAACACATAACAATGCCAATTAGCAAGGTATATGTGTCCACTATTTATTTTCACACATAGCACACACAACATGACATTTACTATCTAGTCACCTTGTATAAAGGGTTTTGTTTTGTCTGGTCTCGCTTTGCTTTCCATTGATTAGATGGGTATGGAAGCAGAACTTCTTTGTCACTTTGCTGGAAACTGTCTGGATAGCAACAGAGTGTATCATAAATCAATTCTACTAGGAGCACTGCTCACAACCAAAGTCAATATCATGGTATAAAGCACCTATAACAAGAATTAAAATGAAATAAACCTAGCACTTGCTTATCAGAGAACTTCAAAATTTTTAAAATGTGTAAAATAATATGATAACGCCTTGTGTTTATTGATTTTTATTCTATATTTAACAGGGTGTATAAATGCTAAACATATTTTATAGAAGTGGAAAATGCTGAATAAAATAATTGACTGCAGTCTTAAAAGTTCTGTTGCAATAAAGGATGTGTAAGCATTCTCAAACAGAAATTCTACTAAGTCATATCTGAATTATTCAGGACTCTATGTTTCACAAATAGGTCTCACTGATTTTTTTTTTTAATTCTATAAATTAACCTCGATTCTGTTTAATAGATTTGCAACCACTATTGTGCGTTTTAAATTGGTTCACTATATACTAAAGAGAAGCCACAATAGATTACAGAATTATACATTATACATATATTTTTCTTTTTGCACAGATCCTTTATTTGCATTCTTAAATTGTTTGATTTCTCTACAAAATTAAAATTGAACAAACTGCTATTTTACTTTGTTGCAATGATTTATACTTCTAAATGTCATGCAACTATTGCAAAGAGAAACATTGGCCATGCAAGAGAAGTAAAATTGAAATAATCTAGTAATACATTCTTAACCTGAAAAGCAGTTTCCATTTGTAAAGCATTATTACTATTATTTATTCAGTGATTATAGTATTTTAGTCATACTGAAGAAAAATAAAGAAAGGTCATAATCTTAAAGAGAAAATTGTGGTCACTACAATAGCGATAATTATTAATATATATTTTTGGAGTGCAATACAATACATTCCAATATTTAAGTGAAAATAGTGTTGAAAGGTTGGTAGAGACACTAAAAAGATTTTTCTGTCCATTGTCTTTTGCATATGCTTTTCTTAGAAAATAATTTGCTTATTCTTTGGCTGCTTTTCATTCAGTAAATGTTCCACAACCCATTTTAGTGCTCAATAATTCTTAATGCTACGACAGGACTTGTTTATAAATGTTTAAGAGAGTTCCTATTGCAGTAGAGTACCACTGATTGCCAAGAGCTTGCAGTAACTACCGATGACTTTGTTTAAATTCAGAAGGATTTTTGTATTACTAGTGCTATTTCTGTACCTCCTGCTCCTGTTCCTTCTACTTCTAATACTACTGTTGGTACTTATTATTGTCATTCTCCTTCCCCTCCTCCTCCTTCTTCTTCCTGTCATCATTATAAACAAGTAGCCTTATATGTTTATTGAACAAAGGGTTAAATTTTAAACTCAGTATGAAACTAAGAATATGTACAAAATATTTCAGAATAAAGTAAAAGAGCAGCATAACATAAGACTTATAATAGCCTGCAGATGCCATTTTCTTATAGCCATTGCCCTTTACAAACTGCTAATATGAAAGTAAACTGGTATATTTATTGCTAGCCTTGAGCTCATTTTGGCAACATATTTTATGAGTGTGTATAAAAATAAAAACTATACATACTTTACCCACCAAGTCTACCTCTAATACATATGCTTAAGCAAATAAATTAATAAATAGGGCAAATGTATACATTGTTCATTACAACTTTGTTTAGAATTGTACCAAGGTAATCATTATCTTCAAAAAGAAACTGCTTAATAAATTACAGTAAAATAATTCAATGGAATATGGTATTATTATTTAAAAATATAGACACGTGTTAACATAGAAGCATATCTAAAATTTATGATAATCAGATTACACAGAGTATTAATCAGATTAATTCAGTCAACATTTACCGAATGAATATATGTATCAGTGAACAATAAAGATACAATACACTACCATGTAATTAAGAAGTTAGTGAAAACGAAGAGCCTAAAATAACCTATATCAAGTGTACTAATTATTTAAGAAAATTACAGAGTGCAACCTAGTCTGAGAGATTAGGAATGCCATGAAAAATTAAAATCAAGATGAAATGCACAGAATAAAAAGGAATCAGGTCAGTAAATGTTGTCATGTTGCATGGAGACCATTTCAAGCATATCTACCATATGTCTAAATGTTGGGTCACTATAAAAAGCTTGTCTGGATTGCTTTTAGTCTGGGGCAAGAGATAATCTTATTTTCCTAGTTTGAAACAGGGTAGCAGAGAGAAGAATGGATTCAAGTGGGACAAGAGTAAATACAGGAGCAGGGTTCTGGGACTAAGCAGCAAAGGCCAGAGATGAAAGAGGCTTACCTGAGTAATAGGGCAGCAATAATGATCAAGATATTTAGTAGACACATACATAAGACAGAGTCCAGTAATTGAATTTAAAAAGTGAGGGTGTGAGAAAGTTAAAAGAATTCACAGTAGTAAAACTAAGCAGCATATCTAAATGTGTATTATATGAAGAGAATACCTCTGAACAAATACACATAAAAATGTTTAAAAAAAAAAAGGCAGTCACTGGTAGGTAGGATGACAGATGGTTTTATTCTGTCCTCAAAAGACTTTGGTTTTACTCTTTACACTCTTACTTATTAGATGATATGTTTCAAATAACACGTTTTCCAATAAAAACAATGTTGTTAAAGCAAGCAACCAACACTGTACAATACCTCATATCTTAATTTCTTGATTGGTGAATTCTGGATATTGTGCATGTATTTAAGACACTCCCCAGTTAGCCCTAATTAGACCATCTCAATTTTCTCTATTGTGGCTATAAATTGAGAATTGGTTACAATGGGACCAGCATGTATATACTCAAGAAAAAAGAATGTAGTCTTGACTCTTAAATTTATAATATAGATCTAATTTTATTTATTGTTTTTATCTTCAGGATATAACACATTGCTTTGCAATTAGTGGTCAGGCAATATGTTTTGAATAAAACTGACTAAATAATTCACTTTCTTTGTTATCAATTCTACCCTTTTAAGTTTTTAAATTTTTTTTCTTCAATATTTTCCCTTAATTCTATTAGCCTTAAACAGGCATAACAACTTCATGTCATTTCTTGGGATTGTTTTCATTAATGTTTTACATGAACTGTTCCATAATTCTACCCATGATTCCTGAGAGCATAGCTCTCCCTGATATGTTAAGCCAACCTTGGAGTTCTCTTTCTTGCTAACTTGATTCATAATTTTCCATCAGTTCACTTCACACCTGGGTCATGCACCATTTACTTCTCAAATGACAAATTGCCTGCTTAGAAGCAGTTGCCTGAGATTGACAAAAAAAAAAACACAACTTTTCCAACCATGAAACTATATTTAGTTCAAAGACTAAGATTTTTTTTTTAAATAAAAAGAGAAAACTTCTTGATTATGTAGCTCTAAAATAAAAATTAAAAATTGAAACTCTGGATTTCTTTTTTAATATACATATATATGGAAACCTTATAAATATTATTCTGAAATTAGCAATTTCCAAAATTAGTATATTCTCAGGAATATTGAATAGAGGGTTTTAAAAATAAGAATTTACAGAGGTCAGCAGCAGGTGGCAGAGGCAGCTCTGGGCTTTCAGCACCTCATAAATCTTGCATCCTACACACACACACACACACATACACATACACACACACACACACACACACACACACACACACCCATGGAAGAAGTGTCCTAAGACTCAGGAGACCTGGGCACAAGCTGGCCATGGTATTCTCAGTGTCCATGTGTGCAGGCAACAGCAGAAACTGCACTGACTTTGTAAAAACTATCATCCAAACCCCATAGCCCCACCCATCTAGACCTGCAGTGCCAGGGTCACTCTGGGCACCAGGTGGCCAACTCTGCCTGCACAAGATGCAGAGGACTCTTTGGTATAGCACAGGACAACCTGGAGATTACTTGGTGGGCTTAAGCCAAGACTGGCACTACTTTTTTGCTTTGTTTTGTTTTTGTATTTTTAATATTTTTGCCTGTGTTGAGTGTGGGTTATGGGTTGTTTACACATGTGAGTGTGTTTGTTTTTTTTCTTTGTTGATGTACTTGGTGATGTGCTTTGTTCTGAAATTGCCCTACACCAGGGCCCAGCCCAAGAGACACAAGATTCAGCACACCCAGAGACCAACTCCAGACCAAACCAGAGTACTACTGGGTTTGACCTAAAGTGACACACCCAGAAGGAATTCTCTATAGGCACAAGAGCCCATAGGGGCCAAGCCTCATTTGAGAGGTCAACCCTCACGCAGCAGCTCATCCACTGTGGGCAGGTCTCACAATTAGTCAGCCTAGGAGTCAATCCCAACTACTCATGCCCAAAAGCAATTAAAGCTCAACTTTAACAGGACAATCTACATAATCCCAGGGTCACCTTTGGAGCCCACGCACAGGAGAACAGGGAAGTGGTACAAGTCAAATATAAAGGACACATACTACATAAGATAACCCAGCAAAAACCAAGAACCCTAGGAGATCAACCTAATCTATCAAAGCAAACACAGAGAGTTGGACAGATGAGGAAACAAAGAAACATGTTCCAAATAAAAGAACAGAAGAAACTTTCAGAATTGGAACCCAAAGAAATAGAGGTAACCAACCTATCAGAGACAGAGTTCAGAACACTGATGATAAGAATGTTTAAGGAGCTTAGTGACAACATAAAGAAGGATAGAGAAATCATAATGAACAACTAGTTAGAACTAAAGAATACAATAACTGGAATAAAGAACACACTTGAAGGAAGTACCAGCAGGTTAGATGAGGCAGAGGATCGAATCAGCGACTTAGAAAACAAGTTAGCAGAGATCACCCAAACAGAACAACAGAAAGAAAAAAGAATGAAAAACAATGAAGATGGTTTAAGAGACCTCTGGGATAACATCAAGCACAACAACATGTACATCACAAGAATACCAGAAGGTGAAGAGAGGGAGCAAGGGCTTCCAGATGGAAAATATTTGAAGTAATAATGTCCGAAAACTCCCCTAACCTGGTGAAGGAAACCGACATACAAGCCCAGGAAGTGCAGAGAGTTCCAACCAGAATAAACCCAAACAGGTCCACACCAAGACACATTATAGTTAAAATGGCAAAGGTTAAAGACAAAGAGAGAATCCTAAAAACAGCAAGAGAAAGATAGGTTACATACAATAGAAATCCTATAAGACTATCAAATGACTTTTCAACAGAAACATTGCAGGCCAGGAAGGAAAGGCAGGAGGTACTCAAAGTGATGAAAAACAAAGGCCTACAACCTAGATTGTTTTATCCAGCAAGGCTATCATTTAAAATTGAAGGAGAGATAAAGAGCTTCCCAGAAAAGAATAAGCTAAAAGAATTCATTACCACCAAGCCAGCAATGCAGGGAATATTAAAAGGACTTCTGTAAGCAGAAGAAAGATGAAAAGAATTTAACTACAAATAAAAAAACATAGCAATAACTATGTACCTATCAATAATCACTTTAAATGTAAATGGATTAAATGTTCCAATCAAAACACATTGGGTGGCTGAGTGGATAAGAAAGCAAGACACTTGCATATGCTGTATACAACAGACTCACCTCAGATCAAAAGACACACACAGGTTGAAAGTGAAGGGTTTGGGTGAGATATTTCATGCAAATGGAAATGAGAAAACAATTGCAGTAGCAATACTTATGTCTGAAAAAACAGACCTTAAAATGAAGAATATATTGAAAGACAAAGATGGGTGCTACATAATAATAAAGGGATCGATCCAACAAAAGGACATACATAACCCTAGTAAACATCTATGCACCCAACATAGGAAAACCTAAATATATAAAACAGATATTGACTGACATAAAGACAGTGATCAATAGTAACACTATCATAGTACGTGACTTCAACACACCTCTGACAACAAGGGACAGGTCTTCCAGATGGAAAATAAATATGGAAACAACAGCCTTAAATGACACATTGGACCAGTTGGATGTAACTGATATTTTCAGAGCATTTCACCCCAAAGCTGCAGAATACACGTTCTTCACAAGTGCGCATGGAACATTTTCCAAGATAGACCACGTTAGGCCACAAAACAAGTTTTGATAAATTTTAGAAAGTCAAAATCATACCAGTTGTCTTCTCTGACCAGAGTGCTATGAAATTAGAAATCAACTGCAGGGAAAAAAAAAAAAAAAAAAAAAGGAAGACACACAAATACATGTAGGGTGAATAGCGTGTTACTAAATAATGAATGGGTCAACAATGAGATCAAGGAAGGTATCAAAAGGTGTCTCGAGACAAATGAAAATGAAATCTATCACATGTAGCGAAAGCAGTCCTAAGAGGGAAATCCATAGCAATGCAGGTCTACCTAAAGAAACAAGAAAAAACACAAATCAAGTTTATGCTTACACTTAAGGGATCTGGAAAAAGAACAACAAAATAAGACCAGAGGGAGCACAAGGAAGGAGATAATAAAGAGCAGAAATAAATGAAATAAGGACCAAAAAAACAATGCAAAAGATCAATGAATCCAAGAGCTGGTTTTCAGAGAAGATAAACAAAATTGACAAACCTTTAGCCAGACTCATCAAAAAAAAAAGAGAGAGGACCCATATTAATAAAATCAGAAATGAAAGAGAAGTGAAAACAGACACAACAGAAATACAAAAAAAATTAAGAAAGTACTATGGGCAACTATATGCCAACAAATTAGACAATCTGGAAGAAATGGACAATTTTCTAGAAACATACAACCTTCCAACTCTAATTCCAGAAGAAATGGACAACCTGAATAGACTGATTAGCACCAGGGATATTGAATCAGTATACAACAAGCTCCCAAATAACAAAAGTCCTGGACCAGATGGCTTTACAGGTGAATTTTACAAAACATTCAAAAAAGAATTATCACCTATTCTCCTCAAACATTATTCCAAAATCTCCAGAAGTAGGGAAGGCTCCCAAACACTTTTCACGAGGCCACTATCATTCTGATCCCAAAATCAGACAAAGACATTACAAAAATGAAAACTATAGGCTGATATCCCTAATGCACAAAGATGCAAAAATCCTCAACAAAATATTAGTGAACAGAATTCAGCAATACATTAAAAACATTATACACCATGATCAAGGGGGATTCATTCCTGGTATGCAAGGATGGTTCAACATCTGCAAATCAATTAATGTGATACACCACATTAACAAAATGAAAAATAAAAATCATATGATCATATCGATTAGATTCAGAAAAACATTTGAAAAATCCAGCAGCCATTTATGATAAAAACTCTTAAGAAAGTGGGAATAGAGGGACCATAGCTCAACATAATAAAGGCCATATATGATAAACCCAGTGTTAACATCATACGCAATGGGGAAAAGCTAAAACCATTCCGCTTAAGATCAGGAACAAGGGAAGGCTGTCCACTTTCTCCACTTCTATTCAACACAGTTCTGGAAGTTCTAGCCACAGCAATCAGACAAGAAAGAGAAATAAAAGATATCCAAATTGGTAAGCAGGAAGTAAAATTGTCATTATATGCCGATGACATGATATTGTATGTAGAGTACCCTAAAGACTCCACCAAAAAACTATTAGAACTGATAAATGAATTTAGTAAAGTAGCAGGATACAAAATTAATATTCAGAAATCAGTTGTATTTGTATATACCAATACAGTGGTACCTCGGTTTTCGAACATAATTCATTACAGAAGACCATTGGAGTTCTGAAATGTTCGAAAACCGAGGCATGGTTTCCCCATAGAAAGTAATGCCAAATGGATTAATCCGTCCCAGACCTTTAAAGTCAACCTCCAAAACTGCAAATTTAGCATGAATTTTAGTATCTAATGATCCCATGGAGCCATAAAACTTACAGCATTCATAAACCGAAATGTTCGTCAATGGAGAAGTTCAAAAACTATGTACCACTGTAATAAAATATCAGAAGGATAAATTAAGAAAACAGTCCCCTTTACAATTGCTTCAAAGACTATAAAATACCTAGGAATAAATTTAACCAAAGAAGTAAAAGTTCTGTACTCAGAAAATTATAAGACACGGAAGAGAGAAATTAAAAAAGACACAAATAGAAAAACATACTATGCTCATGGAGAGAAATAATTTATATCTTTAAAATGTCCATACTATCTGAGGCAATATACAGATTCAATGCAATTCCTATCAAACTACTAAGGACATTTTTCAAGAAATAGAACATACAATTGTAAAAACATATATGGAACCATAAAAGACCCTGGATAGCCTCGACAATGTTGAGAAATAAGAACAAAGTGGAAGGTATCATGATACCTGACATCAAATTATACTACAAGCCTACAGTAATCAAAACAGCATGGTACTGGCATAAAAACAGACACATAGATCAATGGGACAGAATAGAGCGCCCATAAATAAATCCATGTCTATATAGTCATTTAATCTACGACAAGGGAAGCAAGAATTTATGGTGGGATAAAGACAGTCTATTCAATAAATGGTGCTGGGAAACCTGGACAGATACATGAAAAAAATGAAGTTGGACCCCCTCCTTAAACCATATACAAGAATAAATTCAAAATGTATTAAAAACTTAAATGTAAGATCTGAAACCATAGAACTCCTAGAAGAAAATATAGTAAGAAAGTTTACAGACATTACCTGGATTCAGATTTTAACTGATAGATCCCCTTGGGCAAGTGATGAGAGAAAAATAAACATGTGAGACTACATCAAACTAAAAAGTTTTTTCATAGCAAAAGAAACCATCAGTAAAACAAAAAGGGATCCTACTGAATGGGAGAAGATATTTGTCAATGATATATCCGATAAGGGGTTAATATCCGAAATTTATAAAATACTCACTCAACTCAACTCCAAAAAAGCTAACCACCCAATTAAAAAATGGGCAGAGGACATGAAGGGACATTTTTCTAAAGAGGACATACAGATGGCAGACATATGAAAAAATGCTCAACCTCACTAATCATTAGAGAAATCAAATAAAAACCACAATGATATACCACCTCACCCCTGTCAAAATGGCCATCATCAATAAGTCAACAAACAACAAGTGCTGACGAGGATGTGGAGAAAAGGGAACCATCGTGCACTATTGGTGAGATTGTAGATTGGTGCAGTCACTATGGAAAACAGTATGGAGGTATCTCAAAAATCTGAAAATGGTCCAGAAATTCCATTCCTAGGTATCTATCCAGAGAAATCCAAAACTCTAATTCAAAAAAATGTATGCAGCCCTGTGTTTATTGCAGCACTGTACGCAATAACCAAGACATGGAAACAACCAAAATGCCCATCAGTAGACTACTGGATTAAGAAAGTGTGGTACATTTACACAATGGAGTATTACGCAGCCATAAATAAGAATGAAATCTTACCATTTGCAACAATATGGATGGACTTAGAGAACATTACGCTAAGTGAAAAAAGTCAGACAGAGAAAAACAAATACCGTGTGATCTCACGTATATGTGGAATCTAAAGAAAAGAATAAATGAATGAACTAATCAGAAACAGTCTCAGAGACATAGGGGAAAACCTAAGGGTTGCTAGATGGGAGGGGGGAGTGGGGGTAAGGGGGAAGGTGAGGCGATTAGAAAGCACAGTCGGTAACCACAAGATTGCCATAGGGATACGGAAGTCAATTTGGGGAATGTAACCAATAATGTAAAGATTTTGTAGGGTATCCAACGGATACTTGTCTTATTAGGGAGAACACTTCCGGGATGGTGTAAATGCCTGATCACTGCACCGTACACCTGAAGTTGAAGCTGAACAATAATAAATGTCAACTACAATTATATACATGTGTATATATATATATATATATATATATATATATATATATATACAGACACACATATATATATATATATATATATATATATATATATATATATATATACACACACACACACATATATATACACACACAAGAAGTGGAGTATAGCATTAGGAATAGAGACAGTGGAAATGTAACAGCTGTATGCAATGTCAGAGGGGTAGTAGATTGGGGGAGGGGGGTTGTCACTTTGTGAGGGACATAAATGATAAATGTCTATTACATTGTTTTGTACACCTGAAACTAATAAAAAAATAAGAATTTAAATATTTTAACACTAATTATAAAAATAATTGCTGTTAATTCTTTGATTAGAGATAGTTCTATCCCTCTAATGAACTACATATAAATATGCATTTAAAACTTATATACATAGTACTGTCCCAATACTGGCTAAGCATTAAGACCAAAATCATAGAACCAACATGTAAAATATATAAGACAGTTTTATTTAATATGGAGAAAATGCTTTAACACATAAATTACAGGAGAAATTCAAATAATGTATGAGTCAAGTGAAGAAGATGTTAATATTCTGGTAAAATAAGATTAAAAAGGCAGACTAATGACTAGATGAAAAATTATTATTTTTACAACAGAGCATTATTTCTATATGGCTCAGAGGAGATTTTTTTGTTTGTTTTTTGTTTTTGTCATTTGACACTAAATTGTTGTAAGTTTTCTTATAAATCAGACAAAGGCTAAGTATGCTATTTGCTAGATGGTTAAAACAGAAACAAAATACTAACCCATCTACCCTAACAATCTCAAAATTACTCTTATGTTATCATTCTCAATTCATTAAAGATTATACAGGTTCAAGTGAAATAACTCATAAATGAATGGAAATTTTAAGTTTGTTTTCAGGTAAAAGAAAACTCACAGGTAATATTTTAAACATTTCAAAGATTTTAAGTATTTTCAACCAAGAGAAAGTTAGATGCCATCCAATCATAATTCAAAATATATTCCAATGGAGAATATCTATCATTTACTTCTGTGCCTTATCACAAATTTACATTTATATGTATGTTTCAAGGAAGTGCAAAAAAGACAAAATCAATCAATTTTGGATATAAAAAATCAAGAATGAAACATCTAAAATGGATAAAATAATTTTAATTAATATATAGGGCAATTACAATTTCACTGTGTGGTGAAAAATGTTTTCAGGACTATCTGTAGATACCTTAGGAAAAAGGTTATGAGACTATAAACTTAATTTAGAGGAAGAAATTTAGTAGCATGCAAAGAAAAACTACAGCAGTGGTGAGTTATAAATTAGTAAAACTACTATTTTCTAAATAACTGTTAATTGTTAAAAAACACTATTTTAAAAAATAAATCTCAAAAAAAAATAAATCTCAAAGTTAAAATTTTCCTATTTTCAATATGCAAATATAAGTAAGAAAAGCTGAAAATATGGGAGACATTGATATATTAACTCCAGACATTTAGAGAAAGTGAATGTAAGCAATACCTTTAATAATTTAAGCATGATAGCAAATAATTTATTTTAAAGAAAAAAATGCAAACAAGCTGATTAATCTCATGAAAAGAACAAAATATGAAACGGATGAAACCTATAACATTAAACGCCTACATTATAAAAGAAGATCTCAAATCTATTACCTTATCTTTTACTGTAAGAAGCTAGAAAAGAATAAAATAAACTCAAAATGAGTAGAATGCAATATACAGATGATGTATTATAGAAATGTCACTTGAAACGTATGTAATTTTACTAACCAATGTCACCCCAAGTAATTTAATACAAATTAAAAAATAAATAAGTAAAATATTTAAAGAAACAAGAATAGAGAAAATAATAAAAAATATAGTGGGACTGAATAAAGTTTAAAACAAAATAGATATAGAGAAAAATCAATGAAACCAAAAAGCTTTTTATTTTAAATTAAGAAATTTGATAAACTTTAATGTTAAAATGCTAAATTTTTTTGTTAAGTTAGCTGGGTAACAGATATTGAATAATTTATACTTTTTTAATTAAAGTTTATTGAGGTGACAATTGTTAGTAAAGTTACATAGGTGTCACGTGTACAATTCTGTAATACATTACCTATATATCACATTGTGTGTTCACCACCCAGAGTCAGTTCTTTTTCCATCACCATATACTTGATCCCTTTTACCCTCATCTACCACCTCCCTTTCCCCCTTACCCTCTGGTAACCACTATTGTTAAAAAGAAAATCCCTATGTGTATTTGCTTAAAGTTTAATGGTCATAAATGATTCAGAAATATAATCTAGAGCATCAAACCACTAGAGAAATGAATACTTTAAAAGGAAAATGCATTCAACCAATAGATGTTGAGAAAAGACAAAATTCATTTGAACAAAGAAAAACATAGCAAACTTTAAATTTAAAAAGAGAAGAATTCAAATATGTCAGTCATCAGAGTGAGTGTAAGCACACTAAAATGATCTATTAAAAGACAAGGTATTGTCAAGTGAGCTCTAAGTAGTAGTAAAGCTTGAGGCTTGCATGCTGGCAGCATGAGCAGAGTGGGCCCAGGTGAATCTGTGTCACAGCTGAGGAACCTGGGGCTTAGGAACCTCAGGGTCTATACTACTGCGGAAGAGACTCAGTGCTCACTTAAAATCATGTAAGTTCTCAGACCTCAAGCACTTAGATGGGGCCAGGTGATTAAATTTTGTATATGGGTCATACCCTGTTTCCCCAAAAATAAGACCTAGCCGGACCATCAGCTCTAATGCATCTTTTGGAGCAAAAATTAATATGAGACCCAGTCTATATTATAAAAGAAGTATATTACAAAATATGGGTATATGATAGATATATAGATATAGATATAGATATAGATATATATGGTAAATATAGTATATGGACAATACTATATTATATAAGACCAGGTCTTATAGTAAAACAAGACCGGGTCTTATATTACTTTTTTCTCCAAAAGACGCATTAGAGCTGATGGTCTGGCTTGGTCTTATTTTCAGGGAAACACAGTAGGCATAAATAATATGCAACTTTCAATTTGAAGCCATTAAGAGAATCTCTCTCTCTCCCTTTCTCCCTCCCTCCCTCCCTCCCTCCCTCCCTCCCTCCCTCCCTCCCAAATAAAGGAAACCCCCAGTGTTATAAGGTGCTTGTAGCTAAACTTCCACCATTTATCTCTATTACTCTGTACTGTAAGCAAATCTATGAGGAGAAGGGAGAGATTGCTATTCTGGAATGTAAATAAATCTACTCTCTGATTTAGGGGGAGATGCTTGCACTAATTTCATAAATGGTCTGCTGTACCAATGTCCTTGAAAAGAGTGTGAGATGCATAGAAATACCATGAAGAATTGCCTACCAACAGGTATCAGATTGAATTAAGTAATATAGCTCTATATTATTTACAATATTTTTATATGTCATTCAGTGACATAAAATTAAAGAGATGGAAAATAATTTCCTCACAAGTAAAGGGACCTCAGTAGTTCCCTATGAAATTGATCAGTGGCATATTTTGTAGACCTTATGCTGTTTTAGGAATACATAAACATATTCTATAACTATGATGATAATTATTAAGGGATTATATTCCCTCAAGCACACCAAAGATCAGGTTGACTTATGGGTCATACTGAGGCAAGTTAGTCAGCGTGACACCAGGCAGTCAGGGATTCCCTGGTACAATGGACAAGAACAGTCATATCTTCAAGGCTGTAGCCCTGGGAAACATCATCAGCATAGGACAGCTGGTTTGTTTCAAAAAGCCTTCTCAAAAGCCTGCAGTGGGTCCTCAGGGCTGAGAATTTGATAAAACTGTACCAGCAGACATCAGCTTTTCTCCTTAGATATACATGAAGAAGTATAAAAACAGACGTCTTTTGCTTTAGTTGGTGGGCATCCCAGCTTTGGGTACCCCCTCCGGCTCGGGAGCTGTTGTAACTCTTTACTTTAATAAACTATCCTCATCTGCTTCAGTTTACCTCTCTGGGTCTATGTCTTCATTCTTCGAGTGTATGAGGCCACAAACTCCAGCCACCAGACACTAGAAATCCTACATCATTTATTGGGGGCTCACTCGGGATTGATGGAGAGGTAAGTACACTGCTTCTGCTACCACTTGCCTGGCTTCAGGCTCCCATTTTAATGACTCTCTCTCAACAAAATTGGGCCTCCATCAGCCACTTACAAGTGAATAGCGCAGCTGCCAATCTCAAGCCATGGAGGACAGGCTTTATAGAAGGGCTCTGGTCAATCCCCTCTGGCGCTGAGCTGGAGGAATGTTGGCCTTAGTCCAACTGCCTTTTCCCTTGCTTTCTGTCTTGTGAGTAGGGAAGCCTGAAGACAGCGGCAGGTTGGGGTGAATGAATCTTGGAAGCAATTGAAGGGCTCTCGCTGCAGCTACTCTGCAGTAGGTCCTGAAGGCTCCCTGGGTGTTCCCCCAGCCCGACTGCCCTTAGGGTGCTCTTTGGAGGCTCTCCCTCCCCCACTCTGCTACTTTCTCCTATTCCTCTGCAGCCATTTTTCCTTTCTGTAAGGAAGATGAATACTGGTGTGTGGCCAGGATTGTGGGCTTTTGCAGACAACTGAGGGGCTCTGGCCGGAGCTATTCTGTAGTGAGTCCTGAAGGTCCATTGGTCTCTTCCTAGCCCGACTGCCCGTAAGGGTGCCAGTTGAACGTCTCCTCCATGTATACCATTCCTTTCATTGTGTCACCGTCTCTCCTCAGCTTTTGAAATGCTGGTCCAGGGTCTCTTCCCTGTGAAATCTCCTCAACACTCTCCACCAGCCTCAAGACACCTTAAGGTAAGAACATGGACCTCTGTCTCTACAGGAAGACATCCCTTGTTATTCAGGATAAAATTTACTGGCATCTGGCATACCCTCTCATATCATCCTATTGGGATCTCCAAGTGTTAAAACACAAATGGAGATGTCCTGACATTCACACTCAATATCTCTGTTGTTTTTGTAACCTTCCTACCCATTGCCAATTTTCCAATAACTGTCTAACAGCCCAAGTCTATCTGCGATGCCACATCTGGGGTCCCAAATTTTTTGCCACTTTCCTTTTACACCTTTGTTTTTGCCAACCATCAGGCAAAGTCCTTGGGGAGAACCAACATATTCCAGAGTCACTTTTCCTTAAGGAAACCTGCCTTGTCTGAAGCCTATTGGGGCTTCCAATGTCTCTTTCTGTCCCCCATCACATATTGAACAACATGGCCTCCCTCCACCCTTTTGTCCAAGCAAGGTAACTTCTTTACACACTTACTTTGAGCATATACTCTCTCCTTAACTATCTCTATTTGGAAGGGCTCCATTACACTAGTCACACCATCAATGTTTGAGCTGCACAGAGTTGGGCCATATACTCCTCTACTTTAAAACACCTCATTATCAGCCACTGCCTTTATCAGCCTATGGGCTAGGGCCAGACATCTAGGTGGGGACATCCATGGATTTGGGTAGGCACCCAGCAGGGACACGGGCCGGGCAGCCCAGGTAAGCACGACTAATCCTGGTGTGACATGTCTCCTCACACGACTCAGAACCGATCATGCGCTCTCCCTGGGTCAGGGTCTAGGGGACACCCCAGACAGGTTGATTGGGAGACGAGTTACAAAGGGATGCCTTTCTTTTCTCCCTCCCTTCCATATAGCAATCAGCCCTCACTCATCTTCACCCCCCTGAATTGCATCTTGAAACACTGGGATAAATTTGACCCTCGGACTCTGAAGAAGCAGTACCTGGTCTTCTTTTGTTCTGAGGTTTGGCCTCAATACACATTAGAAGATGGGGAGACTTGGCCTTTGTAGGGAAGTATTCACTGCCATACTATAGCTAGATCTGTTTTACAGATGGGAAGGAAAATGGTCAGAAGTTTCATATGTTCAGGCTTTTTTGCTCTAAGGGACAACTCAGACCTCTGCCAAAAGTGTAAGGTTAATCCAGCTCTTTCGGCTGTGCTTTCTTGTCCCCCTTCTCTAAAGGAGACCCATTCAAAGGAACCTCCAAAAGGGTCGTCCTCTCCAGAGGAGGCCCCCTCAGTAGATACCCAGTCAGAGGACCATCCCAAGACTCTATGCCCTGCCCTTCCTCCTGAGCCGGCTCCTGCCCTTCTCTCTCCACAATGAGATCCCAATACAGCCACGTGAAATGGGGAGAGAAAACACTTTCTGGCATGCATTTTAGAGGGACTGAGGAGAACTAGGACCAAACCCATCAATTATTCAAAGCTAGCTACTGTTAGCCAGAATTCAGAAGAAAATCCTTCAGCCTTTTTAGGAAGGCTCAGGGAAGCCTTCATTAAATACACTCCTGTAAGGCCAGACACCCTCGAAGGCGAAATTCTTCTAAAAGACAAATTTATAACTCAGGCTGCCCCAGATATCTGCAGAAAATTACAAAAATTGGCTATTGGCCCCAAAGGCACCTTGAACTAATTATTCGAAGTAGCCAACACTGTCTTTTACAATAGGGACGAAGAGGAAACCCAGGACAAGGAGAGAAAAATAAGAAAGAAGACATAAGTATTGGTGGCTGTCTTATAGGCTACAACCCAACAGGCTACCCAGAGGAAGTCCAACTGCCACCGTTGTGGGCAGTCCAGTCACTGGTGAAGGGAATGCCCACAGTGACTGGAGCCAACCTGGAGATCTCTGTGGCCCAGTCCCACCTGTAAAGGGGATCTCTGGAAGTCAGACTGTCCTCAGAGGCCTCCACCCCCGAAGCCAGCCTCGTCCAGCCAGACTCCCACTGGAGACTAAAGGGGCTCAGGGCTTCCAACAGTAGCTCCTTCATCCTATCTAACCATCGGGACTCCCGAGCTCCAGATAACCCTAGAAGTGTAAGGAAAATGTATCGATTTCCTTCTACATACCGGAGCCACCTTCTCCGTCCTCTCCAACCCAAGGACCCTCTCCAATCGACATGTTACTGTCCGCAGAGTAATGGGCAAGCCAATTACTAAATATTTCTCTCAGCCCTTAGGCTGCATATGGGGTAACCTAATGTTTTCCCAATCTTTCTTAATCATGCCAGAAAGCCATACCCCACTATCGGGAAAGGACATTATAACGGAGATGGGAACTATTATTCTCCATTTATATGTAACAGAGAAAAGGAATGGCTTCAGGAGTCCTAACACAATCCAGAGGACCTTCACAACAACCAATGGGTTATCTAAGTAAGGAACTAGACCTTGTAGCACGGGCTGGCCAGCTTGCCTCCGGGCCACAGCTGTGGCTACTCTCCTAGTAGTTCCCAAAGCCACCAAGTTCACAATGGGACAAGACTTAACCATTTTCACTCCATATCACTTTCAAAGGATTTTAAATGCGAATAATAGTCACTGGCTTACAGATACCTGCCTTCACCTTCAACCGGGCCACATTCCTCCCTAAGACGAGGCAGAATTAACTCATAACTACCACCAAGTCTTAATACAGACCTATGCTGCCAGAGCAGATTTACAAGAAATACCCCTAGACAACCCAGATTAGACACTCTCACTGATTGGAGCTCTTTTATAGAAAATGGCATATGTGGTAACTTAAGATTTTGGTTTTACTAAATTGTGTTAAATGGTAAAAGTTATTAACTATCTAGGTATTTCAAAATAATGAAATACTAAAATACCAATATTGGATAGGTCTGAGTTTATCTATTTCTAGCTAAGGGACTGGAAAAGTCATAGAAGGTTTGTGAAAAGTATGTTTTCAAGAAATATATTAAGTTATGGAAACACAGTTTTGAAGGAACTAAATAAAAGTAGCTTGTTCTAAAGATGGTTATTTTATTAATAAGCCCATTTCTTACTCTGACATCTATAATTAGGCCCCATCAGTTCCCTACAAGACAGGAACATAGACAGGAACATATTTTCCTTAAAAGTAACAGCTGTGACCCTGGAAGAAAAATATGTCAAATTCACCAGTTGTTCTAACCAATGTTTTCCTCTTTCAGCCAATATCAGCTTAAATTACAGCTCCACCACCTCGGGATTATATCATGCTGTTGCCTATAATACATCTCAATTTACAAACTACCTAATGGTTGGTTATAATGGCCTACAACACAACAACATCCTCACCTGACTTGTTCATCTACCGGGACACTTAAACTGCTGGACAAGCCCTAGCTGCCAGTCTCTCTCTATGCCCCTCCTCAGCCTGAAATAGCCAGACCGGTCATCATCTTTTTTCAGAGGTGGGATTGAGGCAGGTTAGTCAGCATGACTCCAGGGAGTCAGGAATTCCCGGGTACAATGGACAAGGACAGTCATATCTTTAAGGACTTGGTCCTAGGAAACATCATTAGCACAGGACAGCTGGTTTGTTTCAAAAAGCCTTCTCAGAAGCCTCCAAGGCTAGAATTTAATAAAACTGTACTAGTAGACATCAGCTTTTCTCTTTAGATATACACGAAAAAGTATAAAAACAGAAGTCTTTTGCTTTAGCTGGTGGGTATCCCAGCTTCGGGTACCCACTCCTGCTCAGGAGTTGTAACTTTTTGCTTTAATAAACTATCCTCTTCTGCAATAAAACTATAAACTGCTTCAGTTTACCTCTCTGGGTTTCTGTCCTCATTCTTCAAGTGCGTGAGGCCACAAAGCCCAGTCACTAGACACTAGGAATCCTATATCAATACAGATTTGAACTGGTTAGAGATGTACTAAGTTGCTAAAATTAGTTCTCCAGGCCTACTTCATTGTTTATTAGTTTTATTTTGGTATGTTCAGAAATATCAGTGACATCAACATAGTAATGAATCTGTTAGCAATTTGAATCTCATTATACTCTGCTATATATTAATTAAACAGTATTTACTACTGTTCAAATCTATGATGAATATAGGGCTTAAGTCACTTAGTAAATCTTTAATCATTTAGTATATTAAGTATACTTTGCATTTTAGATAGAATTCAGATGAGAAATCCATTTGTATAGCAGGAAATAAACACCCCTGCATTTTCAGTAAAGTATTAAATTGTGCCATCATAACTGAACTCTTATTTACTATATTCATTACCTTAATGACTAAAAAGAGCTAATAAAAGCAAACACACATTCCTCCATATCTAATATATTTTTCCCTTATTATCTGTAAAATAAAATAGATATCATGCTCATGTTATGAAATTAAACTATTAATTTCAATATTTTTAAATGGATGCAAATCTACCATAAGATGAACATTTCATAAAAATGACTAGACCTCGATATTTTAGAATAAAATGACATGGGGGGGTGTCCTTAAAACAATTAGAATCTGTGTTCACAAAACACTTAATACTCAGATGAATGTAACTATTGAATACATTTTTAATTATATTAGTATTTAAAACACATTTATGAAAAGATATTTGCATTTAAGTTTCCCTCCTTCACAATTGTGGGATGATAACTCTGACAAGCATTTAATTTAGAAATGTTATAAAATGAATCTTTTTTAAAAATTCCATATGAAATAATTTCAATAGCATCTTAAAGATACTTATCTTTAAATATCAGCATTCTACTACTTTTAAGTTGATTCAATTACAGAAAACAGCTAACCTGCTTCATAATGATACAAAGGAAAACTGTAGGGAATTGGCAGAGTTTGAAAGCCAGAAATGTTCTAGTTTTGACTTTTAAGTATAGAATCTAAAGCCTGAGGCAGGCCTCACTGTGCTCCATCTGATAACACACCAGTCACTGCTTCAATTATTTTTGTTAGGAGTCCCTAGATCTATTAAAATGCACTTCATCAAAATGCTATAATCTCTTCTAGTTCTTTCTAGCTGAAACTTATTTAAATTTTTTGAATAAGATAGCACATTTTGGAATATCACCATTGTCTATAACTACTGAAGGAGTACAGCCACAATCTAACGAAATGATTTCAGAAAAAATACACTGGAAGAAAATTTTGCATGTCATTATCTTTCTTATTTAGACTTCAAAAAAATCTGATGCTAAGAATCATTGCTTTATTAACAGGGTTTTATTTTTAATTCTACTGGTTTAATTTCTCTAAGCAAATAATTATGTTACCTCTGAATATAATACTGGGTTGAAGGCTTCAATAATGCAGTTTATTTATGCCTTGGACATAGAATGATAGTAATGGTGTATCCTGGAGATAGTTTAAGGCTATTTTTGTTGATTCCACTTGAAAATTGGCCCACTACTTTTGGCATGCATTTCAGCATTCCACCATTGTCCTACAATTTCCTGGTGTTCATTTGTCACACTGACAGAAACCAGTTTAAAATTTAAATCCATGTCCCTCCTGAAACCCATAAAAGAGTTTGTAGGCCAAAGCTTGTGCAATGACTGATGATGCTCCTGTCAGGTGCCAGAAGATCTTGCAAAACTGCTCAACAAGTTTCTTAACAAGATAAACAATAAGGCAGATTACAGAAAAACAAATGACTTATCATAAGGTTGCTTCCATGGCATTCTTCATATTTGTCCCCTAAAGTCATTTCCACAAATAAAGTATTTCAAAAGTAGGAAATATTCCTGCAAATATATTTTATTTAATATTTTCCTAGGGTATTGTTTATAATTTGTAACAAAAAAAAAAGAAAGAAAAGAAAAAACAAATGTGCACAATTGAAGCATGGTAAGATTCCTATAAAATACACTTTAATTTAATCAAACTATTTTTCTATCTCAAAAATGGATTGATAGGATATGAATTTGCACTAGTTCTACTATGAGTTTGTTCATCATTATGACCCAGTTCTCTTTGTTTACAAATTTCTATCAAGACTATCATCCATTAAAGAGTTGTTCCTTTAAACTAGTGTCTCTCAAAATCTCAGTCGTGGAGAATGACTGTGGCATATTCTCATCTTAACACAAGCCATAATAAAAATGTGTTATTCTAACAGACTTTTGTTTCCTAACTGCATATTTACACCTACAAAAAATGTTACAGAAAGTGCAGAAATGTTTCCAGATCTCAATTCCAATTCATGGGGTAGGGGCTTTCCATGATGAACAAGTAATTCTTGGGATACCAGCTGGGTGTCCCACAATTCAGTTCAATTCTGACACAATCTACCAGAGATAGCATCATATTAAGTGGTCAGTGCTACAAAGCTGCTGGACCACACACTTCAGATGCCAGTCAATCACAACCCAGGTTGTCACTGGTGCTTTTGACCCACCAGCTACAGATGGGAGGTTCCACGACCTCCTCCTCGGACTTCAGATACAAGTTGCAAGTCCAGTTTGTTATCTGTTCTGTCTATAAATCAGAGTTCCCAAGACCCTTTCCAAGGTTTTCATTTAGCTAGAGTGGCTCACAGAACTCAAGAGAAACATTTTACTGTTCAGATTACCGATTTAATATAAAAAAAATAATTCAGTAATAGCTAGATGGAAGAAAGATGCAAGGTAAGGTGAAAGGGCACAGAGCTTCCATGCTCTCCATTATGCCTCTCTCCCCAAATCTTTCCATGTTCACCAACCAGGAAGGAAGCTCTCTGCATCCCTGTCCTTTTAGGTTTATATGGAGGCTTTGTTATGATGTAGGATGTTCCTTAGTGTATGCCGGGTTCATAGTCTCATGGAGCTGAAGAACAGATACACAGATCAAGGAGAGGCAAAGTGTTGCACAGGAAGATAGTTTATGATAGCAAGCAAAGAGTTACAGCTCCCAAGTAGGAGGGGGTACCCAAAACTCAGATGCCCACTGGTTAAAGCAAAAAGCTTGCGTTTATATACCTTTATTTCTACCTGGGAGGGGGATGTTGGGATGTTGGTGTCTATGGATACAATGTTTCCCAGACTGGCTCTACTGCTCAGCCTGGGGGAAACCTTTGAAACAACTTAGTTGCCCCAGAACATGACTGATGATATTTTTGCCTCTGTACGGTTGCCCTGGTATGGCTAAGTTCTGTTTTTGCTCAGTCTTCCAAAGAGTTTCTAACTGCCTGATTTCGTACTAACTAACCTGACTCAATTACATGGTCATCATTGATTAAATGATTGGCCATTAGAGATTGATTCCAACCCCGGCCCCTCTTTCCTCCCTTGAGGTCAGAAGGCAGGACTGAAAGTTGTAATCCTCTAATCACATTGTTGGTTCTTCATGGAACTAGCCTCTATCCTTAGATGGGGTCCAAAATTTACTTCATTAACATAACAAAAGACACCTTTATCACTCTCAACACTTTTCCAAAGGGCTTTGTGTGCTGTGAGCGAGAAACTGTGGACAAAGATGAAATATACAAGAAAAATATTGATGAATATTTGTAAAACACAATATCTTTCTACGCCATTACAAGACAGAGATTCATTAATGATTTTATCCAGACACCTGATGTTTTTGTGTTAACCTCTTCCTCTTGTGGCAGAACATACATATGCCCAGGTTAAATCATTACAATGCATTTTATCTGGTCTAAGAGGCCTATGGTTTGAGAAATTTGACAGCTTGTTGATTTCACCAGCTTAACCCTTACAGTACCTTGTATAATAAATTAAAGTTACTATAAACCACTTATGTGTTATCTGTTACATTTGTCTATTCAACAAAGTATAGCATCTAGACAAGTAAGTAAGTAAGTAAATAAATAAATAAATAAATAAGAGCTTGTGTTCTGGTGAACTGCTATCAATTTCCCATATAACGTGCATATGAATGCCATACATTATACCTTAACATACCAGGAGTTTTAATGATAGTTTTATGCATTAACATGAGTACGATTGTTTTAATTCTTGTAAAATAAATTAGAAAATAAGATTAGTTCAAGGTTTTGTATACTTTGACTCTTGAATTATAACAAAATGTTAGTTGTATCACTTTGATAATTTGAAAACTTTTTAAAAGTTTTATTGCCTATAATTCACATGAAATGGTATCAAAAAGAGGTAAAAACTGTCAAAGTCTGTGTTGATATCATTGTGTGACCCATCTGTCACATAAAAGAAGAGCAGTAAAGGATTACTGAAAGCATTTTAGGGAATAACACTTAAAAGGAACAATTGGTCATTAATTAATATTAGAAACACATTTTGTATTCATCCATAAAATTCATTAAAATTGCACAGGAAAAGAGCCATGATGAGAAGTACAATTATATTGATTCACTTAATTTGAATATACAACTAATTTACCAAGGTAGCGATGCCTGTAATATAATATCCTTAATGGAATGAGGTTGAACTGTGTAAAATTTGGTTTTTAAGACAAAAACTATTCTCTGGAACATATACTCAAACATATTACAAAGATTTCATGGGACTTGTAGCTGTGAAGTTTTGATGCCACCTATGATGATTAATATTTCTGAAAATAATAAGACAGCTAAAAATGTGTAGAAACTACATAAGAAAAGCATGTCATATTTATCTATGAAACTAAGCTACCACCAGAAAAGTAGCTTAATCATTAAATAAATAAGACCAGGACTAGATGTTCTAATGGAAAGAACATAAGTAGAATTACATTTCACACCTGTGATCAGTGCAGCCCAATGTTCTGGTAGTGATATTCTACAGTATAATACATTTCTACTTGATTATTCCGATAATGCAAACATAACATTTCTTAATGAGCTCTCTATTCTCACCTAATATAACATTCTCTTTTGACTTTAATTATAATAAAGATATTTTCATTTCTCTCACCATTTAGGTATTGGTGATTTTGACTTTTTGTTACACCCATACTTTCACCAAAGGTATCAGTTCTTCAAATGTCTCCTGCTTTTAATGTCTCCATGTTTACTACTTTCATTGCTGCTGTGGTTTATGAATGTATTATTTTATACCTGGATTACTACAATGTTCTTGAATGTATTGTCCCAGTCTCCTGTTTCTCCACATTAATATTTTGAACCAATCACTACTGAAATAATCATGATAAATCACCCCTGCAAACACACTCCTGCTCAAAAATTTTGATGGTCTTCCTGAATGAAAGACTATAAGGTTTAAACATTAAGACCAACATTTAAGGATCTCCATATCAGAACTTGTATAGGCTGTGCAATGCAAAATTATGTTCCTCTGTAATAAAAACCATTGAGTGAAAAGAAAAACCAGGGTCAGGCAAGGCTAAACAGGTTGACCTATGGCAGCACAAGTTATTGGGCTGTTAATTTTGTTATTTCCCTGAGTCTAATCTTTGCCAGATTTTCACTTTCCTTTCATTTTTTTTCAATGAGGGAAAAAGCACAATCTACTTGAAGACACAGACACTGCCTCTTGTTATCTTTTATGCACCATTTAAGATTATTTTTTTAAAAATAATTACGTTTGGTCCCAGGATGATAGTAGGAAAGAGAATGCTATTAATTTAAGGGAGATAGTTTGGAATAAGGAAATGATCTCTTGAAGTTTAGATCCCAGGATTACTAAATATCCACTGAAGCACCGTATGTTGGTTTTGAGAAACAATGTTCCATGAACATTTTCATGTTTCTGCATGGTCAGAGCTTTCAAGGCAAAGAACAGTGGTACTTGGGTTTAAGGAGGATTGAATGGCAAACATTGAATGCCTTTGAAGTTAGAGATTGGGGATTGCTCCAAAGGAATGTAAAGTGCCCTCTCTCCTGGATCTGTTTGCTTATTCTAAGGACAATGAATCCTGAGTAATTTGTTTATATTTTAGGCTGGCTAAAGAGGGCTAGAGACCTTCTCCCATACTCCATTCTCCAGAGAGGATTTGTTTATATTCAGAACAAAGGTCTCCCTCACTCTAGCTGCAAAGGCAGAATGGCCTGATGTACCAGCTATCCTACAGAAGAAGCTCCAAGTTTCATAATCCCAGGGTCTGTTTCCTCTTGTGTAACCCATGCATACACAGTGACATTTGCTCTCATTGCAGTTTTCTGTGGAAAATTGGGGCATGGAGAATTAGTGCTGCTAAGATTGCTCTGTAAATAAAGACAAAAAGTCTGTATTCTGATCCAGAAGTACAGCGTTCCTGTTCATATATATACAGATATAAATAGAGATATACAAACACACACACTCTGTATATATACACATAAGAGGTCTGACAATTATGTTTGTGAACTCATCCTAGCAAAAGTGCTACATACCTCATTGCTGAATATCACTTACAGTCACCTTCAAAGTACTCCCCTTCGGAAGCTATGCACTGACACCAGTGCCTAGTCCACCCTTCAAAACAATTTTGGAACTCTTTTTCTGGAATGGCCATCAGAGCTGTCGTCGTATTACCCTGGATGCCCTGCCATCAAAATGTCTTCCTTTCAATATTTCCTTTATCTTCGGGTAAAGAGAGAAGTCATTGGGGGCCAGAGAGGTGAGTAGAGAGGGTGTTTCAATACAGTTATTTTTTACTGGCTAAAAACTCCTTCACAGACAGTGCTATGTGAGCAGGTGCATTGTTGTGATACAAGAGCCATGAATTGTTACATAAAAGTTCAGGTCATCTAACTTTTTCATGCAGCCTTTTCAGCACTTCCAAATAGTAAACATGGTTAACTATTTATCCAGTTGGTACAAATTCATAATGAATAATCCCTCTGATATCAAAAAAGGTTAGCAACATTGTTGCAACAAGTTCGCAAACTTAATTGTCAGACCTCATATATACATATATATCATATGAATGCATGGCAGCAGACTATTGTATTAACAGGGTGATACTTAAGATCCTGCTTAGTTTCAGAATTAACAGATGGTATCAAGAACTGTCTGAAGAAACAAAAATTACCGACACTGAAATATAGAAAGAATACAAGAGTCTATTAGAAGAAGCAATTGGGAAAATAAATGTGAATTTTTGGCCCATAAGAATAGGAAATTCCCCAATATTTGATACTAATAAATGCCCTCAGGCTATTGGAGTTGCTATTCTTGAAAAATATGAAATTTTAAATTTCCTTGAGGTAGACTGGGGCTCAGTGCCTAAGTTTGGAGGTTGCTTGAATTGAATTTCTCACAGTGAAGTTTATATACTCATACTTTCTGTAGACATTTCCTGATGTTTGTGCAACTCCTGAATGAAGGAGGTGGTTTGTAGCCCAGTTATGGTAACTAAATGAGTTGAGTGAAATACTCATAGGTATTAGGAGCAGTGAGGCAGGAGGATAAGGAAGGGATACAAGTAAAAGACTGTAGTGTGTATGCTCAAAATAAAATGGTAACTGGTTCTTATGTCAATTCTAAAATAATATGCTGCTATATTTTAAGCCACATGTTGTTCCACTGCTAAGCTATTCATTCATACTTCCTATTGTGGTTCTCTCTTTGAGTGAATGCAAAAATTAAGGACCTTATTAGAACCACAAAAAGAGCATTCTAGGAATAGATGTAATGAAGGCACTAATGGAGAAGAAATGAGAGACAGATGTGTGTATGTCCTGATATTTTAAATGTAATGCCACTGCACAAAGTTCTAGTCTCCATTATGGTCTCATGTGGAGCAGAATCTTGCTGGATCTCTTTGGCTAACCTTGGAGAGGACTAAAGTGTGGCTGGTAGAAAACTGAACAATGTCATCCATCTTTTACAAGTTGGCAGGGTAGTTTTAGCATTTGAATGTCTGAGCTACTTTGGAGAAAATTGTCTGACACTGCATATGGCTTTCATATACCTAAGGGGGGAACAGATGAAATAATTTATAATGAATAAGAAAGAAATGACCTCTTCATATCACTGCTAGTGACTATGTATTTTATTTTGCCACATATACTATGACTGCATGTCCTACTGTTTATAGTATTTAATCCATGATGCCTCATGCATCTTTAAGAGAACTGCATGGTCAGCAATTTCAAGATCCCTAAATGTGCATAATTAACATTAATACAAGTTAATTATAGCTACCCATAAAGCTTCATTACAATCTAGCAGAGAATAAAACCCATCTGAAAATTTTAATTATTGTATAAATTATAATTATCTAGTCAGAGTAGTAGTCATTGTAAATAGAGTTGAACTTGTTTTCTGAAATAGGATTTTTGAAACAGTGATCTGTTTCATAAATAAAACAGTGCAGCTTAAGTAAGGATCATACAGCTTCAATATTAATGATTTTAGCTGAACCTCCAGCTACTGTTTTGAACATAATGTAAAATAGGTAACAAAGAAATGTACAGTTTTCTTTGCCTTGTCTTATGGACCTTGGTGGAGAAAATTAAATTGATCTTAGTCCTTATTTCTTTTATCTTTTTTAATTAGTTTCAGGTGTACAAAAACTCATAATGATCAGACATTTACAAAAAAACATAATGATCAGGTGTAAATATGATAACCTCCCAATCTACTACTCCTCTGACATCACACATAGTTATTACAATACCACTGACTATATTCCCCATGCTGTACTCCACATCCTTTGAATATATATATATATATATATATATATATATATATATATATATATAATGTGTATATATATATATATATATATATATATATATATATATTTAATTAGAGTTGGCACTCAATATTATTTTATATTACAGGTTCACAGCACAGTCCTTAGGCATTTATATAATCTATGAAGTGATCCCTCTGATAAGTCCAGTACCCATCTCTTATTTCTTAACAGACTGACATTAGTGGCCCATATTGCCCCTTTATATATTTATTTATTTTTAACACTACAGGAACTCACATAAACATCTAATAACTAGAATATTATCTCTAAAACACAACAAGCTACATACTGCTCAAAGAGGGGAATTTGTAAATTTTAGATTTTTGCTAAATGTTCAATTAAAAAAGTATGAGCCCTAAGATTTAAGTTAGTTACTGAGAAAAATAAAGATAAAACATTTCAATTAAGGAATGTCTCAGAAAGATTCCTTAGGGAAAGCAACAGATATTGGATTATTGATATTTACTGGTTGTTATAGTGTAGTTTGTAGTAGGAAAAGCTGGAATGAAAGCAGAAGGAAATAATTGACAATATATTTAGGACTAACTAAAAGGAATTTTTTTTATGTTTCTTTTCTTTTTAAAGTTTATTGCAGTGACAATGGTTAGTAAGCTATATGGGTTTCAAGTGTAGAATTCTGTAATACATCATCTATAGATCACATTGTGTGTTTATCACCCAGAGTCAGTTCTCCTTCTATCACCATATATTTGATCCCGTTTATCCTCATCTACCACCCACCCCCGTTACCCTCTGGTAACCACTAAACTATTGTCTGTGTCCTTGAGTTTCACAATGCCTGTTTCCATGCCAAAGATAAAAATTTCTGGATTAAAACTTCTAAATGATTTGTTGGGTCACATGCCCCTACCATGTTCCAGCAAGGACAAATAGAGTAAGTCCTTTTATGAATTCAAATCCTTGGCCAGCTCCCAGCCCTTTACCTTGGTAAAGTAATTACAACTCCATTCGAGTATTAGACCCTTATATTTGTCAAAATTAATCATGCTAACTTCATTACCTTTGAAATAATTGGTGTAGGCATAGACATGGTAGGTATGGTACATTGTAAAAATTGCTACAATCATAGTATGCACATGATTTATGTCACTTGACTTTGCTGCACCATCCATCAAGAGATAGCTATTTCCGAAATCCTTTAACGTGGGGTTGGCCATGGAATTTGCTTTGGCAAAATGTAAAATAGTATTCATGATGAAAGCAGAGATGTGAAACATACCTATGTGTTGGGTTTGCCATCTTTTGCTGCTTTGAAACTCTGTGACCATCTCTTTGTCAAATTCGAAAATAACCTACTGGAGGTAAGTGGCATGCGACTTCCATCAACACTTTTGAGAGCCAGCCAACCATCATATGCACGCATAGGACCATAAACTACTAGCTGACTACAGATGAAAAGTCAGCTGACAACTAAATGATTTAATACAAATCATGCAAGTTTAGCCCTGCCCAACTTGCTATTCTACATATTTTTGAGCAAATAGATGGGTATTGCTTCAACATAGAAATTATTGGAGAGTGTTTGTTTGTTTGTTTTCAGCAAAGGCTGACTGACACATTATACACTCTCTATTGAGATGATAAGACAAGGCTTACTGACAGACTGAAAAAACATTCTCACTTTTTTTTTTTTTTTTGCTATTGGATGCAATTTTATAATGAAATAATATTTGAAGTTACTGTAATGGTGTGAGAAATCACTGGATATCTTGAACATGGAAGAACAGAATTATAAAAATATAGGACCTTGATGATGTTGTATTACTACATCAATGAATTAAGTGACACTAAAACCACTTTACCTCCAGACTTCTTTATACATGTTAAAATACATACATACTCCATTGTTTAGTTTATTGTTTTTTGATCTCCATTTGCAGCAAAAAGCATGGTAACTAATGCAGTACGTTTGAGAACACACATGACCTTGGGAGAGTTATAGACTGAGACTCTCTGGTTGGCCTCTGTTAGAACACCTCCACTTAAGTAAAACAAATCATCAGAACTTTTCGTGGTTTTTTTCAGTTTGAGTGAAAATAATTGAAGACATTAGGGCTTCAGACATGTAACTATATGCCCATTATAAGATGTTTGCCAAACTATACAGATGTACGGAGCTGTGAGCTAAAATGCCATGCCATAAACCTTGGGAAAATATAGTGAATATTCTCAGACTCTCTGGGCTATGTAGAAAAACATCCACCGGTCTGACATTGCCCTAGAGGCAGGAATCAACCAAAGATAAACTCAGTTTTACCAAAACTGCAATGAGACTTGACAAAATGCAGTCCACAATTCAATTAAGGTCATCATCCTTTTGCTCTATCATCTTAGCAAAGGAATTGGTAGACTCTCTCTGATGGAAAATCAAATCATCTTATCTCACACTTTTTTTTTTTTCATATATAAGATTCAAGATTAAATCCAAAATTACCAAGCTTTAAAGTAGACAGGGTTGTAGGACTTGTAAACTAGAGAAACAATAGAATCAGTCTACATGATGTTTGATATAAAGTAATCAGCAGACAAAAATTCTAAAGTCCCTAACATTAAAATATTCAATTAAATACAGTAAGCTGGAAGATTTCAGAGGTACAGTAAACCCAAAGCAAGATAAATACAATGCACCCCCATCACAAGAACACATACATGTTTACCTATCACAGATAAATTATTTAAAGCCAACACAGAAAGTTTGAAAAGCAATCAGAGAAAAAAAGATACATTATCACAAAAACACAGCAAGACTGATAACTGACTAAATAGAAATGACAGATGCAAGAACATGATGCACATCACAAAACTAGAATTTCACAACCAGAAAAAAAGGTAATTTAAAAACAAAAATGAGTTTAAAAGTACATTTTAAAAAATCAGACATGCATTTAAAAATATCACTGAAAGGAGTTCTTCAGACAGAGGAAAACAATCTCAGATAAAAAGAAGGAAATGCAGAAAATAAATTACATCAGAAAATATAAATACCTGGGTGTATATGTAAACACATTTTGCATAGCTAAACAATACTAGTTATGTTTTCTATAGTTTAAAACAAGTGTAGAATTGCTGTTCTTGACAACTTTAACACAAAAAGTTGGGTATGGGGTGAAGGAGTTACAGTATTCTAAGATTCCCAAAGGGAACAAATCCATGAATCAGGACCTTAGTTTCCCCATAGACAAACTAATTATAAGACTCCTTTACTTTCCTAGAGACATACTTCTTAATATCTTTTGTGGTATTCTTCTTTCAGTTTACTATATATTCTTTCCACTATGTTTTTTCAAACAACTTGATACCATGAAGCAGAGAAGATGAAATGGTAAAAGTCAGAATGATAATAAATCGCCAATGGTTATATATCTGATAAACAAAAATGAAAAATTTAAGTGCAACTCTTCTGAATCCAAGATCAACACTATCTTCTCTCATTTGGTTTTATGATTTCCAAGATTTAGTGACATTTATCCATTTTTTTTCTCAGTTTTTCTGAAATATTAGTTTTTCTGACAACCATATTTGATTGATTTTTAGTGAAGGAATTACTAAATCACCAGTATCACACTCTCCTAAATCTGGGAGCATATTCACTTAAATTTTATAAATAATGAATGCATTTGGACTTTATACATTGATTTATGTAGTTTAATGATAGTTAATATGGTTGATTGTTTTCACTAATTTCATAATTTCAGGTTCAGAGATAAACGATACCTTGTCATCTGTACAAAAGTACTTAATGTTTTAAACAGTTCTCTAAGTCTTGAACCTATGCAATATGATGAAACACTAGAAACTCGTATTGGTAATTATTATATCATGTCATCATGTCATTAAAATAAACATTTAATAAATAAAAGTCAAGAGATGAGTAAAAGTCAAATATTATTGAGAAGGAGTTTTAATCACAACGGTACCTTAAAACATCCAAATAAGCATAATTCTACTATGAATACTAAAACTTTATGTTACATATATGGCAACAAAGACTTTCAGTGTGATTAAATTAAGGTTCTTGAGAAGAAGAATTCACCCTGGATTTATGGTGGTTCTGATGTAATCATAAGAATCCTTTATAAGAGGGCAGGATTTGGTCAGAGAGACAGATGGAGATGTGAAAACAGCATAAGAGATTTGAAGATGTAACACTGCTGTCTTCGAAGATGGAGGACAGGGGAAGCCAAACAATGTAAGCAATGCAGCTCTAGAAGCCAGAAAAGACAAACAATAAACATTCTCCCCTCTGAGTTTCCACAAGGAAAGAGCTCTGACACTAGGTCAGTGAAACTGCTTTAGGACTTTTGAACTCAAGAAGTGTAATATACATTTGTGTTGTTTAAGCCACAAAGTTTTGTGATAGTTTCTTACAGCAGCAACAGGAAACATATAAAGAACTTCTAAACTCTTTTTAATGTATGAATTTAAACATTTCACTCAAGTAGCTATATGTATTTTACTGTTGTGTTTGATTTTGAATTCTTATGGAACTTAATTTTAATGTGTAATATTGATTCTCTATGTATTTTTATCTATTACACTTAACATCTAAATATGTTTCAACTTTGGCATCTTTAAAATGGAAATTATGTACCAAGGAAGTCCCAAGGTGTTTTTTCACTCTTACTCCAGATTTCCTCAATGGGAGAGCATCATAAAATAATGTCAGATATAGGTCAATAATATCTACTCAATGGCAACCTTGATCAGTAAGCTAATGTTTATAAAATTTCATATTCTTAGATGGGAGAAATTGTATGCCTGTAGAAAATATCACTGAAAGTCAATGCAAATTGGTGGTTGCTCCTGCAGTAGCAATTATCTGTAGGGACCTTTTAGATAGAGGAAATGTTTCTGTGCAATAGAGCTCCTGTTAGAGCATACATCTGAGGCGCAAATGTAGGGCCCGGGGTTTTGCCACTAGCAGAGATAACAAATTGGTAAAATAAATAAATTTACTACTCAGATTGTAGGATCCTTAAAGCAAGAAATATGTTATTGAAATTATTCAAGTCACCAATGGAATGCGCTATTTAACCACAGGACTAAATATGAAATAATAAGTAAGGCATCTGAAAATGTTGCATTAAGTATTGGGAATTTACCTTTCTCTTAATTATTGCCAGTTTTGTTTTACTATAAAAAAATAATAACAAGTCATATTCCTCCTCTTGAGCAGACTCACTTTTTTGGAAAATAGGAATTAAAAGATAATTATGGAATCCTCATAGAAATTTAACGTCCTAACTGATTGAAAAAAAAAACCTTCAAGTTATTATTTCAAAAATATTAAATTCATAACATTTAATTTGGGTTTTTACTTTGATATTTTCTCCAAAGTAATGTTTTAACTGCCATGTTTTAACAGAATATTCATAACTGTGTTGCAAATATAGAGTGAAAACCATCTGTTACATGTGTACGTCAGATGAGAAGTATGAATAATCCCTGTGAGGGATTATTCCCTTTGCTCAAAGAGAAAGAATACGCCTTCTCTTTACACTCTGTGTTTTACTCTACCCATCAGCATTTATTCATTCAACAAACACTAATTACCTTATGTAAGGCACTAATAGATATTTAGAACAAAAATAATCATAAAAGGAGGTGGAGCAAATAATGAGGTGGGCAGATAAATTAGAACATAACCTGTCATATATTTTAATTAAAAATTTGAAGCATATACTGGAAATTCCAAGTGATGTTTATTTCAGTGATATTGTAGTCTGTGCGAAAACTGGTTTAACCAACATATGTCCTTTACTTCTGGAATAGTCTATAAGTTAATGACTTTAGATACTGACTTACAATAAATCAGTTAATAAATCAGTTAATTATTTCAACAAACATTAACTATGTTTTTGCTAAGTATTAGATAATCTCTTTGCACAGAGCAACATAAATATTAACCAGAAAATTCTCATAAATGGTATGTATCTTTCACATACAACAGTTGACTTTGAATATCATTTAAACCAGGTTTTTAAGCATAGTAATCTTTTGCCACCAATTATTCTGTAAATTTTTATAAACTACCTGATAAACCTTGATGTTGACATTGTCAGATTGGGACATGTTAAAACTCTTTCCGAAAAGAGAATTAATATTAATGAAATACAGCAGAAATAAAATAACTTTTGGTTATTTAAGTACCATTATAAGATTTATTTCATGCATATTAATGCAGTATAATGATGCTCAAAGAGGTGGCTGTGTTTACTCCTACCTTAAGGCACAAAGATTATTAGTTATTTAAATAAGTGAGTAATCCAGCAGTTATCCTACACTGTCAAAATTCACTGCTTGGGATAACCCTGTGGCAGCAAGGCAGAGAACCCTTCAGATCTCCCTCATTTGAGTTTCAGCTGTGAGGAGTGATTAGCTGAGGGCTTCCAACTACAGGCTCCAACTTCAGAATCTGCTGCAGCATTCCCATCAAAGCCACACTCTTCTCAGGAAGGTTATAGAATTTAATGAAGCAAGGAGTGATAAAGCATAACAACGTCTCCACTGCTTCTCTATGGCATCATGGCAATCTTCATTCCTGAATAGTATCTGTCATGCAGGGGTTTCTCAGCTCCCACTCCCTGCATAAGAACGCAGGATATGGTGAGGCCAAAAAGGAACACCAACGGAGCCATAGATAGGGGAGTCATACCACTACAGTCTCAATGGCGGCAGGTCGAGACACAAAAGCAAACATCCACCAGTACCCAAACGAGGGGTCCTCCTACACCCCAGTCTCGCTGGTAGCCAGGCGAGACACAAGAAGTAGGATCCACATGATCTGCAATCCACCATCCGCGCTCGCTTACCCCCTTTGCTAGCCGCAATCCGCCATCTGCTTCTCTGCCAACCAACCAATTCCTTGCTAACTGTAATCTGTGCTTCTCTTCTCTTCCAACCAACCAACCCCCTAGCATAGCCATGGCAGTTATATTAGTGGCTAATGGCTAACTGGAAACAGCTGATGGCAATCTAATAACCGAGGCAGCACCTTTCCATGTGAGGCCAGAGCCTGGACACTCCTCTCTGGGACTCTGTCTCCCCAGTATTGTAAAAAATGAACAAAGAAATTCAGTGGGCAATTAATTTCTGAACCACTATAACCAAACCAACATAACAGTGCCTAATGTTTATGTCACTGGTTAGAATATTTCTCAGTCTTATTAGCATTGCATTTAAGAACAAAAGGCACTGTATTTAAATATGTTGTTTGCCACTGAACTTGTGGGCTGTCATGCAGGGTTTCTGGTCCCGCACCTCCCACAAGAACGCAGGATATGGCTAGGCCAAAAAAGGAACATCAACAGAACCATGGATAGGGGGTTCATACCACTATAGTCTCACTGGCTGCTGGGTTGGAGGTACAGGAAACAGGAGCCACACGATGCTCAATCCGCCGTCCGCTTCTCTGCCAACCCACCAACCCCCCAACCCCACTGGCTAGCTGCAATCTGTGCTTGCTAGCTTAGCCACGGCAGTATATCAGTGGCTAATGGCTAACCGGTAACAGCTGATGGCCAACTAGTTACAGCTGATGGCCATCTACTACCCGAGCAAGCACCTTTCCAAGTGAGGCTGAGAGCCTGGAAACTGCTTTCTGGGACTCTGTCCCCACACAGGCTTTCTGCAATTGGCTTTAGAAGGATGTGAAATTAATAGACTATAAAGTTTGGCTTCAAAGAACTTTAATTTTATAAGTACAGCAATAAAGATCATGTTATTATTTTTTTCTACATTCACCCTTTAGTCATGACTATATAACTAAAGTTAAAGCTTATCAGTAGACAATGTCTACATATTGAAGGAACGTTCTCTACTAAAACAAAGTAATTATGCTACTATTAAAATATTATCAAAAGCAATGATGATGGGAGAACTTTGTATGGACAACCTCACTTATTTGAACTTTCAGTTTTTATAATCTCATTTAATTCTTAGAACGTTCCTGAAGAGTATAGTAGTATACACTTTTTACATGTAAAGAGGAATTGCAGATTATTTGAATAGCTCAGGTAATTTCAATGACCTCTTAAGAGGCAAAATCAGGATTTAAATCTAGTTAGATGTAACATAATAGTTTTTTTTCTCTTAAGTAAGCCACTGATTCTCAGCACATTTATTAAATACAATACTTATAAAGTTTTATACATACCACTTTTTTATTCTACTATTACCCTTAGATTTTCATTAAAAGATTGCTTTCTACCCAACACTAAATTATGTTTCATGATTAAATATCTTCCATGATTTCTCAATGACTTAGTCCTGAAGGCTGGTTTGGTCTCAGTGCCAATCTTGACCACATTCTTCTCTACCATGTCTCATCACCTACCACCCAGTCATCCGCCTTTTGACATCTGTGACTATTTTAATCACCTAAAAACAAAATGCTTATAATTAACATTCATTCCCAAGTCAGGAAATACATGTCTCTACTTGAGTCAAAAAATAAAACATTTATCATTTGTTTTATTTTTTGACTCAAGTAGAGACATGTGTTTTCTGACCGGGAAATGAATGTTAATTGTAATAGTTTTATTCTTAGGTGATTAAAATATTCACAGATGTCAAAAGGATATCTAACTATTACATTATTTTGTACACCTTAAATTAATAAAATAATAATAATAAAAAAACAATAAAAAAATTAATTTGACACACACCTTGTGCTATCTGTTGTAAATAAAAAATAACATGCTCAGTGTTTGAGTTTACTCAGTATGCACTTTACTTAACACTGTTTTGTTCTCCTCCTTCCCAAAACACTTCATGTTTTCCAACAGAGGCAAACGTAATTCATTATATAGAATAGTCACTTGATATACATTTTGAAAATATAGATGTGACAGAAAGGGCTCATAGAGTTAAAAACTGTGTCAGGAAGTATCTTGCTACAATTCTGAGAAACAAATTAGAAACCAGTTAGGCAAATAGAAGCGATATATTTTATTTATTTTCCATATTAATAGTCTATTATCTCAGGGACTGACTTTGCAAAAAAAATGCATTTCTTTTGTTTAATTTTGGACATTAATGTAGTCACATTCCCAGCAGATACATGAGGCATATCACATCTACAAATATATAATTTTTGTTTCCCCAAGCCTTTGTATTATATATTTTCTTGCAGGCAAATGAATATTGAAATCACTCTTTAAAATTATTAATTATCTTGACTGAAAAAATGTTTTCCCTAAAGGGTATTTAGTAATGAAATTAAAATGAATTTAAAATTCAAATTATTTTTTTCCTCACTACATTTAGCAGAAATATTACAAAGAGTCAAAAGAAAAACTTAGATTTTTTTTTCTATGCTGGGAAGGAAAAACACTGATCCAGAATGAAACCATCACAATAAAATTTTAATTATAAGGATTTCACAGGTGTATTTTACGAAATTTAGGAAGCAAGCTAAACATGTATGTTTATAGCATGATTTAAGATGAAGCATCCGTTTAAAATTGTTATATAAGCTATATATATATATATATATATATATATATATATATATATATATGTTTGTTCAAGCTTTTGCTTCTACTAAAGTAATTTTCATAATTACACATTTAAAAACAATGCTCATAATCAACAAATAGTTATTTAAACTCAAACATTGATTATATTAATTTTAATTTCTTTAACAAATGTATTTTTCATAGAATAAAATAAAACTGAAATAAAGTTTCTACTGAAACTTGTTTATTTTTAGTTCAAATAAATATTTATGAGTGACCAATATCTGTTATGAGATAGAATATAGTATATACATCTGAAATGTATATTTGCCCTTTATTCTTGCACCTCAGTAATTAAAGGGATTTTTTAAAATACCTTCACCTTTTCCACCCTGTCCCCCAACTCCCCTCCCATCTATCGTCCCAATAAATATAGTACTCATCTGAAACACTGCATAGTTATTACAATATCATTGATTATGTTCCTTGTGCTATACCTTATATCCCCATGATTACATTCCGTATCTATGAGTTTGTTTGCATTCTGTCTGTTTATTTTATTCTTTAGATTCCACATATAAGTGCAATCACATTATATCTATCTGCCTCTGCCTGACATACTCCACTCAGCATAATACCCTCCAGGTTCATCCATGCTACTGCAGATGGCAAGAACCCATTCCCTTCCACGGCCAAGCAATAATCCATTGTATATATGTACCACGTCCTCTTTATTCATCCATCCATTGATGAACACCAAGGCAGCCTCCATATCTTGGCCATTACAGACAGTGCTGTAATGATCATATGGATATACGTATCCCCTTGGAGTAGCGTTTTGCGTTTCTTTGGATAAATACCCAGAAGTGGCATTACTGGGTTATCTCTTGTTATAACCTTTGTGTTAAAGTATATTTTGTCTGCTATAAGTATTGCAAACCAGCTTTTTGTTTGTTTGTTTTCATTTTCATGAAATGTCTTTCCCCCATCCCTTTACTTTCAGTCTGTGTGTGTCTTTCATTCTGAAGTGAGTCTCTTGCAGGTAGCAGATGTAAGGGCCTTATTTTCTTACCCATTCAGTCACCCTATCTTTTGATTGGAGCATTTCATCCATTTATATTTAAAGTAATTGTTGATAGTAAAGCATTTAATCCACTTACATTTAAAGTAATTGTTGATAGTTAAAGTAAATTGTAGAAAAAGTGCTACATATCTCATTGCTGAATATCACTATGGTCACCTTTAAAGTACTCCCATTGGGAAGCTATGGACTGATGCCAGTGCCTAGTGTATCCTTCAAAGCAATTTTGGAACTCTTTTTCTGGAATGGCCACCAGAGCTGTTGTCATATTACACTTGATGTCCTGAATGTCATCAAAATGTCTTCCTTTCAATATTTATGTTTGGGTAAAGAAAGAAGTCACTGAGGGCCAGATCAGGTGAGTAGAGAAGGTGTTCTGATACAATTATTTGTTTACTGGCTAAAAACTCCCTCACAGACAGTGCCATGTGAGCTGGTACATTGTCGTGATGCAAGAGCCATGAATTGTTGGCGAAAAGTTCAGGTCATCCAACTTTTTCACACAGTCTTTTCAGCACCTCCAAACAGTAAACATGGTTAACTGTTTGTCTAGTTGGTACAAATTCATAATGGATAATCCCTCTGATATCAAAAAAGGTTAGCAACATGCTCACAAACTTAATTGTCCAACCTTGTGTGTAGTTATTGCCATTTCATTATTCATAGTGTTTTTTTGTTTGTTTGTTTTTGTTTTTTCCATCTTAAAGAAGTCCATCTCAGATTCCTTGTAACACTGGTTTGGTGGTGATAACCTCCTTCAGCTTTTTCTTATCTGGGAAGTTCTCTACCTGCCCTTTGACCCTTAATGGTAGCTTTGCTATGTAGAGTACTCTTGGTTGTAGGACCTTTTTTTCATCACTTTGAATATTTCATGCCAATCCCTTCTAGCCTGCAAAGTTTCTCTTGAGAAACCAGCTGACAGTCTTATGGGAGCTCCCTTGTAGATAACTGCTTTACTCTTACTGCTTTTAATGTTCTTTTGTTTTCTTTAACCTTTGACATTTTAATTATGATGTCTTATTGGGGGCCTATTTTGTTCCATCTTGTTTGGGAAACTATGCACTTTCTGGGCTTGTATATCTATTTCCTTAACCAGGTTGGAGAAGTTTCCATCATCATTTCTTCAAATAGGTTTCCAATTACTTGCTATCTCTAGTCTCCTTCTGGTACCCCTATGATGCAAATAGTGGTGCACTAAATGTTGTCCTAAAGGCCTCTTAAACTTTCCTCATTTTTTTTTTTTTATTCTTTCTTTTTCTTTTTTTTTTTCCTTTTCACTGTTCTGTTTGGGTTTTTTCTGCTATCTTATGTTAGAAATCACTGATTTGATGCTCTGTTTCATCTAATCTAGTGTCGATTCCCTCTAATATATTCTTCATTTCAATTATTGTATTCTTTATTTCTGATTGGTTCTTTTCTTCATGTTTTCTTATCTCCACTTTTATGTTTCCTATCTCTTTGTTGAAGTTGTCCCTGAGGTCATTGATCATCCTTATAACCATTGTTTTGAACTCTGTGTCTAATAGATTGTATGTCTTCATTTTGTTTAGCTCTTTTCTCCTGAGCTTTGTTTTATTCCTTTATTTGGGACATGTTTTCTTGTTTCCCTATTTTGGCTGCCTCCCTAAGTTTGTTTCTTTGTATTAGGTAGGATTGCTATAGCTCCCAGTCTTAGTAGAGTGGCCCTATGTAGTAGGTGTTCTGTGGGGTCCAGTGGCACAGCCTCCTTTATCACCTGAGACAGATAATGAAGGTGTGTCCCTTGTGTGGGTTGTGTGTGCCTCTTTTTTTTTTTTCTCAATAGTTGAGCCTTGGTTGCTGTGTGCTTGTCAATTAAAGAGATTCACCCTCAGGCTGATTGGTTGTGAGGACTGGCCAAGACTACAGTAGAGGAAATATTGTACAGGGGGGTGACACTAAAGCATGATTTGCTTTAGCAGGGCTCTGGTGCCTGCCTAGTCTGTGCTTTAGGTGTGTTGTCCTTGGACGTGGCTGGGTGATGCTCCAGTTGGGTCCAAAGCTGGCCACTGGGCATGCCATCCCTGTGGCCCTCCTGAGAAGGGCCCTGCCACAGTCCAAGTCCTGCTGCAGCCTGTACCCTGCCTGGCCCCACCTGGCATGAGCCACATGAGCCACAAAGCAATCTGCAGATGGCCACCACCTGTGTTGGGCTTGGAGGTTCCTTGAGAGGTCAAATAATGAACCAAGGCCAGCTACCCCATGCTGGTCTTAGGGTTGCTCAGCCAGAGGTGCCAGACTCATGGAAGCCAGATGCTGCTTGTTTGGGTTTTGTGGTCTTTTGAGAGATTTTAGGAAAGTCTGAAGCATGAACCAAGACAGGCCATTTGTATGGAAAAGCTACTGGAAGTGGCTTGTGTGGCTTAAAAGTTGGGTGGGGTGGGTTCTCAGAGAGTCATCGGGGTGAACACATGCTGTTAGCCAAGTTGATGACGATCCAGATATGGCAGCCAAAGATATCTGCATGTCAGGAGGGGAGAGGTCTCAACAAAGAAACAATGACTTCTGTCAGCTCCTCCATCAGGGAGAAAGCTGCCCCGCGAGCACTTGCCTGAAGCCAGATATTTTGTTCCTCACCGTATTTCTCTAATGACTTTTGAGCTGTTGCCCCAACACTGGAGCTCAGAGTGAGTGAGTCCAGAGTGAGTGAGTTTCTGTGCAGGCCCTTTAAGAGGAACACCTGGAACTAGAAACACCCTTATCTCACTTGGCCACAATCTCTGCTGGTTTTCACAACCAGAATTTATGGGGACTTCTCTTTCTGGCACTGAAACCCTGGGCTGGGGAGCGTGATGTGGGACTGGGATTCCTTACTCCTCTGAGGGGAACCTCTGAAGCTGAGGCATTCCTCCTGATTTTTAATGGTCACACCCAGTTGTGGAACCAGTCTGTTCCACATCTCTGCCCCGCCTACCAGTTTTGAGGTGGCTTCTTCTGTCTGTCTTTAGTTGTACTGCTTCAGTTCAAAGAGATTTCAGGCAATTCTCAATGATAGTTGTTCTGTAGTTTAGTTGTAATTTTGATGTGGTGGTGGAAGGAGGCTAGCATAGCATTTAGCTACTCTGCCATCCGACCGGAAATCAAAGGAATTGTTTTTTTTAAATAAGAAAATAAAATCTGTTAACTTTTCATTACATAGAGAAGAAAGTCACTGAGGTAGGGATAATGGCTACCAAAGCCGCAGAATGCACAGAAACAAATTGTTTGTGCTAGATAACATGTCTAAAGCAACAAATGCAAAAATCTTCTCTTATTATATAATTTGTCCATTTATGAAGACAATTACAAATATAAGCATTACTAGAAAAATGTATGTTTCTAATTTTTAACTTATTTTCTTACACAATAATGAATAAAAACAAATACACCCATAAATGACAGTGGTTACCAATTAGCCAATTCATACTAAATTAGGTTAGTTAATTCTATTATGAAGTCAAATTATTGACTCTTTGAAGAAGTTGTGAATGCTTCGAGTACTGTGATATTATTCATCTAAATATAAATAATCAGAAGTTTTCAGTGCTCTGGCTTATTACTTCGACACACACAGGTCTTTTACATACCATAGCTTTTTACCATGAACACCTATAATTTTTTGTATAAGGGTTTCTTCAGTCAGAATATTCTTACACCTGGCAAGTTAGAAATGCTAGAATTTACCAGCCCAGTAGCAGTGCTCAACCAAAAATGAAGGAACTTTCATGCCCCTCAGAAGACATTTCTGAAGTAGGATCTCCACTTTATGTCAGAGGTCCCCACTGGGATTGAACTCGAATCCACCAAAGCATTAACATGTTCTTCTAATCCTTGTCTCACTCACTCCCCCACCAGTACTTCTCATAATTGCTTCTCAAAGAAACTACTTGAATTGAAATCCCATCTCAGATGCTCCTTCGGGAGCAGACTAACCTAGAAAACAATGTGTTTATGAAGTTGATGGTTTTATAATAAATTGTGTTCTCAAATAAAAAGCGTTAACTTTTAAAAATATCAGATCACCTTTAACCTGTCAAAACCTTTTGCCATGTTTTACCTTATGGAAAAAAAATAAGATTTCCCTGTTTTGTTTTAGATATACTTTTTAATCTTTGATATATATATATATATATATATATATATATATATATATATATATATATAATATGTTTTTAAAGAATCCAATGTGTTCCTTTGTTTGTTTGTTTAATATACATTACTCTCAGTAATTGCTTACGGTCCTGGATTACCTAGTAAATTCTGAGAATAGTGAGATATTTGAAAAATAAATAAATAAAATATCAACACTGAACTAGTACTAATATTTTTTACATTTTTGTTCAACTTGTTTCTGAAAAAAATGAATTCAAATATATTATAAAACATATTATTAAATGTTTTTTCAAATATTCATATCTATTATATATATGTTTATATATATATACATATGATATATATATTATATTTATACATATAATTTTTATGTGTATAAATATAACATATTTGTATAAATATAAATTATATTTGTACATATAATTTTATATATATATACATATAATATGTATATTATATTTACACATATAATTTTTTTAAAGAAATTTAAAGGGTGAGCAGGGTAATGAATTGAAGACCTTAATGTGCCATTCTGCAAAGCTAGGAGGGCTCAAGCTCCCACAGATTAAAATCTATGTGCTTGTAACAAAGCCTGATTGAGATGCTATGAGGTGGAATCCATAGGAAAGTGAGAAGAGGGAAAAGGAGGAAGTTGTGATTGACAGTGAAACAGATGAAATGTGCCCTCCATCCCCTAATACAAAGGAAAGCAAAAGCACAACAACAGCCCTATTCAGCAGGGCAGTGCCCGATTCATGAAACATTCATGATGAAAGAATATACTCCTGCTGGGCTTATTGATATAGTTGTCAAGTTGCAAAAAAGGCCAGGGAAAGTATCCAGCCATAATTAATGGGACTATGGGATTTGTGAGGGCAGGGTTGGTGGTAGTGGTAGTGTCCATGGCATTTCTCGGACTGGGCAGGAAACAGAGAAAATGGGCAATTTCACCACACATGCTGCCCTCTGACACTGCCTGCATGGCACTTAGTGGGTACAAGGTACACACTCCCTTATAGATTGGATTATTCTAGTCTGTAAGGAATCTTGGACCAATTAGAGGGCTCACCCTGGGCATTTGGGATCCTGGAAATCAATAGAGGAGGTACAACAAATTCCTAGGGAGTTGAAAATGAGATAAACTATCTATGTCCCTGTCTTTGAGGGCCCTGATTGGGCCACACTCAACTGCAGGAGTGAAAGCCAAGATAGTCCAGTCTACCCCAACACATGGGACACTGATATTCATGTCTGAGCCCCGTCATGGGATAAGACATTTATAATATTGGGCAATCCATTGCTGATCAGAGGAAAACTGACAAATTCCAGGAGTGAATAGAGTCTGTGGGGAAGATCCAAAAAAGAGAGGAAACTCAAGAAACCAAAACCTATCTCAATGGCTATTAAATGTCCAGTAAAAGCAACCCAGAAGCAAATATGGTTTGACTTCCTTATTGACATGACTCCCCCTGAAATGATAGATGGACAACCAGCTACGCTGGTCCACTTGTGTAAAATTTTGAAACCAGAGAAACAGTTCAGGCCTTCCCCATCCCTAATGCCCTGCCTGCTCCATCAGAGGCCTCAGAGGCTTATTTGAGCTGGGCGCTTCCCATGCCCCTGGTATAGGTTCCAATCCAAGTTTGCCTCCAGGTGAGGATTGTTGCAGATGATGATGCTCACTGTTCCCTGGCACCCCCAGAAATAAACAAAAGGTATTGGCTGTGGTTGATACTGGAGCCAAATGTGTTCTAATACATGGTAACCCTCAGAAGTTTTCTGGTCCCCTCGGCTGTAGCAAGTAATTATGGTCAGGAATATCCCTTTGACACTGCAAATTAGGCATTCTCTTCCATGAGAATATGATATTTTTTTAACTCTCCAATGCCAGAGAATGTATTAGATAATTGGTATCTTACCAGGTCAAACTCTGCAAAACTTGACTGGTGAATTCCACCTCCAGGTTAGAGTAATCAGATAACTGCTGAGGAGAAATGACAACTGGGAACCAGTAAGTCTATTGCCCCTCAAAGAGTAGTAAATGTCAAACAATATAAGTTGCCTGGGGCATAAGGAAATAGGAGAAACTATGCAAGAACTACACCGAGTGGGCATTGTACGCCCCACCCATAGTGCTTTTAACAGCTAATGTGGCCAACAAAAAAGCCAGATGGCTCATAGCGGATGATGACTTTGGATTATGGAGAATTAAACAAGGTAGTGCCCTCCATCCATGCAGATGTGCCCAATATTGTCACCATCTTAGATACCTTGATCACAGTCTTAGAAGTGTACCATGCTTTACTGGACTTAGCAAGCGCCTTTTTCAGTATGCCCTTAGCTGCTGAGTTATAAGATAAATTTGCCTTTACATGAGAGGGGCAAAAATGGACCTTTCAAGTGCTTCTCCAAGGTTAACAGCACAGCCCCAAAATATGTCATGAATGGTAGCCAAAGATCTGTTCCTGTTCTCTTTCCCCACATCAGTAAAATGGTCCATTACATTGATGGAATATCTGCGAGGGAAGGATGAGCGGTGAACCCACAGAAAATTCAAGGCCCAAGCACCACTGGAAAATCTTGGAGCATCATTTGGTTGGGTAAGACCATGTTGTCCCAGAAGCTGTGATTGATAAGATGGAAGCCTACTCAATTCCCAAAAACATGAGAGAGGTGCAAATCCTTGTAGGGATTATGGGGTTTTGAAGGACTTTTATCCCGCACTTGGCACAGTGCCGCTGAGCTTTATACTGCCTGGTAAAGAAAAGGCACATGTGGGACTGGGGGTCAGAGCAGCAAGCCACCTTTGCGAAGGCAAAAATATTAGTGAAGCAGATTAAAGCTCTGGACATCTCCTGAGCAGGGCTACCATTTGAGTTAGATGTGTCTGTGACTCCGGAAGGTATGGGTTGGGCACTGTGGCACAGACAACAGAAGGAGAGAGTACCCCTACGATGTTGGTCCCAGCTCTGGAATTAGACAGAAACCCGATATACCCCCAGGGAGCAAAAGCTTCTCACAGTGTGCACAGCGCTCCCCCAGGCAGAGCCTCTGGTGAGGGAATAACAGCGTATTGTGGTAAGAACCTCCCTTCCTATCAAGGGGTGGTTTGAACATATGTTTCATCGACCACCTCTGCCATGGCTCAAACTTCCACTTTTACTGCCTGACATGCCTGTTTGCAGAGGAGAAGCACACTGTCAGACAGCCTAATGTCTCTAGAAATGCAGGTGATATTAGGCTGGATAGAGTATGTATAGAGAGTCTCCAAATAACCCCACCTCTATTCCTGTGGTAGACCCACGGCCTGTAGAGAAGGAGGGGAGGAAATTTCCCCTGATGGCTGGGTCCAGTAGGGGCAACATGTTCACATGGACTGCCGTCCAGATTCAACCCAATACTGACATCATCTGGACAGAAATATGAACGGCAGCTGCCAGTTGGCTGAACTCAGAGCCTTTTGGCTGGTGATCACTCAGGAGCCCTGGCCCTTTGAACTGAGAGTTGGGCTGTTCTAAAGGGATTAACCCTGTGGCTTAGACAATGGGAAACCAATGGATAGATGATCGTGAATAAGCCTTTGTGGGGTTACAATATATGGAAAGACATTTCAGTTCATCTGCAAGAGCCTGAAGCAGTCCTCACTGTTTTCTGTGTCCTGGCTCATTAGGTGCTGTCACCCCTGGCAATCGGGAAGCTGACGCCCTAGCCCAGGTACAAGCCCTAGCAACTGACCCTTCAGTAGATACAGCAGATTGGAACACAGAAAGAGAGACCACCACAGTGCCCAGGCGGGATAACTTATTGCCAAAAATACCAGATTGCCCTTGAAATAGTGACTTTGTTAATGCAGTAACAGCATTCTTTGTGTTCTAAACAATGCTCAAGACAACTACCAAAGGAGTCTGGGGCCATTCACCAGAGTTCTCAACCAGTGAAGAATTGGCAGATTGATTATATTATACCTCTCCCTCTGACTGAGATTTCTAAATATGCCTTGGTTTGTTTGGACACTGCATCTGGCCTAACCCAAGCTTCCCCCTGTCAACACACAAACCAGACTGCCACCATTAGAGAAGGTGAGCACCATGTACAGATCGGATAGACAGTGATTGAAGATGAGTGGGGGTGGGGTGTCACATTTTAAAGGGCCTGAGATTCAAGACTGGCCAAAAGAAAATTACATTGAATGGAGGTTACATCTCCCCTATAATCCACAAGCAAAGGAATGATAGAAAGAAAAGGAAATAGGATATTAAAGCAACAGATTAAATGACTAACAGGTAAAACCACCTTAGTCGAGTGGACTACAGTATACTATCCCAGTCTTTAGTACATTTGAATGATCAACCACTAGGGCCTGTTGCCCCATATGTCAGACGGGGAAACCCGGTGGAGATGTTCAATACCATAAAGGTATGGAAGTAATGGGAAACAGCCATTTTTCCATTGATCTCACCATGGATCAAACCTCATCACACCGGGAAAAGGTGTTATCTACTGGAATTTGCATGAGGATGTCCACCGGGATGGGTGTGTTTCTTTGTACCCTTGGATGAAGGGGAACTACTCAATCTCCACTGGGATCTCATTGTCTTGCTGCAAACTGGACCTGTTGAAATGCGTTATACCTGGAATGGAACACACACCACTGAAAGAAAGGAGAAGGTGAGGGTCCTGGTTTGGCATATCCCTCCCTTAGTCCATCTCATACCTGATGGTGCTGCCTTCGCCGTCAACATGTGTGCTATGCACAAACAGGTTAAACTCCTGTAGCTGTCAACCTCCCTTTCCTCCAGGCTGTGTATTATGTTATGTTTTCCAGTGGTACAATCATTTGACCACCATCATTCCCCCCCCCCATTGACCTGGAGGACGTTATAGCACATATAGAAGCCCTTACTAAATTCACCCAATAATCTTTCAATGACAGCCAGCAAAGCTTGTCTTTACTGAACATTAAAATATCTCTAATGAGGAAAGCTGTCCTCCAAAATGGGATGAATTTGCACATTATTACTGCCTCAACTGTGCCATTATCCAAACAGAATGTTGTTTGTTTATACCTGATGAATCTGTTGTTTCATCTTTATCAAGTCACATGGGGACACAAGTGAGCACTCTGAGTGATCCAACCCCCAGCCTAAGGCTTTAATAAATCAGTGGTTCAGATCACAGGAACATTGTTGGGGAAAAATTGTTACTTATTTGGGGAATTATTATCTGAAATATTGTTTTCTCTTGCATGTGTCTATATTGTTGCTGGGGTAGCTGTCTCCAATACAACCATATAGACACGAAAAGAACCACTTCCATGCTCTTGACACCCCTTGCTGACTGCCCAGAGCACACTGCAGAAAACAGAGAGAATATAAAATTGTAAGAGCAGGTCACAGAAGGTGGAATACTGGAGGAGGTAATGGTGAGGATGTGAGAGCTGGTTGACCTGTAAGCTAGACCCAGGCAATTGGAAGCTATCTCATCCCCACCCTCTTCCTTGGACCTTAAGTTCTGCCCTCCCCACAGTTAGAGCCATTTTCAAGGATGCAGCCTTGAGAGAGCAATGTGTTGTTGAGATCATCTCGACATTATATGTGACTGAACCCTACTAAGGCCTCTCTATAAACTTCTAAGAGTCAGTGGGTGGATGCAGAGATTTACTTGTTTTGCAGTGCCCAAGACAAGCCTTGGATTTAAGTTCCCTTGTTTATTCAAACTGCCACCTACCATTCTGGAATGATCTGCCTCTTCAGTCTCTCCCTGCCCTCTATGTACAAAGACCAACTGGCAAAATAACATATAGTTGCAATATTTTTAAATACTTAATTGTTATAGCATTTTGATAATATATCAAAAAGCAAAAGGGTTGTTAAAAATCCAAATATCCCGCAGATGACTGATAATTTACAATAGTTTTCTATATTGAAAAACAAATCTCCAAAGGCTTTGGAAGGTATGTTATTTTGCCTAAGGGATGGGGGATTTCCTTTTTGGATGTCATTAAGTTGGAAGATGATATCAATAGCCTATATGGCTTTATTTATTTGTATACATTTGAATTATATACCCATATGCTAAATGACCTGGAAAAAAAATGAGAAAGATGATTGCCAAATATACAATGTTTGTTTGTAGGCATAAAAGACTACTTGGTTTATGATGATTTAATTAATCCTCAACGAAAGCATACACAGTGTCCTGGTACTTAATGTACTGGAAAAATATACATCGCATTTTGACACCATCTTGTACTACTGAGAGGTAACATTGTACTCTGACATTGTACTAATAAGTGAGTAGACAGCTTCCAACAGGGACAGAGGATCATATTTTCTACCTTTATTTTTCAAATGGAAAAAAATTCCCAGGGTATAACACTCTTGAGGATTTCCATTTGTTATTTTTCTTTCTACACTAGTAGTCTACCATGCAACTCATAGGTGAATTTGTATTTTAAAGAATCAGTATAATAACAAGAGGAATAGATCATTAGAAACAAACTATTGAATTAATAGACAGTAGCATTGTTATCAATCTCACTTGTGGATGCAATTATCTAATGGCTTCGTTTATATTTTTTATGAAATTGATGGAATTCTGATACTCTCCCTTAGCTAAGAAGACAGAACAACTAATTGCTTTGCATTAACTATCTTGGCTGAAGGGTAAAAAGCTAAAACCCAATTTATCCAGTAATTGCTACATTTGTAAAAAACAGCATCAAAGCCTTGATGTGTTTTACTGAACTCTCTTGGGAAGGCTCATGTCCAATTTTTATGCTGATATGGCTCATAATACAGTCCTCTGACTCTTCTATTTGCTCTTGCAATTACAAGGTTTCTTATTCCATTGTGAATATTCCTCTGAACTAAGATTAGCTTAACTGAGCTTCCTTTGAAAACTTGCCTACCCATCAAATGTGTCAGGCCTAATGCATTCAGTAGCCAAAGAAAATCAATGAGCAGCACACTTTTCTGCTTCCTGCAATGATCAATAGGATTCACATAATGGGTAGAAAATTTTTAATCATGACAACTCAGAATCTCCTTAGCATAAATCTCTTCTACATTATAACTTCTCCATTTCCCACTTCCTGAATTTGCAGGCATTGAGTGATATCTATGTAGAAGATACATTATTAAAAGTAATACAATTAGAACTTCACACTTCAATGATAATGAGTTTAGATCCCAAAGGCCCATTTTTTAGAGGTGAAGTCTTCTATACTTTTGTATTTGAAATCTACAAATTAAAAATATTCTGTTAGAATGTAAAAACATATTTAAATGCAACTTCATTCAAATGCACACAGCGAGGAAAGCAGATATTGCTTTGATTTCTTTCCTAAATTAAAATTATTGTCATGTTTAAGATTTTTATAACTAAAATTAAATTTAGTTGTTTTCTTATTAAATATTTTTTTAAGAATATGTGTCTCAGAGATGAAGCATCAAAGGACTGTTTTAATGCTCCATAGTGAGGTTTTGGAGAAACATCATAAAGAGAAATACTTTAAAAAGTGAAAAAAATTCAGTTAGAATTTAGGTTTTCTGTCATGAATTTTTATTTATGAATCTATTCATTAATTGGTAAATTAATTAACCCCCAAAACAACAATTAATTTCCTTCTGTGTGTTGTGTGTTGTGCTAGCTATATTAGGTACTTAGGTATACAGAGACAAAATGCAATTCCTGCCTATGAGAAGTTAACAATATACTTATGTGAAGATGGAAAATTTCAAGTTAGTGAGGCGGATATATATATATATATATACATATATATATCACTCAAACATATACCAAACAAGCAAATACAAACATGGTTTTAAAACTGTATTTGAAATCATATTTTGAGAATAGTAAAGAATCATAACACTAAGTGGTACTTACATGTAAAAGTCATTTGCTTTGTGAGTGAAAGGACAGACTCATATTTTACTCAACTTTGTATCAGCACTTGCACGGTTTTTGAGACATTGTGTGGTGTGTGTGTGTGTGTGTGTGTGTGTGTGATTGCTTTGCTTTTTCTTCTCTTTTTTTTAATCAATATTCTTTCCTGATTTTTCTGGATCATACCATAATCATTAATTTGTAATATATTCAATTTCTCATAAATTTCCAGTCTACTTTCCTCATGATGAAAACAAGCATTCTCAGATAGCTAAGCTTACTAGTTCTCTCCTGAAAATTGAATTTTTAAAATATTCCATGTTGTTTTCTTATATTTTAGAAATACTCTTTTTGTTCATAACATATCTGAGATTATAAAGTTACTTTCTAGACCACCTTATATTAATATAATACCAATAACTAATGCAATCATACACTTGAGTACAATCATAGATGATAGATATATAATTCATTATATAAGATATTTTAATTTTGATCTTTAACCTAATTGTCCTTAATAAGGCCAATATCTTTTAGCATATATTTGATAATAATGCATACCCTAGTGCAATAAATGCTCTATATCTGTTATTTCATTAATGTGTATGTATACGTAAAAATATATTTATATTTATATATTCATAAAAATTGCATTATATTTGCTAACATTTAACATTTCTAATGCTTTATTATTGATATTAAGATAATATTCCAATTTTTAATAGCTGACACTTAAAAGTAGACTGTCAATATATGGTTTTTATTGAATAACTGTTGCATAAATTTGTGTTTTAGAGTTTTGCCCTCATACCAACTTATTGTTTTCCTTTGGAGAATATTTTAAAAATATATTTTTATATCTAGTGATAAGTCACTGTAATAATTATTTCTCCTGCCAGGATACATGATCTAAGAGAGAATGTCCATTTCAAAATATTTGGTTAGTAGTTTCCTATTGTTCTCAACATATGCACAAATGTATAAACTTTGTTACATATAAAGCTCTAAAAATTTTGTCACTAAATAGTGTATTGACATATATTCTATTTTGTTTTGTACTGTTATGTAAATGATTTCCTACAAATAGGACTCAAATACCTAACCATGTGACTATCTTAAAGTTGAGTCAACTATGAAAAAGTTAGCTAAATACTTCCATATAAGCAAAAATGTTAAAATACTTCAGGCTGTCCTTTCAATCTGACATAAAGTGAGCCAGGGATATTGATGAGGGGCAGGTGCTTATTGCAGTAGGTTTTTTTTTTTTTTTTTTTTTTGTTTGTCTTCTATGTGAAGAAGTAGGAACAAAAATTACTGCCTTTAACCAGAATAAATCAGAGTTAATATGTGCCCCAATACAGTCCCGCCTGCCTTATGTCACCTCAAGTTAGCTTCTGTTCCTGGCACTGAACAATCTTTACAAGACAACATTCATCAGAGCTGTCTACTCAGCATCCTGAGGGATAGGAGTGTTACAACAATTCCCTGAACAGCATATACCTTTGTTTCTAATCCTAGATTATTGGAATGTAAAACACTATTTTGAGGTTGAATTCTGAGTTTAGCAAATGTATTGTTATTAGCAAGATTAAAAACATTCCCCCATCTTTCCATATTGTACATATTTTGTCATCCAGATATTTTAATATATATAGTTCCCATGAATTATGGAGCCATAGACTTCCTCTTTGGCCTTTTTATATAATACATCTAATTTCCTAGTTATTCTATTCCTTTCTCTTTTTTATGGTCTCAGTAACCTGTGGGGATAGAAAGAGTTGCCAACCGATCCTACTGAAAGGTCAAAGCTGTGAAAAAACTCTACTAAATTTCTAAGATATTTTAGGTACTAAATTATGCTACTGCCAAATATCAAAATGTTAAAAATAATAACTGTAGTTCATTCTTGTCCTAACAATTCAAGTAACAAGTAATTAATAGGTGTCTAATTCTGCTAAATCTGCAAATTTCCGTCAAGCTACAAAAATCCTTTAGGAACACTTTTTCTTCCTCATCTCTGTTCTCACTTCTGTTATACTCCTATAACCTCATAATTGAATGGGGAATACTTTTTAAAATTTCTTTTTATCTATACTTTTCATCTAAGAAGAAAATAATAACATTTCTTAAAATGGTTTTATCTTGGCCAAATCTCTCACTTTCTGTAGTTTCAGTAACTTTACCTGCAAAATTAGCAATTTTGAGTAAGCTATCTCTAATACTCTTTCAACTCTGAAATTGTTAACATTTTTTATTTCTGAAGTAAGCCTACAATGTCCCTGAAATCAACTTGCGAGATACTGGATACATATTTTTATATCTTCTTTTTATGACGTCTGTCTCTGTCCAAGTTACACATTCCCTTTCAAGAACTCCCAAGTTCTGGAGCCAACCCAGTACTCTGGGAAGTTGGAATAGCCTCCACTATCATTCAGGGATAATTTGTGTTGTATCTTTCATGCCCCAATGAGCTGGAACCACCCTGTACTTTATACTTGTCTTTGAGAACAGAATTCTTGTGCTTTCAAAAATGTCATTTCTCTAATCCAATGCATTAATCTAAGGAAATATATTACTGAATGTAGGGTAGACTAATTACATGTTAATGATGTTTATTCATCATAATTTTGACTGTTTAAATACAATAACTCCACCTTTCAGCCATGTTGAATGTTTGTACTGTTGTTTATCCAATGTCTTGAAAGAATATGATGTAAGGAAAAATATTTGTTATATATGAGAAAATCTCGGAAAGTTCTCTACATTTTAATAGCTATTGTCCTATCACTATTCCTGATTCTTCCAAAGGGAATTTGGGTTTATGCATTTTATAGATCAATTGGCACCTGGTAATTATTTTTGTGCCCTTTTCATTACTGAAAGTATACTTGTTTCAAAGATAAATTATATGTTTCTCTCCCCATTATAGTATTTATACACAAACCTGCTTAAAATTCTGGGAGCCATCACACAGACTAAGATCACAAAGTTAATCTCTTGGTAAAGTACATGTCAAAGAAATTTCTTTTTTTTGGTGTTATCAAAATAGGTATAAAATATTTGTTATACTATTAAGCTTCCTAATATTTCATATCAATAAACATACATGGTGTTGTGTTACTTATCCTGAAAATAACAAACTTCTAATTGTAAACATCTGAAATGCAGAAAGAAACAAAATCTTACCAAAGAAACAGATGAAAAAACCAAATAAGCAAACACAGACAAATCTGTTTTACTTGGTGATTAGGTAGAAAAGAAAGGCTTAGATAGTCTCTATTATTTATATCTTGTATCTTGAAATGAAGGTGGAAGATGCATGTGCTTACTAATTCTGAATATTTTGTCAAGCATTTTACCTATTTATTTAGCTCAAATTGTAGAAAAATCACCTCTAATAATGCCCTGTACATGCTATCTTACCTTGGCTCTAAGGCCCAAAAAGCCACCGATGTTCTTTCTCTGTTGCCACAAATTGGTTAGGAAAAAAATAAAAGTAAATATGTTCTACAAGTGTGTGTATTGTATATATATAGTTTAAGAGGTAAGTTTGGGGTAAGCTAAATGAATTCAGGGAGAAACAAAAAATTCTATATGCAACTATTTTTTTTTTTAAACAAAAATACTTTGCACGTCTGATAAATTATGTAGACTGATGGAAGTTTATCTTCCCACATGCATTTCAACCCACATTAATAGTTTCAATTGTAACAGAGGATGTATATTTCTCAGATTGATCAGTTTACTGATTGTTAATCCAATGTTGAGTACTATTTCCTTCCTTGCAAAATTGTTTCCTGTGGCCATCCAGAGTCTCCTAATGGCTATTCTTCTCCAACAGCTACAATTTTTTTCCAGACAAGTAAATATCTCCATGCAGAGATTTTATCAAAGCACAATTCAAAAAATAATCCAGGGCTCTCAATTATTTTAAGTGATCTTTGAAACTTCTTTGCCAAACATATGTAATACAATGTTTTTTAAAGTAGATATTATTAACCCTACAGCATATTATGTTTTCTAGGAAATTACCAGTTAACATAAATATGATTTGTAGGATTATAGATGGGAAAAACACAAACTAACAGTTTGCAAGCTACTGTACATATACTTGATTTTTAAGATACTAATCAATTAAAAAAAAAACTACTTGAAATGTTAAACTCCTGGGAAAATAATAATATAGAACTCCTGTTTTACAAAAAGACTCAAGTACAGCTCCTACTTTAGAATTGAAGTGTGAACAAGAATTCAGAACACAAATCGTATCCAACTTATTCTCTAACAGAACTGCATGCATTTAGTACCACAAACAGCCCAGGGCATAAGGTGCTACGAACATTTTCATGCTGACACATGTACCTCTTAACACTCCCTCTGTTGACATTCACCTTAAGAATGTTTCGCAGATTAAAAAAAGAAAAGAAAAAAAAAAGGTATCTGTATAAGTGCTAGAAAGATAAGGAAAGTAGGAATAACTAATAAGAGGAAAGTTCCAATTATATCCAATCTATGCTTATTTCACCCATTATTAAACCTCTATCTACTTCATTTGCTGAGATCTGCCTAAATCTAAATGCCCTGATACTTTGCAATTCTAATATTCTGATCCACTGAATACTCATTAGAATTTGCTTCTCCTTTCTCCTATTTTTCAAAATGAGGTAGCTTAGCTTCTTCAATCCCTGGACACTAGAGTCTCTGATTAGGTGCAGTCCTCATGCAGAGGTAGAGGAAGCCATCTGGTCCCAGCATCCTCAGTCTTATCCTTGCTGTTCCATGACTCTGAATTAATCACACTCACTCCCGAAGTCATCCATTAAATAGCAAATGCTTGTTCCTAGGAATAACATGTTAGGTCGTTATTGACCATTCATTTTGTGCAGATTAATTTTTCAGTAAATCCAAAGAGAATGAGCCTTATATCACATATGCTTTGAGGAGATAAATCAAAGATAGTATTTTAGAGTAAGATATAACATAATAAAGCTAAAATCAGCTTGTAATCTAAGAAGAGAACTGTAAAGAATGAATGAGAGTGCTGGGTGCCTAGTAGGAAAAGATATATGAAAAGAGAAGTAAAATGCAGCAAGGGTGACTTCTGCTTACATTAGTATAGTCTCAGAGGCTGCTCAATATCTTGGCATTGTTTGCAGAAGATTATATCCAGCTATAGTCATTTGAAGAAAGACTTTCATCATTTCTAACCTCAGAATAAAAATAGTAGGCATCAGTGGTAAGAGAAAATGCTACAGTTCCTAAGTGATTTCACATACATTGTTTTGTAGAAAAAATCAGGCATCATGTCTTCATCAAGGATTTCAAATGGGGTATATATCGCGGGATATAGTCACCTGTACTGTGAATTACTATATTGAAATTAAGGGGCTATTATTATAGTTTCAAAGTAGGTGATAGTCTTCTAAGATGAATATTTTGCTATGAGGCTCATATATATCAGATGGTGCCAAGTTCCCCAGCAGTGTAACAACAGACTAATGAAAAGGAAGGGTAGGGTTGGGAAGCAGACAATGCCAATGGGTCAGTCACTGGGTGGAGATCTTACAGGTTATCGTAAATATTGAACAAAGTATTAAATATAATGAAAGACTTACCATCACGTATTTTATGACATAATATACAGGTATAATACATAAAATATTGTGGTTGTAGGGAAGTTGCATATGAAACAAATTCCAGTTTCGATAAAATATATAAGAATATGGTACATGTAATAAATGAGTATTACAAACTAATTGGGAAGGTTAGAATGATTATTTAGCAAATACTATGAACATGTTTCACTAAATTTATAGGGGGCAGGATGAATTAAGTTCGTTCATTGATATAGGAATGCCCACAGGAAATAATTCTTGAGTCACTGAATTAAACAAGAAACAAGTGCTTCAATGAGCTCATAAATACAGCATAATACTGAGTTATAAATTAGTGGATTAGATGTAAATATGTATTAAATAATTTTATTTTAGTTCATAACCATTTAACAAAACTTTGTTTGTGCAACGAAGATACAGAGTCATAAAAAGACAAAAAGACCAATGTGATTCAGTTTCTTCTCCAAAAGCTCCAAACCAACAGTCCTATAGCAATCAGAATGCTAGATTTTCCATGTACATCGAATCACTGAAAGTCAGAATTTGGATCAATTGACAAATATTTGAATGCAAGGACTTCTCTATGAATGAAAAAAAAGTATAACTTGAATGTTTTTATTTTTAGAATAAACGCTTGACATATTCCTCTCAGCAGTATTCTAGGAAACGTTAGCAAAAGGTTAGAATTAGAGTTAGGACCCATCACTTCATACATTTATGAAGTGTCACCATTAAAACTTTTTTGTTTCAAAGTGTTTATTTAGGTTTTGACCTATGCATCTCTTATAATTTGTTTTGACTTTCTTTTATTTTTTCCACAGAGTATTTTCAAACCATCTATCTTTAGAGAATCTCGTCTGTATTCCCAACTCAGCAGAGTCACTCATGTCTTTAGCTAATTTTTAGCATTTAAACTTAATAATCAACTAGCAAATTTTAAATTCAGCAAATTTTATTTTATTTAGAAATATCTTTTGCCAGTAATAATTATAGTAAAACAACAATTTATGTTTGAAAAATAGAACAAATTAATCCCATGTAAATTAAATTTCATATGTAAGAAATACTGACAATTTTATGACATAAATTAATGGCCGTAGTAATCTTTAGAACATGTGGGAGGAAGAGTTAACAGCAAAGTGAGTGAGCATTACAACATCGTGTTGACACTATAGAGTTCTCTCTGGTGGGAAGGGCCACACTTATAGTCTTCTGAACCAAAATAGCCCAAGGGACATACAATCAAAACCTTTCTCTTCATGTTGCCAAAATTCAGGAAGCTTACAATGAGAGCCAAAAAAATATATATATATATATAATTTCCAGTATCATTTTAAAGCTATGAATGTTTGTATAGTAGTAAATTTAAAAAAATGTTTTCTTAATATAGTACTATAAAATTTTGTAGCCATCAATAATATTTAGATAAAATATGAAAGCAAGAAAGGTTGAGGTGGAGTATGTGTGATGCATTTTGATTGAATACAAATGCCATCTTCTCTCTTTCACGCTAGCACAATGGAACCTTCACTGCAGCGTTTTTCAATCTGAACCGGACAGTTCATGCTTAGACAAGCACATGCCACCTCTTTATGGATTTATGGAACAAAGAAAGAATATTTTCTGATAAAGTTGTTGTTAGCCTGAACTAGCAATCCACCATGAGACATAATCAATAGTTATCCTGTGAAAAGCCCTCTCTATTCAAAGCTTTCTCTTAGTGCCTCTGACCTGCTCTTCAGCTTGGAATGTCTAATTTGCCAGATTTTTTTTTTGCTTTGAGGAGGGATAAAGGAACCTACCTCTAAAATGCAACATCCCACTGGAAAATTTATGGTTTTATTTATTCATAATTTATTCTCTCAAGTATCACAGTGCTAGTTAACATTGATTTATTAATGGACAAATGTGAAATTATTGGGGTTAGAAAATCTAAAAACATTTAAGACCTGATAATATGAAGCAAGAAAGGAAACATGAGAAGAAATTCTTGCCTCCACGTTGCTAAAATATAAGATGCTTATGGAATTAAAAGAAAATATAAATTAGAAAAAAATATAAATAAAAGTAAGGCAAAAGATGACAGTTTCTCTCTGTCTTTTTCTGTCTCCATCTCTCTGTCTCTGTCTGGGTTTCTGTCTCTATCTTTTCTTCTCTCCCTCTCTCCTTTCATCTCTTCCTCCCTCACTCCCTTCAACAGATGTTTAATATGACATTTATCTTCAAACTTTACTTCATCTAAGTAACTCTGAACCATGACAATGGCCTGATGTTTCATTAAAAGAGATTTTGGGGAGGTCGATATCACAGAGCAAAATGGCAACGATGTATCATTCCCCCAATACCATAATTTAGGATGCTCTGTATAACTTTTACTCCTTTTCTCTATGACAACAATTGCTCACAGTTATTACTCCTTCATTCTGTCTAGTGTTAGAAATGGATTGGATCTTCATGCTGTGCTCAGGGGTATCACTGAAGAAGTGGGTGTTTGGGAGAAGCGTGCATTTAAAAGGGAACGTTCAAGTTCCGTATAATAATTATTGATGCTTTCATTGCACTTAATACTTGTGTAATCCTTTTATAAGAATGTTCCCTGCATTAACTCTATTTCTTTTGCAAATTTTGTATGTAGTAATCATTTTATCCACATCTTACAAATGAAAAGCTAAGGAATAAAGTTTTACAAAAACATGCCCATCGTCATACAGCCACAAGGTTTGAACCAAAGTGGTCTATGATCTAAACCACTGTATTGTTCTGCCTCTGTAAAATCTATACAATTGAGAAAAGCAAAGAATCTAGCTGTAGTCACCAGAGAGTGAGACTATTAATGAATATTCTATCACCCTAATGGAAGAGCAGCCTCCGATTTTCTTTCTTTGCTGCATTGTTTAAGCACAAAGCTGGTTCATGATGACTATTGTGGTAACAAATACACAAAAAGAAACAGAAAGTCCTAGAGGATATTGACAATGTGCTGAGCTTGCAGCTGGAGCTTATCTTTACTGACAAGCAGGTGTACTAACTGTGTTGTAACTGCTGGTTTCTTTGTTTAATCTATCACACCTTTTATTTAAGGCTAGTAGATCTTACTTTTGTGTTTTCTATTCACACAAAATAAGGAAATCAATCAGTAGAGGTCTGAAATGGAAACAGATAAAATATAATCAGAATTAAAACTATTGGCATGTAGGAAGGAGTAGGGACAGGGGCTCCTGTAGGGAACAAACATAACACACTGGGTCCCAAATAGTAACAGAGGCCCACCTATTGGCAAGGTTTATATAAAGGACTGTTTATCTTCGGCTGTGAATAATTTGCTGAGTTGTGGGTCCTGAAAGGTTCCTCTGGGAAGCGTAGAAACAGAGTTTGCTAATACTGAATAGTCAGAAGAAGGAAACATTGTAGGCTTTGATAGGCTTTACTATATGAACACTGAGCAACAATTTACTGAAAGCTACACTGCAGGTTAGAAACTGGAGAATATCTCAGTTCGGGGGATATATTTTGTCATTCTTTCTTGGAGGGAGAGGACACAAAAGAAATTCTACCACATTCATAATTTTAGTTACATGAATCCTATTCGTGAAAACCATCGATAGGCATAAATCCATCCTATTTATAAAAAGATAACTATGAATGACAGTTCGAGAGAAGAGAGATTTTCATAATATTTGCAAATACAAAAATCAGCATGATATTTGTATTCTTGTATCTAAAGAAACCTCACATCCACACTGGCTGATAAATCTGGTAAAAACACAACCAACTAACAGTAAAAAATAGAGCTTGTGTAACAAATTTTTGAAACTCAAGTGAAAAGAGCAAAATTCAATTCATATACAATGTATATATCATTCATATATATTTATATGCATATAATTACGTGAAAATAGTTAATCAAAATTTTCTGAAGAATTGATCAGAATTCTCAAGTTATACCTGAACTTTGGTTTTGTATTTATTTATTTATTTTTTACTGTGGGAAGAGAAAAATAGATTATTGTAGCCTAGAGAAAAGTTTCCTTTCTGTTGTGGACATGTCTAGTCCTCAGTCACGCATACTCTGCCTTCACTTGACTCCAATTCTTACGGTTGCTGTGGCAATCAGCTGCCTCAGGTGTATCCTGGTACCACTTCTCCTGGGCTGAGCTACACATCTTTTGTTTTCTACCCCCAGGGCTTTTCTGGGAACATGGGACTCCTACAGGAATCAGTTCAGTCATTCTAATTATGACACAAACATGAAAGTGGAAGGGTTAATAAATCCTAAGACAATTGTTCATCAGTGAGAAGAGTCTGTGTATATGTATTGTTACCTTTTTTTGTTTCAAGGGCACAAGTCTGGGGGTAAATTCTGCAAGGGTCCCTGAAAGTATCTAACAGAACGTAGATATGGTCGTCCACATAGGTAAGCAGCCCAACAGCATAAATTTATTACTGGCTTTTCAACCTCTTCTGTTTCATTTTTCTAAGTCGCTCACCATTGTTTCTGAGGGTTACGTTCTAAACCACCTGCTTGCAAGCCCTTGCCTCAGGGGCTGCCTCTGGTAAGAAGTTAGCCTAAGAAACATTCTCTTATCCAGAATATGCTGTTTTAAATTTAGTGGACATAACACTATTTTTTAATAAGAAAACAATATTCTCATTTTTACTAAATATTACTATTTCATGTAAAAAAATAATGTTTAACTCTGATTACCAACAATGAATGTTTTCAACATTCATTATGATGTATAATACAAATTCTCCTTGTTCATTTAGCCCTATTGGGTATCTTTCTACTTTTTTTATTTTTTTGTCAAAACAAATATGGGAATTATAAGTGATATGTAATTAATTTATTTCTCCCTTAAATAACATTTGATTGTCTTTGAAATGATAGTAGTAACAATTATGAGTGGGATTAATAACCTTATGAAAGGAATCCCAGAGAACTTTGTCACTCCTTTTATGCCATGTGAGAATACAAGCAGAAGACAGACATCTACACCACAGAAGAGGACTCGCATCGGCACATGAACATTCTGGCCTAGGAATATAAGGAATTAATTTGTGTGGTTATAAACCACCAAGTCTATGGGACTTTGTAATAGTAGCCCAAATTGACTAAGACATGTAGGAAATCATATTTCTGAATCTGTTGTATTTATCCACATTTTTTTCAAACTCTAAAAAAATGTTCACATCAGAAAATATACTGAATGTTTTGAATAGTTAAAGACATGCTTTAAAAGTGGAAAATTGGATATTAGTTCAGTTAAGTGTTTTAAAGCCACATATTTTCCTTACATCATCTAATATTGTCTATAGTGTATTAATTTATTCAATGATTTAATGAATATTTATTGAGTTCATGTTTTGTACAAGCCACTATAATTGATATTGTAAAATACCTATTGTTTTACTTTGTTATTTTTCTAAGCAACGCACATCACTTTTTGCATGTCTGCACAAAATTAATATTAAACACTTTTTTTCTCACCATATCATTATCCTTCATATTAATGATCAAGATATTCAGTTTTCATCACCTAGAGTGATTACATACATATATATATATATATATATATATATATATATATATTTAAAATAATATAGAGTGACAAATGCTTTGGGATAATTTTGTTCATCTCTGACATGGAGGAACAACTTTGTTTTCCATTTGGACCCTAGTTAAAATAGTTGGAAAAAATAAGATGTCTTATAGAAAAACAAGTCATATAATGAAGAATATTTAATTTGGGCCACATATATTCATGAGTAATAAGCAAACTCTGAACTCAATAAGTCTTCATATTAAAACACATTTAAAAAATTTTGCTAATACTTATGTAGTTCAACAATATGTTAATCATAAAAATAGCAAATAGAGCATAAAATAATATTACCCATCACTGTGAAAATTAATATTTATAATGTTGCAATATTTAATAATACCATCATATTATAAAATAACTGTAATGATAACATATTTATTTTATCTGTAGCTTAGTAAACATCTCTTCTACCTGCTATTATATAATAAATACAATATAATTTATTATTTTTCAATTCTCTCCTAAAAACATCACATCAAAAACATGAAAATGAAGCTTATATATCAGAAATGTTTTAGAAATAGTTTAAATTGCTTGGGGATTTTTATTTTATTTTATTTCATTATTTTTTTAGTTAGAAAAGAGTGATTAATGTTTTTTATTTTAAAATTTTAATTTATTTTTAATTCATTTTTAAATTACAATTGACATACACTATTTTATCAGTTTCAGGTGTACAACATAGCGATTAGACATTTATATACCTTATGAAGCGATCACCTTGATACGTCTAGTACCCATCTGGCACCATACATAGTTTATTACAACATTATTGACTATATACCATAGGGAGTCAATGGTTTTAAATAATTTAAATTTAAGTTATCCATTTAAACTAATTGAGAATTTGTGCAATGTCCACCATCTAACCAATTATAAATTTGATGTATGGCTGTTGCATGCTCAATCTAAGACATCAAATTATGCAGTAAACTCTTATTAAGTCCCTAAAAGGGTAACATCTTTAAAAAAATAACATTATAAAGTCATTTTTAATCATTTACTTTTTAATGTGAATATAATCTAAATTTTCTCGATAGAAATCATCCTTTAAAATCACAAGTTTTGTGGAATAATGCTAGATTTTTTTTTTAACAGTAGAAACTATGAATGTAATGGTAATTGTTCATTATAAAATGTCTTTTATAAAACATGACAAACTTTAGGATCTGTTGTGGGAATATAAAATGGTAGAGACAGCAAAAGCGAATTATTATACAGAAATCTAAGTATGAGTTTCGTTTTGAATGTGTTCTACTGGGTACTGGGGACATCACTTGTACTCTAAACCTCAACTCTACCAGTATACAACACCTAATGAATTTGTTTGTAAAAATTAAATGAAACAATGTTCATACAGTGTGGTAAAAATAATAATGGCCCCACAAAGATGTCCACATCCTAATCTCTAAAACCTGTGAATATGTTACCTTATATGCCAAGTGTACTTGGCATATATGATTAAGTGAAGGGGAATTATCCTGGATTATGACAATAAGCCAAATATAATTAGAAAAGTCCTTCTAAGAGAGAGGTAGGCATGTCAGAGTCAAACAAAACATGACAAAGGAAATAGAGCCTGGAATAATTTGTCCATGAGCTAAGCAATGTAGGTAGCCCTTAGAATCTGGAAAAGTAAAGGGACAGATTCTCCTCTAGAGCTTCTGGAAGGAACAGAGCTCTTGCAACATTTTGACTTTAACTCCATAAGATCCATTTTCAGTTCTGACCTCTAGAACTGTAATATAATAAATTTGCATTGTTTAAGCCACTAGATTTGTGGTCACTTGCTACAGCAGAGATAGAAAACTAATACAGCATCTGACACATGGTAAAAAATAGATAAATGTTAATAATTCAAGTAATATAGTTTATTGATCAGTATTTTTATTTTTATTTTGGTCTCAGGAGCAATGAAGTAATGGGAGAAAGTGGAAAGAGTAAAGGCTTGAGGGTAAGAGATACATTTGAATCTAGAAATCTCTATTATCTATGCAAAAATGGGTGAATTATTCTATCTATAAAATCCACTTTTCACATTTTTAAAAGAAAGTTACTAATATCTGTCTTGAGTGTTATACTATTTAACATGATAATTTATAAAAAACATCTATTCAACAGAGTCGGGACAAACAACAGTAGTTGTATATTTTCAATTTAATTTAACAGTAACTGATTGAGTTTCTGAGTTTCTTTAAATATAGGCACATTAAGTTTCCATATTCCTTTGTACCATCAGTGACTATTTCAATGATTGTTGCATAGTCAGTTCTCAATAACGGTGTACTGAATGAAGTCAATTAAAATTTTCTTTCACATTCTATAACAGATGCCTATTTTGAGGTGAGTAGTTTTTAGATCCTATTAATTTAAATGAATACTGTGCAATGTTCTACTGTGCATTGCTGTGCAATGTTCTTATCAGAGGCTATTTGCATCCTGAATAAACAACAAATGTGGTTTTGACACTAGTGTTTACTATAAATAATAAGTTTCATTTGTTTCCTAAGTTGGAGCTTTGTTGTAGTTTTGGGTATAACAGTCAGAAATGGGAAGAACAGCAATATGGTAGTCCTTTGGGGCAAGCTGTGTTTGGTCACTGAGGGTTTATAAAACCCGTAAATCATGCCAATGAGTGCCTGCTTTACTCAACTGTTGATATCAACTGATGATATTATTCCATCTCACTAATGATTATAAAAGCTTGATTTCCCACGTTTTGTTTTTTCCCCCCTTCTAAGGGACTAATGGAGAAGAGAATTATTCCTTTATATATAGGCAGTAGCATCTATGGAACATATGTGAACAATTTGCTAAGCATGACACAAATCTAGAGTAGAACAAGTCAATATAAGGGGCCTAAGATGAACATGGTGATTTCCCTGCCCCAAATTCCTATGTAAAACTTCTCCAGGCTGTTCCTTAAATTGTCTGCTCTGAACCAAAGGCTCTGTTCATGCAAATCCAACTGTTGTCTCCCTCTTGTAATTATTCAACATAATTAGCAATATTTAGAAATTTAGCCAAGTGTTGCACATTTCCTGTGTAGGTATTGGCTTTTTGCCAAGTAAAAATTTCAAGGTATTGTGCTCCTTAAGTCTTTAGAAAAGATGCCTTTCAAAGACAATGAGGTGTCAATTATCTTTAATTGCTCTTTAGTTTTCCATCTCTCTAAGCATTTATCATTTTTGACAGACTGTATTTCTGAATGAACTCTGACTAACATAAAACTTCGTGCAGTTTTTTTCCCCCTGTCTAATGGTAGTTATAACACATAAGAAATCAATTTAACCATAACAGAATAAGTGTGGGAAACTACCCTTTGTGTGTGTGTGCATGTGGCCTCTTCATTCTAAAAAGAATACATTTTCTTCGTTCTCTAATTCTTACTTGAAAATAATAGAAAATTTTTGGAAGTCTAACTGGTATTATACACGTAGTCTTCAAACTTTAGAGCTTTTCCTACTAGGACTACTTTCTAAAGAAACATTAAATTATTCTATATTAGATTATTTGAGGATGTGTCACAAAATGCAAAATTTTTCACTCGAATCATGAAAGACATTTTGTGCAAAGAGAATATCATAAGCTGTGTCCTTTTTAAAAATCTGACATGGGTGACATATTTTATAATTTTTTTTAATAAAAAAAAATGGCATGCATGCATACAAAATTCAGTGAAATACAATGAAGAGACATCCCTTCAGTCTATTATATTGAGATTTGATTACTCTTGACATCAGTGAAATGTTGCTTTAAGAAAAATAACCAAAGAAACAAATCAACAAACTATCAAAGAAAAATTGTCAAGTCAAGTTGGACAGGCAAGGAAGACTGGATTCAAGACTATTTCAGGAGGGGAAAGAGATTAAACTCACGTCTACTGAAACAATCGAGTTTTTATATGCTGGGATGACCCATGGAAAATGATTAGAGGACCTTAGGGAGGAGAGTAGTCGGTATAATAAGGGAACTTGTGCTTCATTCTGGAAGTTAGGCTCCTAGCCTTCAATATACTGGGAGCAGGTTACATTCTTGAATTTTTACATTTCAAAGATATGGCTCCCAGGTGCTTGAGAAAGACTTTCTAGCTTGAAAAATGAACAAGAGGCTGTGAGAAGATTTACATGTCAAGGGGAAGATGAAGAATTTAGGACTGAACTTTTTCAAAAGTAAATGCCCTAAGTAAAGAGAGGTCAGGGACCTACAGTAAGGAAGAAGGAAACTATCTAAAAGGTAATTGAGCTGAGGGGAATGTTGAGGTCATCTTGGAAAATAATTTTTTTTCCTCTTTTTTGGAGCCTGTTTCTTTGTAAAATGTGTCACATCTATTCAATAATTGCTCTAAAAATTAGAGTTACAACTTTAAAACATATTTTCTAGAGCACACTCATGGAAAGTAGGATTTACATCCTGTATGTCATAAATGTCATAATCTATTGGAAGTATTTATTATATTAAGAATTCAAATATTTAACAAAACCAGAGGTATTTCACTCAATGTCCAATTCAGTGTAGCTCTTCAGGTAACTACTTTTCACCCTGTGCAGAGTAACAGCTTTGTAATGTAAGATGTCCTCAAAATGATCATGGCAATTAGGAACACTATCACCTTTGTATTTCACAACTGCTAGAAGAATAAAAATAGCAGCATTCAAACAATCAATATAATAGTTGTTGAAGGCATTTGCAATTTCAGAGATTTCTGGCAGATATATTGCTTCATTAAGTTTCAATGATGTTGAGTAGGCATATGAAAGTAGCTCAATTTAAAAGTTCTTGAACAAAATATGTTTCTTTAGTTCACTGGGCTAATTATTGATATGCATATGAGACTGGAACATCCTTCCAAACAAATATCAACTTTAAATCACTGTAACTTAAATTCTTTTAGTAAAACAGAAATACTGAGTCTCTGTGAGTATAAATTGCCTCTTAATGTATTAACTTAAATAGATTTTTTATTTCTCTATTTTCATATCAATACTCCCTTAGAAATCCGTATTTCTGCTGAAATGGATCTAAAACAATATTTAAATATTGTATTATATCACTGACATACTAAAAAAACAAAAACACTTAAAATATTGGTTAATACCTCTTGCACTTTCTATGTTGGAGATACTAAATGATTTACATACATTAACTCATTTATTCTTTTACCAAGTTTATTAGGTGGGTTCCATTAACAGATTCACTCTATATATGAGTTAACCAACTTGCACATCATCACACAGTAGCCAGGTTTAAAGAAAGGAAGTCTAGATCCAGAATCCACATGCTTATCATTAAGTTATATGGTCTCTGTATTTATAAAGTTCACAATTATTCAAGGTCAAATTCTCTTTCATAATAGACAGAATAGAGGGTAATGGTATTTGATAAACCCGTACCTTACTTTTGATGGTCTTTCTATTTTAAATGTATAGTAGAAATAGCCTTGAAAGAAAGGGAAAAAATACACAGAGTTTGGTAACTCATACATATATTTTTTTTCTGTTTTCTTTGTCTGAATTGCATAAATTGTTGGAATATTAATGGAAACATTAAAGGCATTTTAAACAGATTTTTTTTCCTAATAACATTACATTCATATAGATTCTCTCAAAAATCAATAAAGCACAAAAGTTTTACATGAATACTGCTTGTAAAATTTCAATCCTGTTCTTTTGTGTTTAGCATTTTAACAAATATCTTACAGTTTAATTTTCTTCATAATTACTTGTTTAGTCTCTGTATAAATATTCATGGGGCCAGTTTATCATATTATTCTAAGCCATCATTCTTTTAGCCTACCTATGTTACTTCATTTCCTTATTTCCATGTAAAATCCTCTTAGGGTTAATAGCTATCAAATACAACAAAAATTGCCATGTATTTTGATTCAGTAAATAGCTTTTTCTATGAGTAGCAATTATAATATCTTCACATTTTTAGCTTATTAATTTCACACAATAAAACTTGTTTTCTTGTTGCTTTAATGCACGTCCTTAATTTTCACATTGCTTTTCCATCCTTTGCTATCAGCATATTATTTCTTCACAGTTATACTATGGCTCAGATTTTCTTCTAGATTGGATATTCATTGTGGGAAGAAAAGTGCATGCAAGGTGATAATTTTGTTACAGATCTCTGTGGCTGTGTTTTTATGTTATTTCTTATTTTATGTGTGAATGTGTATTCCTTTCAGTGTGAATAAACTGGAATAAATGAATCTTTTTTTTAATTTAATGTATTTAATAATAATATATTTTATGTCCCTAATATATCTAAAATAGTACCATTTCAACATGTAATTAGTACAATTATTAAATAAGATATTTTTCATTATTTTTTCTTGTAACAGTCTTCAAAATCCAGTGTGTATTTTACACTTATAGTACATTGCAGTTCAGAGTAGCCACATCTCAAGTTCTCAATAGCCTCATGGCTAGTGGTTACAATGAATCTTTTAAAGTACATTTTCTAGGACTTAGAAGAATGTCACACAGGTAAAATCACAGCTTTGTGACTCATTCTTTGCACTGTAGGATACAATATCATGTCTACATTAGCAAAAATTTACTAGCGGGCATGATTATATTGATTTATTCACAACAATGGGATATCTACCATTTATTGATTGCTCAATACATATTTTACTAAATGTATGAATCATTTTACATGCTTTTACTTCATTAATCCCTAAAACCGTCAGTGAGGTAGATTTGTTTTCTCCATTTTTCTGATGACCAAATTAAAGCTTAAAAATGATAAATACTTTTCTTATGGTCATAGAGCAAATAATGCTCAAACCAGAATTTCAAACCAGGCCTACATGACTCTCAAGTCCATTCTTTATATAGAATTCTGACACCTTTTATTATGTGTTCTAGTTCTGCTTGATCTATAGAGAAATAATGAATTAAGTAATCTTCAATCCAATTAGTTTTACTCAAATTCAAGCACTTAAATAAATATGCAAATTTGTTTAAATCTTTTATTTTTATGTGACTAAATAGATTGACCTAGTTATGTCTTCTCTCCTCTCATGCTGTGTTAATATTTATATTAACTACATTAACTTCAAAAGCATGGTGTTAGACTTGCTACTTTTTTCACAAATCTAACCTATTCAATAAAACAAGTTTAATTATATTCAATGACTGTACATAAAGCTAATAATAACCAACCTAATAATTGAAATATTTTCATATCAATAAATGCTTTAAACAGAAAAATAATATATCTTACTAGGATCTAGTTCTGAATAATTTTTTAATATGTGTTACTTATGAGATTAAGCAATTTGGAAAGCACGCAAATTCAATAATTTACTGCATGTGGACAATGTTGTCAGTACGATTATTAAGCTAAGTGTACTTTTTTCTTAAAGAAAAACATTTCTGTGTGTGCATAATTAAAGAAAAAACAGACTACTTTTAAATAAACATATTTTGTTAAAATTAAACCAAGTCCAGAACTTTGTCCATAACTTCTTACAATCTTTGCAGAAAACTTAAAACCATTTTAGAAAATACATGATAGGAATGAAGATAGAAAAAGGCAATTTATTCAGTTTCATGGACTTGATCTAGTATTGAAAATGACTATTTTTTGCTCAAACTCAGGTCTGAAATTTATAGCAGAATAAATGAGACAATTTTATTCATTGACAGACTAAAATATCATTGAGTGGCTGATAGTATAAAACAAATTATGTTTTTTTCTAAGATTTTACTTCTTTAAAGTTTCTTGAAAAACTTCTAATAATAAATCTTACAAAATGGCTTAAAGTAAAATAAGACATGCTTTATTGTGAATGATTGCTGAATTTTATTCTGTGGGAAATATCATTGAATTAAAAGATGTTATGGGTACTATGAGATACAGGATTTGTTTCAGGTTTGTTTATGTGAATAAGACACATTTGGATTGAAAGCCTATTTTTAAAAATACACTTCTAAGCAAAGCTGAGGGAAAAAGTGATGTGTTCTAGAAATGATCAGAAGCAGTGAAGCTTGGGTGTGGACAGTAGTGATGGGATTGGAGCCTATAGATAACAACTATAAGTCATTGAAGGAAATTAGTATTTTATTCAATTTCATCAGGACTCTAATATATTTAATCAAGGGAGTAATTTGATCAGTTTATGTTGGTCACTACTGTAAGATTCAATTTAGAAGGAAGGCACAAGCAATATCGGAAGAAAGGAAATTATTTCACTGGGCTGCACTAGGCGGCAGAATTTACTGATATTAGCAGGACTTGGGGATGATCAGTTTTAAGTAGAAAATAAAGAGTTGCTCAATATTGTTAAATAAATATAAAAACTACTTACCTTTATTAAATGTTACTTAAAAACTTTAAGATGACTATGATTACTATCTTTAATGAGTTTGAGGTATTGATATAAATCTCTTTTTCCAAACAACGATCCTTCATCCTGAATTGTTTTGGTGGGCTCTCCTAGGATGGTGGATGTGGTTGTGAAAATTCCACCCTTCTTTTAACTACATTCTTCAGTTTCTAAATACTTTTGAATTTTCAAAAAAATTGTCTCATCAGTAAAGAGAATGAAATGGACAAAATATTGGGACTCCATTATTGTTAATAGTTGGTTACAAAAATATATAAATTCAGTCCTACTTCTTACTGTTAGTTTCTGTATTCTATCATACAATACTATTCCCAGCTGACTCAGGTCCTATTCTACCTCACTTACTCTATTAAAATATTTTGAGTCTAGAATTTCTAAGGCTTCTTGCCAAATCGATTTGCTTACCTTTTAGCTCCTCTTTTCATAGGGAGATTGGCAATTAACTTTTTTCTGTTATTAGATGTTTTCCCAAACACTTTTGTGTTTAAAATAAAAAGAGGCCAAGCCCCTTCTTCTATGTAACAGAGACCTGTACCATAGTACAAATAGTTAGAACATTTAGGACTTAAATGGGATAAAATTGGAGAATAAAGCAAAAGCAATAAAAACAAAGCTTAAAGTTCAATCTGTTTAATTAGAAATAAATGACAATGTCGGAGTCATGAGAGTAAAGTGTGCTGATGAAAATGAAAGGAGGGTAAAATTAGGTACAGCAGTGGCAAATTCCCAAAATATGTAACTCATATTAGAAAACATTGGGCTTTACACTTTTTAGGAAACATTAAATTATTTGAGGAATACAGTTGCAATGACCAACTAATAATAGTCTAAGAATAGGGTTGAATAAGTCCAACTCAATCAAACATTTTCAATATATATGTTTCCTGTAGCTCAGATAACATAAGTATCGGTGAATTTCCTGCAGAATACATTTGGATTAATGTTTTTCTCACTACTACATCAGAATTGCCTGACTCCTTTTCATGATTGGACCTCGGGTTGTATGCTTGATGCACAAGGATTAGGTCTCCGAATAAAAAAAAAAAGAACACTAATTTGTGGGAAAACTAATGGGGTAGGAATAAAGTGTGTAGTTCAGTAAATAGTGTTGCACCAATGTCAGTTTTGTAGTTTTGATCATTGCACTCTCGTTAGAATTAACATTAGGGAAGCTGAGTGAAGAACATATGACAACTTTCTGTGAACTTTTGCCATATCTTAAATATCTCAAAATATAATTTAAAATATTATGATAGACTGAAAAATAAATTTTTAAATTTAAATAAAAAGTAGAATGTGAGCTATGTAACCATACAAAGGCATGGAGAGACTTAAATTAATATTGCTAAGTGAAAGAAGTCAGTATGAAGAGGATATATACTGTATAATATCAACTATATGACATTCTGAGAAAGGAAAAACTATGGACAGTAAAAACTCAGTACTTGGAGGAGGTTTAGGGGGAAAGATGGAGGGATGAGTAGGTAGAACACAGGGGATTTTTAAGGCAGGCAGTGAAACTATTTTGTATAATACTATAATGGTGGATACGTGCCATTCTATATTTGTCAAAATCCATTGAATGTACAACACAAAGAGAGAGCCTTAATATAAACTATGGACTTTAGCTAGTACTAATGTATCAATATAGCTTAGCAGTTGTAAAAATATATACCACAGGAATGTAAAATACTAATAATAATGGAAACTGGGTTACAAGAGTGAAGGGGATATGGAAACTGTACTTTCTGCTCAATTTCTTTTCGTAAACCTAAAATAACATCTATTCATTAAAAAAATCTGATAGACCTGGATCTTGAGATTATAATGCTAAGCAAAATAAGTCAGACAGAAAAAGTAGAGAACCATATGATTTCACTGATATGTGGTATATAAAACTGAAAACAACAAAAGAATAAGACAAACAAATGAAGAAATAAAAAGTCATAGACATAAACAATAGTTTAATGGTTACCAGAAGGTAAAGGGGTAGAGTAGGATAAGGTTCTAGAGTAGGATAAATGGGGTCAAATATATGTTGATGGAAGGGGAACTGACTCTGGGTGGAGAACACATGTAAGATATAGATGATGTAATACAGAATTGTGCACCTGAAATCTATGTAACTTTACTAATAATTGTCACCCCAATAAACTTTAATCTAAAAAAAAAATTCGATAGACCACAAAAATAAATGTGTACTACTTTATAATAACACTAATGAATAAAATATTCTAAACTTTTTTTTTTTTTGTAAATATGATGTACCAATATTACTATCCTTGGAACAAATAATATTTCTGGCTTAATATATTATTTACATTTTAGGTGCTAGTTAGAAGTGACATGAAATAGCATTACAGAATATTCTTTTTTAGCTATGGTCTTCCTGATTATCTTGAGTATCCATTTTCATTTGCTTTTAACTCGATGGGATATTTCTATAATATCATTGTACTCCTGTAGGCTGCAGAATGTAATAAAAATTGATATCTATGGATAGACATTTTAATAGGATAAATTAATTTGAATGTTCTCTCAATTATTAGTTTCCTTCTTCTTCTTTGGTATCCAATAATGGGAAACACATTATTTTAAAATATTGAGTGCTAAAGGGAATTTTAATAAACATTATTTAATTATCTATTTCCATGATTATCAAAAAGGAAATAAAGCCAGGTTACTGACATATTTCCAATTTTATTATTGAAAAAAAGAAAACTCCTTACTTTGTGATACCTATTTATACAGAGAACTGTGTATATTTCACATTCTCATAATTAAGCATGGATGTTATTATATGAATACTTTGAAATCTTTATAGGAAATGAGTGCCAGTAATGAGGGAATTTAATTCTCTTGTTCTCCTTAGCAGATCATTGAAACTTTGTTTTCTGAGTTCAGTCTAGTTATTAATGACTAGCAACACCGTCTAATAAAGCTTTGTGAGATGATGCAAATGTTCCATATCTACACTTATCTATATAGTAGCTACTAGCCACCTGTGGGAAAAGAGCAAATGAATGATAGCTAGTGTGACAAAGGAACTGAAATATTAATTTAATATGACTAAATTTAAATAGGACAGCATAGGTATAAAATGAAGGGATTAACAATTTTGCACTGCTGTGAGACATATCAATCCTGAGAAATAAACATACATACTTATAAGTTATCAGTATGTAAATAGACAATACATACTTATAAGTTATGAGAAATAAACAATACATACTTATAAGTAATCAATACATACTTAGTATTTTCACTTATTATTGATGTTGTATTGTGAGGTTTGTGATGTTTTAATAATTATTGTGAATCGAGAGTATAGAACTTTTAAATATGTATCCTTGAATAAATGACAGCTCTTCAAGAAAACAACAAAGAGATAATAAAACAAACAAGAGTCAGTCTCTTAAAAAAACAACACAATAAGTGAATATTTTAGTTAAGGTGAACGGAAGTTTTTCCCAAAAAAGCAGTCTTTTCCATTTTAAATATAGTCAGTGAAATTAATTATTTCAGGTGGTTTACTCTATGCACACTAATGTAATTTTCAGGTATTCTTATGAAGTGGATATAGTTGTTCCCATTTGTGAATGGGCTTATAGAAGTTCATTGAGTTTTAGTAAATCAGACAACTGTTAAATAGCTGAGTTGGGAATTTTTACCTACATTGCTTTGGATAGAAAGCCCATGCTCTCTCATGCCACCTCATATGAAAACTAAGTATCTGAGTAATGAGAACTAATACTCACACCTCAAGAAAACCTATTGTATTAATTTGCTATGTCTGCTATAAAAAATAACACTGACTGGATGGCTTAAACAACAAAAATTTATTGTTTCATAGTTCTGAAGGCTGGAAAGCAAAGATCAAGGTGTGTCAGCAGGCTTGGTTTCTCCTGAGGCATTTCTCCTTTGCTTGCAGGTGGATGCCTTGTTTCTGCCTCTCCACTTGTTCATCACTCATGTCTCTGTGTGTCCTAAACTCCTCTTAAAAGAACATCAATCTTATGAAATTGAGGCCTACCATAATGGCCTTCTTTTAACTTAATCACATTTTATAGGCCCCAGGTCCAAATACAGGCACATTATGAGGGTGGGGCTTCAAATACATGAATTTTGAGAGAACACAACTGAGCCCATAACACCTATGTAAAATTAAATTGTATGATTATTGTTTGAAATAAGTATATTAAGGAACAGCACTGTAATTTTTAAAAAATAATAAAAACTATTTTATAAAATTTATTAGAATGATTGAACAGAAATAAGAAATACAATTATTGATAAAAAATTCTATATAAATATTTCTGTGAACTAATGAACATAATTCATAAATTCGTTAAAATTGACAAAATGAATCATTCTCTTAGAATAATTGGATGTTATTGGTCTGCTAACTTACAGGATAATTTAAAGAAATAATATATTTTATAAACATAAAATAAATGTTCCCCCATAAAGATGACTAGGTAGCCTATTTAATGAAAAAAAAAGTAGCATTTAAATTGTTTTAATATGAATGTATTTCCCAGGGCCCAGAGTACTTGAAGTATATTTAGTCTTTTAAATTTTTCTGTGAAATTGTTTTTACACTGCTTACCTTACTATGTAAGAAGAGTGATTTTATTAGAAAACCGGTAAACTAACTAAGACAGTATGTGAATTAATACAGATTCTGAAATGATTACTGTTGGATTAATGTAAATTCACCTAGACCAGAAACTAGAGAATGAGTAAGGATGTGAGAAACTGCAGGAAAATGAGAACAGGATCAATGTGATACAAAGAAACAGGGGCCAGTGGTTGAAAACTAAGATCAGGAAAAAGTGTAAATAGTTGTCATAACCCTTTAATGGGATAACTGGTAGGTGGCATGAGGTTTAGGTCGCACATCAAATAAAATGTATAGGTATGAACAGATGAATATAAATAGGAAAGAATTCTGATTTATTTTGTTAAAACATATGCTTATTGACATCATAGTATTAAGGAAAAATCAAACATGTAGAGACATTTTATGTATCAAGTGCTTCAATAAGTGTAATTTATTTAAAAAATATAATAATAAAGCATTCTGAACATTGTGTGCATCTTAGGGGTATCTACATTTATGTGGGATCCATAGTCTATTCAAGGTTTGATAACACAACATATTTACAATATTTACTCCTTAGAACCATTGACTTATGAATAGCAACATCAAAGTAACAGTAAAATAAAAAGAATGAAAAAGCATTATGTTTAAGAAAAAATCCAGTTATTACAGGTATCTTGGATAAAAGAAGTATTTACATCCTGCTGAAAGTAAATCTTCAACAAATAATAGGCAAAGCCAGCTTGTGTTAGTGCTATTACCTATTATAATAGTCTAAGAAATTCCATCAGAAGCAAGCAGGCTTGCAAGGCTGAAATAGTGAAGAACCTGAATATTTATTATAAGAGGAATATTAATATTTTGATTTAAGTTTCCCATGCATAAAATTTCTTTGTTATTTTATTTTCTGGATCAAGAGCAACATTTGATAAACTCTATTTTAAGTTCCCATTTACATCTCAAATAAACACTTCTGAATTTCTTGCTAGTTGAAATAACACATTTCCTAAAAATATTTAGAAAAATGCTTGCTAAAAAGTATGATTTCTTAATTATGTTGATGTTGTTATTGCTATATCTGTTATTTATTCTTCTGAAGGCAGATTTTAAAATATGTATAATTGTGCAAGGTTTTGTTCATTTCATTCCTAATTTGAACAATATCTTCATTGTTCAAGAAATCTATGTAGCATCTGATAAACTTCAGTATCTTTGCTATATGCTGCCAATAAACAAAAATTAGATTTTTTCCCTAAACATTGATCTCATAGTAGTCTAGTGAAAATGGCAGCTTTAAATTAATATTACAATAACATGTGGTTAGTAAAATAATAATGTGAGCAAAATGTGGCAGGGAGTGGTGGATAAAAAGAGTCATCATCTCTCTATCTTTTCTTTTGGGAAATAGAATAAGTTTTGTATAAAGTTTAGGACTTGAATGAATAAAAAGTTCATTTCAAGTCATGAGAACAGGTAAACATTAAATAAGTGTGTGTCTTAAAAAGGAAATATTGGGTGAATTAATAATGGAAATTGAAGAGGTGGTTGAAGATGAAGCTAAAATAGTAATTTGGAGCCAGGTTCTTTATGTAGTATAGCCAGTTTGGATTTTGTCTTGTAGCCATCCAGTAGAGGGTTTTAATAGGAAAGTAAAAGAATCATAGTGAGGAAAGTTAAAACATGAGAAGACATACTGGAGTGGGAACAGCCTGGTAGCAGAAATTAGTTATAATAGCCCTGGTGAGTGATAAAGGAAAGATAGCAGCTTCTTTAAATGATCTGCCTGTTTTCCACTTTGATTCCCTTCCCCTCTCCAGATCTTGCTATACTAAGAGAAGGCACAAAAGTCTTTCTCTGCCTTTTGTCTTCCATGCAAACCATTTACTTTTGAGATTAGCAATTTAGGCGGATTCTTCACTCCTCAGCAGTGGCTGCCTCCAAAGGAAGGAATGCCAATTTATTGGTCAGATGGGGGAAATTCAGAAAAGATCTCCAGTAAAGCAGAAAATGCCATGTCCTTGATATCTTTGAAATGACATTGTCATAGACTGGCAAAACCACTAAGTCTGTAATTGGGAGGCCTGTCTGTGCTCATTTTTATTACTAAATTATCATCTCAGGTTGGGCAAATTATTCTATACTCTCTAGACTTTGCTTTCCTCATGTATAGAGTGTAAAATGAAGAGTGTGTTAAAGTATATTTAAAGTCTCTAGTATTTCTATGAGGTCATGACATAAAACATAGTTCATATTATTCAATTATTTTACTTTTAAAATTATTTCTCACTTAATACTCATAGAAATATTAATTCTTCTGAATTTTATAATTAATATATTTCTCTTTAAAAGAGAAAATATATTTTCACTAATTGTATAAGTATTTAAAATACAGATAATTTAACTGAAATGATAATTTACCTTGGAAAGGATATTACACTCTTCATATACATAATAACTAGAAAATTGCTGAATATAATGTGCTATCCTCAAAATTATGTATTAGGACATTCATTGGACTTAGAGAAGTAATGCTCAAACACAATTTGCTATAATTTTGTAGCTTGAACAAACAATCCATAGAACAATAAGGACAGTCATAATCAAAGAGCTAGTTAAGTCATAAATAGGTGCAGTGGAAATGCCTTAGGAGTTTTTGTAGGCAGAATCTGAATATGGGAATGCCTAGAAGTAACCAGGGCTTTTTCTGAAACAGCAAGTAGTTTATAATGGCTGAGTTGAGTATGTATATGGAAAGGAGATCAATAGGGAAATGCAGCAATGAGATTGTAATGGTGAGTAACTGAATTAGCCCTGTAACCAATTATACAAATGTTGCAATCTATTTTGGCCAGTACTTGAGCCATTTGTCAGTTCCCTTCTCTGTCCCCAAAACATATTATATGGAGTCAATATCGTATTTCTCTCTCCATATAACTAATAATATCATGATGCACCCTTTAGTTTAAAAACATTGGTAAATTTTTTCTTCAAGAAGTTCTAATGTATAAAGGAATATAGGGCAGTAATAAAAATATTAATTCCTATCTGAATAATAGTAATGTTAGGCCATGAAAATGGTTATATTACTAAAAATAGTTCTTGAATTAAATTGATTGTTGGGGGTAAAACTCAGTTGGTAAGACTTGCTAGCAGTTGTCATGTTGCTATTAGTGGAAGGAGTGTTTGCAGTCCACCAGCTAGGATTATAGTTTAGCTGTGCATTAATTCATAGTCTGAATTTGCTAGGCAAAATTATAATGATGATAGAAGGCCATGGGTAATTATTAGGGTTGTAGCTCCTATATAACTTCATGGTGGTTGAAGAAGAAGGTAACACTTATTAGTGCTACATGGCTGATGGAAGAATATGCCATGGTTTTAAATCTGGTGTAAACAATTGGAGTTGGTTATACTTAATTTTCTTAATGACAATATAAAGAAAGTGTATGTCATGTAATTTGACAATGGATTTACTAATGTTGTGATTTGTAATATACCATAGCTGCCTACTTGGAGTAGTATGGCTGCAAGTACTATAGATTCAACAATGGAGGCTTTTACATGTGCTTTTGTTAATTAAAGATGTGGGTCATAAAGAGATATTTTTTACTATAAATAGTATATTATACTATAAATGCATGCTAGTCATAGGAAAATGTTAGCTCAGGAATGGGGTATCATTTGGGTTCAGTATTGAATTATTAGAAAATTTAATGAAACTATGAAATTTTGGATAAAAAATAGAGTAATAAGAAGTAGGAGAGATTTTATCAGCATATAAAATAAGCAATAGTAAGTCCTGGACTTAATTGTTATGTTCAATTTCCTCAGCAGGTGGTAACGGTTAAGGTTGGGACTAAAGTCTCTTTAAATAAAATATAAAATGAGAAAAAAATTCTACTGCAGTAAAAGTTATAATTAAGAATATTTGTAATAAGATGGTGGAGGGAGGATCCAAGATGATGAAGTAGACAAATGCTGTGCTAGCCACCTCCTGTGACTACATTAATATCACAACTAAATTATAGAACAATCAACCTGGAAAACCATCTGAAGTCTAGCTGAACAGAAATCCTATAACTAAGTATATAAAGAAGAAGCCACATTGAGACTGGTAGAAGTGGTGGAGATGCTGAATTGGCCAGCCTCAACCCTTCAGGTGGCAGTTGAGAATATAGAGGGATATCTCAGCTGTAGGAGTGAGGGACCCTAGCCCCACACCAGCCTCCCCAGTAAAGAGTACTGTTTCTGGGAAAAGAAGCTCCCCCCATATCTGGCTGTGAAAAATAGTGGGGATGCCAACCATCTGAATGGAATGCTGTGGGAAACCCAGACATCCTCTTAAAGGGCCTGCACACAAACTCACTTGCTCACAAGCACTCACCTTTGGCTCTGGCACAGGGACAATGACTCAGGGGGCATTGGAGACCTACAGGGAGAAACTGTGTTGTGTGGCTTCAGGGCAAGGACTGGAGGAACAGTCACCATTTTCCCTGTGTGGGGTCCTTCTTGCTTGCAGCACACAAGTGGGCACCACCTTTCCAGTGTTGAGCACCCCCCACCCCATGCCCATTACTCAAGCTGAATCTGAATTAATCTGGTGAGCTCCACTCATTCCACCCTGCTGACTCCCTGGAACCCCACCTCACCACACTTGTCCCATGCCCAAGGCACTTTCTCAGCAAGCAGCCAGCCTCACCCCCATTGCACTCATTCTTGGACAACTATCAGGGGTCCACAGGAACCAGGTGTGTGGGAGCTGACCTCAGTGTGTTCAGAGACTTATGCTGAGTAGCTCTAGGCTCAGCACTGGCACCAAACCAGAATCTGTATAACCTGGTGAACACAACTCCTCCCACCCTGGGGACTCCCTAGACCATATCTTACCCAACTTGCAAACCCCATGAGGCTTTTTCAGCAGCTGACCCTTACAGGAGCCAGCAGGTGGTAGCAGGCATCAAGGTGTCCCATTATGGATTGCATTATAGCTCCTACAGGAAGTAGGTGACCTGTGCCTGCACCTGAGCTCCTTTGGGACCATCTTTGCTCACACCTTTCTCATGCCAAGAAGCTCCAGAACCAACATATATGGAGGGTGGCTTCAGATCACAGCAAAGGACCATCCAATTAACCTCAAAGGTAGCATACAAAAAGCGCTATCTCGAGAGGCATCAGAGACCACTGGGGCGAATCCCATTTGGTGGAACAAACCCCCTATACAGCAACCCATAAGCTGTGGATGTGGCCTACCCCACAGCCAGTCAGGCTGGGGTCAGTCACATCCATGAATGTGCCAATAGCAAGTAAGGCTCAACTACAACAGGAGGGCACACACAATTCGCACAAGGACACTCGTTGAACAACTAGCACAGATAAGTAGGGACTGTGCCACTTGTCTACACAGGGCATCTACTAAGTCCACCTGGCCAAGACTGGGAGACATAGGACCTACCTAATACATAGTAACAAACAGAGAGAGGCAGCCAAAATGAGGAAACAAAGAAATACATCCCTAACAAATGAACAGGAGAAAACTCCAGAAAAACAAACAAACCAAAAAACTAAACAAAATCGAGGAAAGCAAACTACAAGATACAAAGTTCAAAACAATGGTTATAAAGATGCTCAAGGACTTTAACGAGTACTTTGACAAAGAGATAGCAAGCATAAGAAAAGGACATGGAAGCCATAAAAAAAGAACCAGTCAGAAATGAAGAATACAATAACTGAAATGAAGAATGCACTAGAAGGAATCAACAACAGCCTAGGTAAAGCAGAAGACTGAATCAGCAGTTTGGAAGCCAAGGTAGAAGGAAACACCCAATTGGAAGAACAAAAAGGAAAAAAAAAGAGGATCCAAAAACTGGGGCTAGTTTTAAGAGACCTCTGGGATGACATCAAGTATAACAACATTCCTATTATAAGGATACCAGAAGGAGAAGAGAGAAAACAAGGGATTGAGAAACTATGTGAAGAAATAATGACTCAAAACTTTCCTAACCTGGTGAAGGAAATAGACATGTGAGGTCTGACAATTAAGTTCGTGAACTCATCCTAGAAAAAGTGCTACATACCTCATTGCTGAATATCCCTATGGTCACCTTCAAAGTAATCCACTTGGGAAGCTATGCACTGATGCCAGCAACTACTCCACCCTTCAAAGCAATTTTGGAACTCTTTTTCTGGAATGGCCATCAGAGCTGTTGTCGTATTACCCTTGATGTCCTGAATGTCATCAAAATGTATTCCTTTTAATATTTCCTTTATCTTTGGGTAAAGAAAGAAGTTATTGGGGGCCAGATTAGGTGAATAGGGAGGGTGTTCCAATACAGTTATTTGTTTGCTGGCTAAAAACTCCCTCACAGACAGTGCCATGTGAGGTGCATTGTCGTGATGCAAGAGGCTTCAATTATTGGCAAAAAGTTCAGGTCGTCTAACTTTCCCACATAGCCTTTTCAACACTTCCAAATAGTAAACTTTGTTAACTGTTTGTCCAGTTCGTAACAATTCATAATGAATAATCCCTCTGATATCAAAAAAAGGTTAGCAACACAGTTTTGACTCTTGATTTGGACTGACGGAACATTTTTGATCATGGAGAATGGGCTGATTTCCATTGTGCACTTTGATGTTTTGTTTCAGTGTTGTATTGGTACACCCAAATTTCATCACTGGTGATAACATGGACCAAAACATCGTCTTGCCTCTTCAAAAGGTCTTGGCAAATTTTGACTCTTCTTTGCTTTCGTTCATTGGTGAGCATCTTTGGGACCATTTTTGCTCACACCTTACTCAGACCAAGATTTTTAGTAAAGATTTTTCTAACTGTATCTCTATCAATGTTTACTTGGTCTGCTATGCTTCTCATAGTCAGCTGACAATTCTGACACACAATTCGAAGAATTTTTGCAATGATTTCATCAATTCTGCTCATTACTGGCTGCTCTCACCTCTCTTCATTGGTGACATATTTTCTCCCCTCAGGAAAAACAAAAACAAAAACATCTAATCTACTTGTATACTGCTGTTTTTCTTCATTATCCACATAAACTTTGACTAACATGTCCACAATTTCACTTTCACTCTTGCCAAGTCTAACAAGGAATTTAATGTTTGTTCGTTGCTGTAATTCAAGCTCTGATATTCTCACGATGGCACACAAAAACATGCAACAACAAGAATGAACACCACTCAGCAAGACACCACCACACATTGACATGAGCACAGCTGTGAGAAACTCATATACTAAGGTTATCAAATCTTCCTGAGCTTTTTGTACAGTGCTGCCAATGTAAGTGCATGGTATGAAGTTCACAAACTTAATTGTCAGACCTCGTACAAGCCCAGGAAGTGTGAAGAGTCCCAAACAAGATTAACTCAAACAGGCCCACACCAAGATACATTATAATTAAAATGGCAAAGGTTAAAGACAAGAGAGAATCATAAAAGCAACACGAGAAAGGCAACTATTTACTTGTAAGGAAGTTCCCATAAGATTGTCAGCTGATTTCTCAATAGAAACTTTGCAGACCAGAAGGGATTGGCATGGAATATTCAAAGCGGTGAAAAGCAAGGACTTACAACTAAGAATACTCTACCCAGTAAGGCTATCATTTAAAATTGAAGGAGAGATAAAGAGCTTCCCAGAGAAGAGAAAGCTTAAGGAATTCATTACCACCAAGGCAGTATTACAAGAAACGTTAGAAGGACTTCCTTAAGCAAAAGGAAGGAGACAACAAAGAAACCCATGAAGATAAAAAATATGAATAATAAAATGACAATAACTATGAATCTCTTTTAATGTAAATGGATTAAATTATCCTATTAAAAAACATAGGGTAGCTAAATGGATAAGAAAGACTTATGCATAAACAGCCTACAAGAGACCCACCTCAGATTGAAAAACATACATAGACTAAAAGTAAAGGGATGGAAAAAGATATTTCATGAAAATGGAAACAAATAAAATAAAAAAGCTGGGACAGCAATACTTATACCACAAAATAGACTTTAAAACAGAGGCTATATGACAGGAGACAAACGACCCACTAATCTCACTTCTGGGTATTTATCTGAAGAATCTCAAAATGATAGTTCTAGGGATGTGTGCATCCATATGTTCATTGCAGCATTGTTTACAATGGCAACATGTGGAGGCAGCCTGGGGGTCTGTTGGTGGATGAATGTGTAAAGAGTAGGTGGTACATATCTATAATGGAATATACCTTTTCCATAGAAAGAAATGGGCTCTTGCCATCTGCATGAGTCTGGAGGGTATTTTGCTGAGTGGAGTATGTCAGGCAGAGAAAGACAGATACAATGAGACTTAGCTTTTATGTGGAATCTAAAGAACAAAAACAAACAAACACACAAAACAGAAACAAACTCATAAATACAGAGAACATTTTGATGGTTGCCAGATGGGAGGGGGAGTTGGGGGTGGGTGAAAAAGAGGAAGAAATTAAGAAGTACAAATTGGTAGTTATAAAATATTCATGGTGATGTAAAGTAAAGCATAGGGAATATAGTTAATAATATGGTGATAATTATATATAATGCCAGGTGGGTACTAGTCAGAGGATCACTTCTTAAATTGTATAAATACCTAATCACTAAGCTTTAAACCTAAAATTAATATAAAATAATATTGAATGCCAACTGTAATTGAAAAATTTTAAAAATGGGAGGGAGGTGAAGGGGAATAAGAGGTCCTAATTTCCAGGTATAAATAAATAATTCATGGGGATATACATATAGCATACGGAATATAGTCTATAATACTGTGATAGTATGTTACAGTGTCACATGGTTGGACTTATGGTGATCACGTGGAGGCAGCCTGGGGGTCTGTTGGTGGGTGAATGTGTAAAGAGGACTCATGGTGATCACTTCTTTAGGTATATAAATGTTAAATAAATATGGTGTATACATGAAATTAATTTGTATTTAGTGATATTTTAATGAAAATATTTTAAAAATAAGGAAAAGAGAATATTTGTCATAAAATTAGTATTATGAGATATAGTTTTTTGTTTGGATTAATGACTTTTTGGATAGACTAATTTAGCTGGCTTTAAGCATTGTTAATATTAGCAGAAATGCTATTTGGAAGTTGAAAAAGATTAGTGGAAAATTAAGGTTATTATTAAATTGACTCAAGAGAAATATGCTGATAAGGCTATCTGCTGTAGTATTAATTCAGATTACATTGTCTTTTGGTAATCATGTTAATGACATTAATATAATGGTTGGAATAGTAATTTTTAGCATTGAAAAAGGTTTTTTGTATATAATCAGTACTGTCGGTACTAGATACTATAAATAGTAATGCTAGTCCTAGTGCAGCCTTATAGGCTGCAAATACTAGGAAGATAATAGATATTATGCCAGCTGATGTAAAGTATTTAGAATTGTTATTGTTGCTAGAATAAATTATGATAATAGTATACCCTTTAAGCAGAGTAGTGAGAATATTAAATGGAATTGATATATTAGTAATCTTATAAAGGATACTGTAAATGCTAAAATGATATTACTATAGACTAAGGGTATTTGATCATTATGAAATTAATCATAATTTAATGAGTCAAAATCATTTATTTTAGTTCAAATATCATACTCAACACATCTAATCCTTTTTGAATTCATTCATAAGCTAATCTTATGACTAGCAATGAGAAATACTGCCATAATAAGTGTAATTTTTAGGTTATTTGTTTGGGATGCTCAGGGTAGTAGTAGGAGAAGGGCAATTTCCAGATCATATCATAGTGATGTAATGGAGGATGGCAAAGAAAACTATCAGCAAAATGCAAAGCCAACCTTCAAATTGTAGAAAATGTTTGCCAATCTGATAAGTGGTTAATATATAGAGAACTCATACAAATCAACAGAAAAAAATCAATCAATCAATCAATCAATCAATCTGGGGGGAAAAAAAAGGGCAGACATTTTAAATAAAGATTTTTCCAAGGAAGACACACAGGTGGCCAACAGACACATGCAAAGATGTTCTACATCATTAATCGTCAGGGAAATACAGAAAACAAACAAACAAAAACCCCACAATAAATATCACCTCATGCCTGTTATAATGGCTATTCTCAAAAATAGAAGAAACAACAAGTGTTGGTGTGAATATGGAGAAAAGAGAACCCTTGTGCACTGTTGATGAGACTGTAAATTGGTGCAGCTACTATGGAAAGTGTATAAAGTTTCCTTAAATAATTAAGAATAGAACTATCATATGATCCAGCAATTCCACTTCTAGGTAGTTATTCAAAAAAACCAAAAACACTGACTTGAAAAAATACATACACCCTATGATAATTGCGATTATCTACAATAGCCTATATATGGAAACAACCTAATTGATGGATGAATCCTTTGATGGATGAAAAAAAAATATGATGCGTGTGTGTGTGGTGTGCGCATTTCATATATATGAAATATTCAGTCATAAAATATAATGAAATCTTGCCATTTGTGACATGAATAAAACTTGAGTGCATTATGCTATGTGAAATAAGGCAGATCAAGGAAGACAAATATTGTTATGACCTCTCTTATATGTGGAGTTTTAAATAAATGTAAATTAAAACAAAAACAAAACAAAAAACAAGTTCATAGATATAGAGAACAGATTGGTGATTGCCAGAGACATAGGTTGGGGATAGGAGAAACAAGAGAACTGCTTTTTCTAAAAAAAAAAAAAAAAAATTATTATTGAAATAAATTGAATAATAAAATAACATGGTTCTTAACGATCTAAAAAATGGTAAAACAGAATGAATAAAACTAAGATGTTATAAATGCCAAAATTATAATAATAAAGGACAAAGGTTAACAAATAAATGTTACTTGTTGGCAAAGATTGAATTAGAGAAAAGAATAAACCTTATTCTCTCATAATTACTAACACTGACTTTTTTATTGTGTATATTACTTAATAAGCCTTCTTCCAGCATGGTACGTTTATGATGCCCTCTATATCTTTGCACGTGATTATTCTAGTTTTCAATTTTTATACTAAATGTTGCTTGCACATATTTGTTACGGGTAGTAAATATATTGTATATGTGCTACCCCAGTCCTTTCTATCACATTCAAGAAGACTTGGCTTTTACAACCTTGAATTAATTTGTTTTGACAACAAATGTGACCTTGAAAGCTTATGTGTAGGTAGTCACATAGCCAGAATACGGTTGGTAGTCAAGTAGCCAAAAATACCTCTGCGGAAGTAACCTTGAGTCATAGTTTCCCACCAATAAGAAGTAAGAATGGTTGGAGTGATAACTGCAAAAGGGATGTAATCAGATTTAAGAAAAGTCTCCAAACTGAGCCTGTGCACCAGTTAGTAGAGTTGTCCTCTGAGTGACTTGTCCTCATTACCATACTAAAAAAAGCCACCAGTGCCAAGACAGATCCTGAGCAGCCCAAGACCAAAAAGAGGGTGGCAACCAAATTCTTGGAACTCCCTACCATATTCCAGGAAAATTAAATCCAGGCACTAACACCAAGGGCCCATAAAAAAATGTTATGCCATACTTTACATAACTGTGACTATCTTGTAACTGTCAATATGCACATCTATAGCCCTTCCCCCTTTTCACTCACTCTCTCCAAAAGTAACCAGAAAATAAATAAAACAATTTTTAAAAAAGCATTGAAAAACAAAAAGATATTCCCATAGACCTTGGGGAGTCACATCTATTCTCTTTCAGAGTGTGTTCCTTCGGTGCATCAAGCTTTCACTTTAATAAACCTTTCTCTCTGCAAACTGTTCACCCACTCTCTTGATTTCTATCCTGAGAGGGGCCAAGAACCCTGTGCACATAAGACTCTATATATTACAGTCTCTAACAATGACTAAAATTTCAATGGGATAAAACTTAATTGTTAAATTTTATAAGTACTTCATCATTTTTAGAATTAAATTGAAAAGTGCTCTCTCCTCTTCTTGGCTTATGTAAGTACCACTTCTATTTAGAGCCTCCTTTCAAGGTGAATGATTTTGTTACTGATGCTACCCTTTTTCCAATATTGTGCTAATTAACAGAACCAGGTGGCTAGACATTTAGTTATCCCATAGTTTATTAATGTATACTAATCTTCTTTTCTAAAGCAAATAATACATCCCCTCTCCCCCACCCCAGGGCATTTGAAAACTTGCTTCATTGTTAGTCCATGCCCATCACAAAGGTGGGCATACATTAGACAATAATTATCTTTTGATTGAGGTATGTAAATATTATACAAACATTATGCCATTAAAAACATACAGAAGGGAAAATAAAATTACCTATTTTATTAAATAAAAAACTATATATAAAATGGATTAAAAAAAAAAAAAATGAAAGAGAGCATCTAAATTGATACTCCAAAAACATCTGGAAATAAAAATAAATATGTATGTTAATCAATTATAGAATGTTTAAATCAACAATTCCAAATTAAACTATTCTTTCTGAATGTAGATAAATTCCCATTAGAAAGTGCAACTATTTTGTGTATTAACAGCGTTACCTTTCTCTTAAAAGTTAGTTAGCAACATATGGTTAAACGCTGCTCTCAGTGATTAAAAGAGAATAAAAATGTTTTGTTAGAAAGACGGGAAGAGTTAGTGTTCACTGTAGCCTTTTTCTGAAATAAGTTTTAGGAATTCTAAATAGAAATCCAATCTTCAGATTCCTGATTTGGAGGTTTTATCAAATACAGAATAGCATTTAGTAAATAATATTCACTAAGTCCTACACTTATTAATACATCCCCATGATTGATCACTTAATAAGGTACATACGACTATGTCTGACTCACTTTAGAGTCATCTTCACCAGTTATCCCGTTTTTTTGGCTGTTGTTTTGATTTAATTGGTTTATTTAACTTTTTTTTTTAGTTTTTATTATTATTATTATTATTATTATTATTTGTTTTTAGTTTCAGGTACACAAAACAATGTAATAGTTAGACATTTACACCCCTCATGATGACTCCCCACAATCTACTACCTCTTTGACATTAAATATAACTGTTACAATTCCATTGACTATATTCGCTACGCTGTACTCCACATCCAGTGACTATATATATATATTTAATTATAGTTGACATTCAATATTATTCAACTTCCACTTCAGGTGTACCGCATAATGGTCAGGCATCTACACAGTCTCCCTAATAAGTCCAGTGCCCATCAGGCACCCTATATAATCTTTACAATATTATTGATTATATTCCCCAAACTGTCTTTCATTTGCCCATAGCTATATTGTTACTACTAATTTGTACTTTCTAATCCCTTAACCTTCTACCCCATCCCCTCCCACTCCCATCTAGAAATAGTCAGTTGTTTTTTTGTTTTTCCCCCCCATATATCTCTAAGTCTATTTCTGTATTGTTTGTTCACTTATTCTGTTCTTTTGATTACACACACTCTTATAAGTGAAATCATATGGTATTTGTCTTTCTCCATCTGACTTATTTTACTTAGCATAATATTCTCTAGGTCCAACCATGTCACTGCAAACAGTAAGATTTCATTCTTCTTTATGGCCAAGTAATACTCCATTGTATATATGTACCACAGTTTCTTTATCCAATTGTCTATTGATGGGTATTTTGGTTGTTTCCATATCTTCGCTATTATGAATAGAACTGCAATAAACATAGGGATACATATATTTCTTCGAATTAGTGTTTTGAATGTTTTTTAGATACTCAGGAGTAGAATTTCTGGGTCATAAGATAGTTTCATTTTCAATTTTTGAAATACCTCCATACTGTTTTACACAGTGGCTACACCAATCTGCAATCCCGCCAAGAGTGCACCAGGTTTCCCTTTTCTCCACATCCTTGCCAGCACTTGTTTGTTGATTTACTGATAATAGCCATTCTGACACGTGTGAGGTAGTATTTCATTGAGATTTTTATTTGCATTTCTCTAATGATTAGTGATGGTGAGCATTTTTTCATATGTCTGTTAGCCAACTGTCCTCTTTAGAGAAATGTCTCTTCATGTCCTCTGTTCATTTTTTAATTGGTTTGTTTGTTTTATTGGTGTTGAGTTGCATGAGGTTTTTTTATAAATTTTGGATATTAACCCCCATCAGATATATCATTGACAACTATAATCTCCCATTCAGTAGGATGCCTTTTTGTTTTATTGATGGTTTCCTTTGCTGTGAAAAAACTTTTTAGTTTTACATAATCCCGTATGTTTATTTTTTCTCTCACTTCCCTTGCCCAAGGGGATATATCAGTAAAAATCTTACTTCAGGTAATGTCTGTGAACTTTCTTCCTATTTTCTTCTAGGAGTTTTATGGTTTCAGATCTTACATTTAAGTCTTGAATCCATTTTGAATTTGTTTTTGTATATGGTGTAAGGAGATGGTCCAGCTTTATTTTTTTTGCATGTGTTGTCCGGGTTTCCAAGCACCATTTATTGAAAAGACTGTCTTTCCCCAACATAAACTCTTGCTTCCATTGTCATAGACTAGATGACCATATAGGCATGGATTTAGTTCTAGGCTCTCTATTCTGTTCCATTGATCTGCATGTCTTTTTTTATGCCAGTACCATGCTGTTTTGATTACTATAGCCTAGTATAATTTGATGTCAGGTATCATGATACCTCCCACTTTGTTCTTATTTCTCAAGACTGCTGAGGCTATCTGGGGTCTTTACTGGTTCCATATAAATTTTAGGATTATATGTTGTATTTCTGTGAAAAATGTCCTTGGTAGTTTGATAGGAATTGCGTTGAATTTGTATATTGCCTTAGGCAGTATGGGCATTTTAACAATATTAGTTCTTCCTTTCCATGAGCATAGTATGTGTTTCCATCTATTTGTATCTTCTTAATTTCTCTCTTCAGTGTCTTATAATTTTCTGAGTACAGATCTTTTACTTCTTTAGTTAAATTTATTCCCAGGTATTTTATAGTCTTTGAAGCAATTGTAAACGGGATTGTTTTCTTAATTTCTCCTTCTGATATTTTATTATTGGTATATAAAAATGCAATTGATTTCTGAATATTAATTTTGTTTATATTAAATTCATTTATCAGTTCTAATAGGTTTTTGGTGGAGTCTTTGGAGTTCTCTCTATATAGTATCATGCCATCTACATATAATGACGATTTTACTTTCTCCTTACCAATTTGGATGCCTTTATTTCTTTTTCTTGTCTGATTGCTGTGGCTAGAACTTCCAACACTATGTTGAATAGAAGCAGAGAAAGCGGGCAACCTTGCCTTGCTCCTAATCTTAAGAGGAATGATTTTAGCTTTTCCCCATTGAGTGTGATGTTAACTGTGGGTTTATCATATATGGCCTTTATTTTGTTGAGATATGGTCCCTCTATTCCCACATTCTTAAGAGTTTTAATCATAAATGGCTGCATGATTTTGTCAAATGCTTTTTCTGCATCTATTGATATGATCATATGATTTTTATTTTTCATTTTATTAATGTGGTGTACCACATTAATTGATTTGTGGATGTTGAACTAACCTGCATAGCAGGAATGAATCCCACTTGATCGTGGTGTATGGCCTTTTTAATGTTTTGCTGAGTTCTGTTTGCTAACATTTTGTTGAGGAGTTTTGCATCTATGTTCATTAGGAATATTGGCCTGTAGTTTTCTTTTTTTGTAATGTATTTGTCTGAATTGGGGATCAGTGTGATAATGGCCTCATAAAAAGTGTTTGGGAGCCTTTCCTACTCCTGGTTTTTTGGAATACTTTGAGGAGAATAGGTGATCATTCTTTTTTGAATGCTTTGTAAAATTCACCTGTAAAGCCATCTGGTCTAGGGCTTTTTTTTGTTGGAAGCTTGTTGATTCCTGATTCAATTTCCCTGCTGGTAATCAGTCTATTCGGGTTTTCTGTTTCTTCTTGAGGTTAGCCTTGGAAAGTTGTATGCTTCTAGAAAATTGTCCATTTCTTCCAGATTGTCTAAATTGTTGGCATATAGTTGCTCATAGTAATTTCCTACTTTTTTTTTTTTCTCTCTCGTATTTGTCTGTTGTCACTTCTACTCTTTCATTACTGATTTTATTCATTTGGGTCCTCTCTCTCTTTTTTTATAAGTCTGATTAAAGGTTTGTCAATTTTGTTTATCTTCTTGAAAAAACAGCTCTTGGGTTTATTGATCTTTCATATTGTTTTTTTTTTGTCTCTATTTCATTTATTTCCACTCTGATCTTCATTACCTTCTTCCTTGTACTCCCTTTGGGCTTATTTTGCTGTTTATTTTCCAGATCCCTTAAGTGTAAAGATAAACCTGATTGTGATTTTTCTTGTTTCTTTAGGTAGGCCTGCATTGCTATGAATTTCCTTCTTAGGACTGCTTTCACAGCATCCCATAGATTTTGGGTGGCTGTGTTTTCATTTCCATTTGTCTCAAGATATCTTTTGTTTTCTTCCTCGATCTCATGGTTGACTCATCATTATTTAGTAACATGTTATTCAACCTCCATTTATTTGTGCGTCTTCCAAATTTTTTCCTCTACTTGACTTCTAATTTCATAGCATTGTGATCAGAGAAGACACTTGGTATCATTTCAATTTTCTATCTTGGAAAAATACTCATGTGTGCTGAGAATAATGTGTATTCTGCAGCTTTGGGGTGAAATGCTCTGAAAATATTGATTAAATCCAACTGGTTCAATGTGTCATTTAAGGCCGCTGTTTCCATATTTATTTTCCGTCTGAAGGACCTGTTCCTTGCTGTCAGAGGTGTGTTGAAGTCCCCTACTATGATAGTGTTACTGTTGATCTCTGTCTTTATGTCAGTCAATATCTGTTTTATATATTTAGGTGCTCCTATGTTGGGTGCATAGATGTTTACTAGGGTTATGTCCTCTTGTTGGATCGATCCCTTTATTATTATGTAGCGCCCATCTTTGCCTTTTAACATATTCTTCATTTTAAAGTCTATTTTGTCAGATATAAGCATTGTTACTCCAGTTTTTTTCTCATTTCCATTTGCATGAAATATCTTACTCCAACCGTTCACTTTCAGCCTGTGTGTGTATTTTGATCTGAGGTGAGTCTCTTGCATGCAGCATATGAAGTCTTGTTTTCTTATCCACTCAGCCACACTACGTCTTTTGATGTCTTAATTCATTTACATTTTGTGTAAATGATGAGTAAATGTCTTAATTCATTTACATTTTAAGTTATTATAGATAGATACATAGTTATCCTCATTTTGTTATTTGTATTTCTGTTCTTTATTAGTTGAATTGTTTTCATCTTTCTTCTGTTCACAGAAGCCCTTTTATCATTTCCTGGTTTGCTGGCTTGGTGGTAATGAATTCCTTTAGCTTATTCTTTTCTGGGAAGCTCTTTATCTCTCTTTCAATTTTAAATGATAGCCTTGCTGGATAAAGCAATCTAGGTTGTAGGCCTTTGTTTTTTATCACTTTGAATACCTCCTCCCACTCCTGTCTGGCCTGCAAAGTTTCTGTACAAAAGTCAGTTGATAGTCTTATAGGAGTCCCTTGTATGCTTTCCCTTGCTGCTTTTAGGATTCTCTCTTTGTCTTTGACCTTTGCCATTTTAACTATGATGTGTCTTGCTGTGGGCTTGTTTGAGTTCATCTTGGTTGAAACTCTGTGCTTCCTGGGCTTGTATGTCGGTTTCCTTCACCAGGTTAGGGGAGTTTTTGGTCATTATTGCTTCAAATATATTCTTGATCCCTTGCTCCCTCTCTTCACCTTCTGGTATTCCTATGATGCACATGTTGTTGTGCTTGATGTTACCCCAGAGGTCTCTTAAACCATTTTCATTGTTTTTATTATTTTTCCTTTTTGTTGTTTTGCTTGTGTTATCTCTGCTACCTTGTCTTCTAAATCGCTGATTTGATCCTCTGCCTCATCTAACCTGCTGGTAATTCCTTCCAGTGTGTTCTTTATTTCATTCATTGTATTCCTTAGTTCTAACTGGTTGTTCATCACAATTTCTCTATCCTTCTTTATGCCATCACTAAGCTCCTTAAACATTCTTGTCATCAGTTCTGAACTCTGTCTCTGATAAGTTGGTTACCTCTATTTCATTTTGTTCCAATTCCGGAGGTTTCTTCTGTTCTTTTATTTGGGACATGTTTCTTTGTTTCCCCATTCTGGCTGTCTCTCTGTGTTTGCTTCAATGTATTAGGTAGATCACCTATGTCTCTCAGTCTTTGCTGGGTGACCTTATGTAGAATGTGTCCTTTGTAGTCAAATTGCTCAGTCTTCCTAATCTCCTGTACATGTGTTTCAGAGGTGCCCCTTGTATTGTGAGTGTTCTCCTATTGTAGTTGACCCTTGATAGTTTTTGGACTATCAATGGGTGGGGTTGACTCCCAGGCTGAATAGCTATGAGGATTGGCAATGTCCACACTGTATGAGCTACTGTGTGAGGGCTGACCCCTCAGCAGAGGCTTAGCCCCTGAGGGCTCTTGTGCCTGTTTAGAATTCCCTCTAGGTGTGCTGCTTGTAGGTCAAACTAGATAGTGCTCTGGTTTGGTCTGACCTGGCCTCTGGGTGTATTGTTTCTGGTGTGTCTTGTGTGGGGCTCTCGTTCAAGTTCATTTCAGTCCTGCCTCTTAAGGGCCCTTGGCTACCTGGTAGGTCCTTAAAAACTGTGTGTGTCTGGCTGTTGCCTGTGCTGGACCTGGGTGAATGTGGGGATGCGAACTGAGGCTGGCTGCCACCAATATTCATCCTGAGGCAGCTAAGCAAAAGGTTGAGGGTCCCCTATGCCTTTGCCACCCGTCAGTTGTCCTTAAGGCCCAACTGTTGAAAAAGGCTCCTTAGGAGGGTGTGTCTGGCCAGATGACCTGGTGTTGAAAGTTCCTTGTTTATGCAGCAACAACTGGGTGGGGTGGAGTTCAAGTGAGTCAGGAAAAGTGACCAATGTTTTTTAAAATGTTAATGCAGATTCAGATCTTAAACCTGTACCTGGCCTGTGATCACTTTGCATAGTTCCCCGAGGGCACTGCAGCCAGCGTCCTCCACCTCAGGCTCACAAATTCCTGAGAGCTGCTCCCAAGTGGTTGGGCGTAGTTTGTTGGACATTGTTCACCACCAAAATCTCCCCAGGCCAGGTTTGTGGAGGCAGGGCTGGTCACCCAGGCACGCAGAATGTCCCTGGTAATGCAGCTCTAGGTGGGCAGGGCAGTCTTCTAGGGTGCTATGGGGTGTGGTCAGTTGTTTTACTGAGACAGTGTAGTTTCTTCCCCAGCAGGTGAAAATGCACTGAAAATACCACTGTGAACACCACAGCCAGAGCTTCTAAAATTCCAAAGCTTCCCTTTCAGCCAAATGTTGAGCCTGTGTGTCTCTGCTGCTCTGATTACCCTGGAGGGATCTCCCAAGAAAGCTGGGTGGGTTGTCAAAAGGTGATTGGTGCTTGTGGCTCCAACCAGTCCAAAGCTGTCTTTCCCCCACCCCCAGCTCTTTCCCCATTGCCAGAGTATGCAGGACTGTCAGTGCAGTTCCCAGAGTTGTAGATACTTTGTTCTTTAATCTGACACTGCTACCTGTTTCTTCTGAAGGCCATTTGTAACACTGGGAGGGTGGAGGTGTGGTGAGCCCTGGGAGGGTTGGCAGGAGGCAGCCAGGCTCTGTACCATTGTTTTCTGTTTTACGTCTGGCCATGTGGGCTTAAACCACTGTTTTCACCTCAGTCTCTGCCTTGAAAGCTGGAATCAGCTGCCTTGTATGCTGATCCCTCAGGCAGGACTGTGGGTCACAAGGGGTTCACCTGGAACCTGAATTCTTCCCTCTCTTGAGGCTGCAGCTCTGATCTGTGTCCTGGGGCCCCGAGGTCTGAGGCCGGTGTCTTTGCACTTTCCCAATCCCTCCTCTCCTGTTAGCACAATTTCCTCACCTTCACATGATTCACAGTGGGAGTTTCTCAGGTGTACTTGTGTGATGCGCAGGGAGTCCTATGTTGACTTATAGCTGTTCAATTTGTTGTACCTTCCAGAGAAGATTTCAAGAAGCACTCCTCATGCTGACATTTCTGCGACATCCTACCTGTTATCCCTTTGCACACCATGTTCCAGCAATAGTATAATAATTGTACTTCTCTTCCTTTGGACAGGCTTTCTGGCCTGGATGAGCTTATCAGAGTCTCTGTCCAGCAAATTTATAGTGTCCCTTAAAATTCCAACTCACCCATTACTTCCATGGTAGACAGTATGATTTAATGAAGTCCTCTTTCTGTCCTCCATGTGGTGAGAAAATAATAATCTCCCTCCATTTTCCAGTTGTTAATTCATGTGCACTTTTATATTCTGATTCCAACATATGAGATCTTACAATTAAGTTTGCAAACTTGTTGCAACGATGTTCCTAACCTTTTTTGATTCCAGAGGGATTATTCATTACGAATTTGTACCAACTGGACAAACATATAACCAAGTTTACTATTTGGAAGTGCTGAAAAGGGTGCATGAAAAAGTTAGATGACGTGAATTTTTTGCCAACAATTCATGGCTTTTGCATCATGACAACACACCAGCTCACAGGACACTGTCTATGAGGGAATTTTTAGACAGTAAACAAATAACTGTATTGGAGCACCCTCTCTACTCACCTTATCTGGCCCCCAGTGACTTCTTTATTTACCCTAAGCTAAAGGAAATATTGAAAGGAAGACATTTTGATGACATTCGGGACATTAAGTATAATACGACAGCTCTGATGGCCATTCCAGAAAAAGAGATCCAAAATTGCTTTGAAGCATGGACCAGTCTTCCCAAGGGGAGTACTTCCAAAGTGACCATAGTGATATTCAGCACTGAGGTATGTTGCACTTTTTCTAGGATGAGTTCATCAACTTAATTGTCAGACCTCATATGTCAGACCAGTACATTTAACTGGTTGCAAGTCTATCTTCCTATTAGACCATGAACATTTCAAGAATGATGATTTAGTCATCTATGTTGCCAGAGTCAAGGATAGTAACCTACACACAGTGAATGCTCAATAAATGTTTCTGGGATTCATGAATGTTACCTCTCCCCAAAATGTACATTTGCTATCTGTTTTCTTTGTAGTACACATGGTTTTTGAGCTTGATTATTTCCTTGTTAGTGGGTGTATACTGAGCAATTAAAAAATACTCTGTTTCCTTATTTCCCATATTTTTTCTTTCTCTATTGCCTTTTCTCTCTCCAATATACAATTCACCCAAACTTAGAGAATTAGATATATATTCAAAGAAAGTTGTGCGTGTACATGCATATGGGAAAGACAATGATTTTATAGAAGTTATTATTCTTATTTTTTATATGCTGAGGTATATTTCTATTATATGGAAAGTGATTCCTAAAATGAACAATTACTATTTAATACCAAATTAACTTACATAAAAAATAATGTTTTCATTCTCAATCACTGACCTAAAATAAAGCCTTTTATTTTTCACTTTTCATTCTTCCTTATGTTGCATTTGTATTTGTATTTCTGTTGCTTAGTCTAAACTAATGAGTTTTATCTTTATGAAATAATAGTCTTCTTTCAAAATATGCATGCACTTTATTAAAATATCTCCAATATCCCCATAGGGAAAGAAAACTAATGATATATTCAGCAATGGGTTGGGATGGTGTGGAGTAGAATGATACAAGGTTCACAATCTGAAGCATGACAATGAAGTATTGTTCCATTTATAGGATGTGTAAGGTGCTTAGTGGTTTTGATCATAAAACAGAAAAAGAGAATTGAATCTTTGACATGAAAAATATTTCACTTCCTTTTTCTATATGTACAGTGGCAGGTGTTTATTATTTGGTAAGAGTCATTTTCTAATATTATTTTTAGCAGGAGAATACTATTCTGACTTCTAAAATGCCATATTTTAAGGGTAAAATGCCATTCACAATATGTTTTAATAAAAGTGATTCACCATGGAAAAGGCAGGCACCTGTCAAATGTCCGGTCATGCACACCCTGCTCAGAGCTTTCAGCAATGTTTGAAAGTAAAGTTGAACAGGCAGAAAAGGAATTAGATGAGAATGCTAGTTTCCTTTATATCATCTTTACCTTAAATAAAACAAGTAGACATAAGAAATCTTTGGATTGATTCTTCAGTTGAATGTATTGTAACTACTTTACACTTTCCAATTTTACACTAAGGTTTCTCGCCATGACTCAATTTCTTTGTGGCATATAATCATCTAGAGGTGTTTAGCAGGTTTTATTAAACACATCATGAAGAAAGAGCATATTTTTCACCTTCCATAAAAAGCTTAATAATTTTAATGACTTTTTTTTAAAGGGTTATTATTTTAAGAAAATTGATTGTTGGTGAGGATGTGGATAAAAGGGAACCCTTGTGCACTGTTGGTGGGGTTGCAGATTAGTGCAGCCCCTATGGAAAACAGTATGGAGGTGTCTCAAAAATTTGAAAATGGAACTACCTTATGACCCTGCAATTCTACTCCTGTGTATCTATTCAGAGAAATCCAAAACACTAATTTGAAAAAGTATGTGCATCCCTATGTTTACTGCAGTGCTTTTCACAATAGCCAAGACATGGAAACAACCAAAATACCCATAAGTAGACAACTGGATATGGTACATTTATACAATGGAATATTAAATGGCCACAAAGAAGAATTAAATATTACCATTTGCAATGACTTGGATGTACCTAGAGAATATTCTGCTAAGTGAAATATGTCAGACGGAGAAAGACAAATACCATATGATCTCACTTATATGTGGACTCTAAAGAACAGAAATGAACAAACAAAATGGAAATAGACTCAGAGATATAAAGAAACAAAAACAAAAAAACTGATGGTTGTTAAGATGAGAGGCAGGTGGGGATGGCAGAAAAGGTTAAGGGATAAGATAGTACAAGTTAGTAGTCACAGTATAGCCACAGGGATATGAAAGACAGTTTGGGGACTATAATCAATAGTTGTAAAGATTTTGTAGGATGTTAGATGAGCACTTGTCTTATTAGAAAGAACATGTCATAGACTGTGTAGATGCCTGACCATTTAGCGGTACACCAGAAATTGACATTGAATAATATTGAATGTCAACTATAATAAAATATATATATATATATATATATATATATATATATATATATATATACACACACACACACACATGTACTCCACATCCATGACTATATATTAAATATTAATCATACATATATATGTATTTAATATATATACATAATTTAATATTTAATATATAGTCATGGGATGTGGAGTACAACACAGGGAATATAGTCAATGGAATTGTAATCGCTATATACAATGTCAGAGGGATAGTAGACTGGGAGGGTTATTACTTTGTGAGGGGTATAAATGGCTAACTCTTAAAACATTGTTTTGTATACCTAAAACTAATACAAAAGAAAAAAAAGGCAATTAATTGTTAATAATTAACAGGAAAAGCATTTGATCTTATTTGAATAAATATGTTTTCTCATTGACTTAATTACTTTAGTTATACCAGATCATTGATAGATTTATGCCATAAGTTTTCTTTTTTCAATTTTTATTAAATGTATTGGGGTGACATTGGTTAGTAAAATTATGTAGCATTCGAATGTACAATTCTGTAATACACTATCTATATACTGTACTGGGTGTTCACCACCCAAAGTCAGTTCTCCTTCCATCACCCTATATTTGTCCCCCTTTACCTTCTTCAACCATTCCTCCTTCCCCTCTGGTAACCACTAAACAGTTGTGTGTTTATGAGTTTTTGTTTGTTTACTTGTCTTGTCTGTTTGTTGCTTTAAGCATTATGTCCTACACATGAATGAAGTCATATGGTTCTTGACTTTTTATGTCTGACTTATTTAATCACTTAGCATGACAATCTCAAGATCCCTCCACATCATTGCAAATGGCAGTATGTTTTTTAATGACTGCGTAATATTCCATTGTATATGTGTATCACATCTTCATCCCATCACCATCAAAGGAAACTTTGAATGTTTCAATGTCTTGGTCACCATAAATAATATTGCAATTAAAATAGGGGTAAACAATAAGTTGCATAGAAGAAAGCATAGGTACTAAACTTACGGGCTTTGAGTTCAGAGAGGATTTTATGAATTTGACTTCAAAGGCAAGGGAAGTAAAAACAAAAATAAATAAAAGGGACTATATCAAACTAAAAAGCTCCTGCACAGCAAAAGAACAATCAACAGAACAAAGTGGCAACCAACCAAATGGGAGAGGATGTTTGCAAACAACACCTCTGGTAAGCGGCTAATATCCAAAATATGTAAAGAACTTGTATAACTCAACAACAGCAACAATAAAACAAACAATTCACTTAAAAAAAAATGGTCAGAGAACCTGAACAGACAATTCTCCCAAGAAGACATACAGATCCCCAACAGATATATGAAAAAAGCTCAACTTTACTAGCTATTAGGGAAATGTAAATCAAATCCACAATGAGATACTACTGCACATTTTTTATAATGGCTATTTTCAACAAAACAAGTAATAACAAGTGTTAGAGAGGATTGGGGGAAAAAAAGAAAACCTCGTACATTACCGGTGGGAATGTAAATTGGTACAGCTGCTGTGGGAAACTGTCGTGCGGGGAGGCCTGCGGGGTCTCTGCTCCCGCTCCCCACATAAGAACGCAGGATATGGTGAGGCCAAAAAGGAACACCCACGGAGCCATAGGTAGGGGAGTCATACCACTATATTCTCTCTGGCGGCACTATACTCTCACTGGAGGCTGGATCCACACTGTCCGCAAACCGCCATCCACACTTGCCAGCCCAGCCGCCATCTTCTTGCTAGCCCCCATTCGTCTCCTCTTCTCCTAGCGTAGCCACAGCAGTTATATTAGTGGCCATTGGCTCACTGGTTACAGCTGACGGCTCACTAGCCACAGCTGATGGCCATGCAATCACAGTTGATGGCCATTTACTACCTGAGCCAGCACCTGTCTATGTGAGGCCGAGAGCCTGGAAACTGCTTTTTGGGGTTCTGCCTCCACAGAAACAGTATGGAATTCCCTCAAACAATTAAGACTTAGAATTACCATATGACCCAGCAATCTGTCTTCTGAATATCCACCCAAAACAATCTGAAAGCACTTATCCATAAAGACAAATAACTAATGTTTTTTGAGCGCTTTGTTTGTGGCAGAAAATATGCTAAGACTTTACGGATAACAGCAAAATTAAGGGATACATCACAAAAGTTCATTCCCCTCTCATGTTTGGTGCTAGGAAGTGACAAAAAAATCCCAACTCCATGGGATTGGTTGGAGGATACAAAGAGAGACTTAAAAAATATGAAAAACGTTTTCTGTGAGTATAAATTTCTATTTTTAAAGTTCTTGATTATTAAGAAAATTCACAGGAATATCCACATTCATGGAATCATGTTTTCTCCTTGTACTTTTCCCAATATGTTTATTTCAGATTGGTGGCAAAAATTACAATCCTATAATACTTCATTTTTTCACTCCAGCTTACAGGTCTAATTCATGGCAGAGCAGAGAGATAGTATGGAGTCAAAGATACAACTTTGGGGTGAGAGGAACACATGGGTCAGGACTTTGAGGTAATTTTAGCTTCTGGACTTGTGTCTCAAAAATTTTGCTTTTCTCTTGAAGTTAAAAGAAAGGGATTTCCAAAGATGCTTTCAGAATGAAATGGAAATGTCAACAGTCACTATACCTCGTTGTGCCGAGGCCAGGTCTCCAAGGTTAGTTAGCAAGACTATTGATGCACTTGTGGACTGTTTAGGAATTCTATCCATTCTATCCACCCTATTTGGTGAATTGAATTCAGTAGAGGTATATTTAATTTTTATTATTTTTTTATTTTTTAGCAAACTGGAAGCTTAGTAATTGACCAAAACCATAAAATCACTGTCTACAATAAAGAAGGTATTATTTAAACACCACTTTATTAATACTTTCATTAATTTAGGGAACATAAAATTGACTGATAAGCACAATGGGATGCTAAACCATTATTTAAACATAGAGTATTAGGGATGGAAGCATTTAGATAAGCTCCAACACCTGAGCAAGATTACTCATTAGCTTATAAAGAGACAGTCTTTAACTCTGACATATGAATAGAAAGGCAAAGAAAAACCATATGATATTAATAAATTTTAAGAGTAGACATTTTAAAGTATTTTTTCATAATTTATGAGGGTATAATACAGATAAAGAAAACCATGATTCCTTGAAAATGAAATACAGTAGAAAGACGTTTTAAGTGCTAATTCTCATGTTCCTCTTTTCCTCCAAAGAAAAGTATAATTCTATACTTCAGCATTTAGGCAGAAAATTAATTTATAGTAGCAAAGCTTACCAGCTATCAGAAGAAGGATAGTTTAAATTTTAAATCTTTAATTACGTTGCTCAAAACATTTACCAGAACATATTTACTACAACAATAGTAATTTATTAACTATAAATAGCGCTTTAATATATCTTTTCACATCATACAAAATCCTGTGGCCCAAGAACGTAAACTTGTCTATAAGATAAGCAAATACCTACCGGTCAGATATTACTTTTGCTGCCTGCAAATTACTTTTTAAAAGGTTGTTCTTTGAGGCATTTCCGAATTTGTTTGCAAGCAACCTAGAAGGACTTGGTCTCAGTTTAAGATATCCTTGTTTGACCCAAAGGAAATCATATTTATTATTAACCATATATTTGGCAGCACTTCCGAATCCTACTTGTACCATCTGATAACACTTTTAAAATCTGTGCAGGGCTTTATCTACGACATACGAGTATGAATGAAGCATGAAATGCTTTCCATCACTCTTATTTCTGACACTCAGTTTGCATCCTTCATACCTCAGCCCAGAAGATTTTCAAGTTCTTCAGAAAAGCTTTGAATTGATCTGAGAGTTAGGTATTGAGGAACTTGTCCACTCTCACCTACCGGAATCTGTAAGTATCAGAATAATTCTGCATTTTTAGCAAAATGACTTTACTTTTTGTTCTTTCTAGATTGCTATCTTCCTTTTCTTCAATTTTATTTTTTGCGCTTTTGACACCAAAATGGAGAAGTTCCTAATTGTAGTTAAGAAGAATGAGTTTAGCCTTGTCTAAAGGTAAAATGCTAAACATACTTGTATTATGAAAACAAGATTATTTAGATGTGGCTTTGAATTAATTTGGGATTTTTAACAGGCCTGTTAAACATGCATCTTAAAACATGCTTTAGGAATTTTCCTCAAGTCGGTTTTCTCATTACATATTTTCCCCAAATCATCTGTAGAATTATTTTTAATATATTTAGGGTATCTATGTTAAGTTTCCCATTTTAATTCATTCCTCTTGTCAGTGTAGCTGAAACCCTATGAAATATCAGTTTAAGCAACCTTTAGTTTTTTCACCAACCTTTTAAAAAAATCTTAGTATACTGACTTTTGCTTATGAAATTATTCTTTTTATATTACATTATGTTGTTTTGTCATACAATTTTTCTTAAAATGGAAAATATTTTTCAACATCTGTATCTTCATTCTGCTCTGCAGTCATGTCTTTATTGAATGAACAAATATTTACTAAACAAATACCACGCTTGATGTGGGTGACTACAGATAAAATGCATGTGAGTCTTGTAAAACTGAGAAGTTTAGGGTGATTATTACAACCCTGAAAAAGGATATTGGTTTTAATACAAGGAGATATGATTTTAATATAAGGAGAAATGTACTATGTTCTAATTACATTTGAAGGTTCTGACAACATAAAGAAAGGAGCAAACAGAGCTAAATGAGGAACAGAAAACCAATACCTGAGAAGAGCTGTTGAAGCTGAGATAGGAGAATAAACTTCTCAGGCAGTGCAAGTGGGTAAGGATGTCTCAGAGAGAGGAACTACGTAGCATGTGCAAAGGCCTGCTGGGTCTAAAAAAACAACACTCTTGGTGTTCAAAAAATAGTGTAAAAGGAACGTTCATTCTGACTGTTCCAACAGTGTGAATCTGACTTCTGACAATGTCTTTATGATTTTCCTGCTTAAAGCTTCTTGAGTTGAATCAGCTAGACTTTAATCCTGAACTTCAGCAAAGAGTGTACTGTATCTACTGTAAATCCAATTACATTTATCATGTTCATATATCTCAGTTCATCTTAGAACCAGGCCAAGACCTGTAAACCAAGGCACCTTCCAAAACCTTCCAGCTAAGAGCATATATAAGAATTAATCCTAGAACAGATTTTTAAAATTCATCAAGCTATGAAATTTCATAGAACACTTTATTTAGAAACATCCAGTTTGACTTGTTGATTAATGTGGTTACTGTTCAACAAGTATTTCCCCTTCTAGCCACAGAATAGGATTACATTTTCTAGCTTCCTGCTGGGTTGGTGTGGCCACATGACTAATTCTGGTCAATGAGTTGTGAGCCAAAGTTGAGTATGTTACCTCTATGCCAGTGCTTTCCATTGCTAGTATTAGATTATCCAGGCTGCTCCCTAACCCTCCTCCATCATGGTGACCAGGGAAGAGTAGATTTTCTGTTGCTGGTCCCCAAGTGAGGCAAACATAGACAGGTGTCTGTCCAAAACATGTTGCCTATTTTTTTTTTTTTTTTAATTGATTGGCAGAAGATTTTTGTTGTTGTTTTTGTTTTTTTAAATATGTTTCTTCAGTTCATGGCTTGTCTTTTGTTTCCATCTAAAATGTCATTTACTGATTTTGTTTTGTTTAATGATTTCTGTTTCCTATCTAAAAATAAACTTTGTAAGATGAAGATTTTTCTCTTATTTTTTTTTTCAGTTTTTAATGTTTATGTCTATTATCCATGTTGTTATTTTTGTACCTAAAAATAACTTTTATTTTGGTTCGTCTATATGAATGTCCAATTGTTTCAGCAAATTGTTTTTTCAAAGAATATCCTTTCTTTATTGAATTATCTTTCACTTTAGTAAAGGATTCCATTGACCGTATATGCATAGGCATATTTCTGGACTCTAAAATTTTCTATCGATTTATATTACTATTCTTATACATTTCAAGTTGTGTATGCATTTTGTATTCTTAGTAAAGCTTTCTTATAGATTCCATAGGATTTTTTCAGTTCTGGATCATATCCTCTGAAAAGACAAATAATTGTATTTCTTCTTTTCCACAATATATGCTTTTATTTATTTATTTTTTAGTACACTGACTAGGACCTCCAATGGAGTGTTGACTAGAAGTGGGGAGAGCTGGCATCCTTATTTCTTCCCTATATTTTGTTTTGGTGGTAGTGGTGGTAAGGAGTCCAGTCCTGCTCCTTTAAGCATGGTGCTAACCATGTGGGGTTGATTGGTTTGTTTGTTTGTAGATGTCATTAATTAGATTGAGGAAGTTGTCTTTAATAATTAGTTTGTTGAGATTCTTTATCTTGAATAGTTTTTTATTTTGGCCAAATATTTTTTTCTGCATTGGATCATATGATGTTTTTCCATATTTTTTTCTGTTGAAATGGTTAATTACACTGATTAATTTTCTAATGTTGAACCAATTTTTCATTCCTAAGATAAAACCTTCATAAACATAATAGCACACTTATTGTCTTATGAAGACAGAAGCCAATAAAAAGACATTTTTTAAATTAAAAAAAAAATCTCTCAACATAGAATTATATGCCAGCTGAAAATACCTTTTAACATATGCTTATCATTTCTAGCATTCTTCATTCTTTGTGTTAATCCAAGTTTGCAACTGCAATCATTTTCTTTCAGCCATATAAATTTATCAACATTTTTCATAGTTTAGAACTGCTGGTGAAAATTTTTTCTGTCTCTTTTGTTTATCTGAAAAAGTGTTCACTTCACTTTCAATTTTAGAGAATATTTTTAGTTAGCAAAAAATTCTTTATTGAGAGTTTCTTTCTTTAATTTAAAGATGTCTCTGTTTTCTGGATTGACAAATAAGAAACATGCTATTTTCTCTATTTTATTATTATGAATATATTTTACACATTGGCTGATTTTAGGCTTTTCTGTTTCCTATGGTTTATAGCAATTTGATTATAATATCCTATGTTGTATTTTTCTTTATGCTTATTTTTATTGGATGCCATTGAGAATTTTGGACCTATGGGCTTATCATTTCCATTAAATAGAGGGGGGGAAAAAAAAAGCATCTGTCATTATTTAAAATATTTTTTTTTTCAAATATCATCCCTTTTCTGAGATGACAAATACATACAGAATAATATTATCTTACAGAGCACCAATAATCCATTCTCTCTCTTCTTTTTTTTGTTTTTCCCCCTAGCAATTGTCTGGTTCTCTTTCTTTCTTTCTTTCTCTCTCTTTTTTTTGTTTTGTTTTGCTTTGTTTTGTTTTGTTTGTTTTCAGTTTGAGTTATTTCTATTGTTATGTCTTTCACTTTAGTTATCTGTGCTACAGCTTATCTGGTCTTTACATTTATTGACCTTTTCCTTCTATTCTTGTGTAGCATTCAATGAAAAAATTTTCCCAATACTTGTTGATTTTTATTCTTGCTATTGTATGGAATTCTCTTTTACATTTCCCATTTCTCTTGTTATGTTTACTATATTTTCCTTTAAATCTAAACATAAATATAATTGCTGCTTTAAAGTCCATGTCTAATAATTTAGACATGTTTATCACTTCTGTGTCTATGCAAGTCACAATTTTATCCTGGTTATGAGTCTCATATTCCGGCTTCTTCCCATGTCGAGTAATTTTGATTATTTGCTGGACATTGTAAGTCTAATGTTGTCTGGTTATTTTTGTTGTCTTTCTTCAAAGTGTGTTATTTTTTTACTCTAGAAGGCATTTAAATTCCTTATAGTTCTTCTAAGTCTTGTTTTTTAATTTTCTTAGAACAGGATTGGAGTAGCCTTTACACTGGTTGTTTTAGATTTACTACTATGGTTTACCCCTTTCTGGAGTCTCTACTAAATGCCCCAGTTGTCCAACAAAGACTCTTCACACTAGCTGGTCAAATTCAAGTGTCTCCTCACCCTTTTTAACAACGATTGCTGCATTGTTCCTTGCTTGGGTTTATGGAGCATCACTCTTTGCACGCATTGCTTAGTATTCATCAACTGGCTCAAAGGTACCTACATGAAGATCATTTGAGCTCTTTCTCCATGTAGCCCCCACTTCTCTGAATATAGTTTCGGCAAAGTAGAGTTTCCTGATCGTCCCTGAATTTCAATATACTTCCTCCGAAATTAGTAAGACTATTACGTTCTTCTTGTATGCCTCCTATTTAGAGTGCCAGAGAAAACACTCTGTTAATATTTTCATGTTTCTGCATGGTCAAGTCTTTCTTAGCAAACAGACACCTGCCTGAATTATAGGAGAACTGGATAATAAACATGCCTTGGGAGTTAGGAATCATGTATTGCACTCAAGGATTTAAATAATGTTCTCTTCATTGAAGCCATTTGCTTACATTCTAAGAGTAATAAAACTCAGTGACATCTGTTTATATTCTATGGTAATGAAGGAAAGCTAGAGATCTTCCCTTCCCTTCTCAGAAAATAATTGTTTATATTTAGAGTAAAGGTCTTTCTTGCTATCTCTGACAGTTAGGAAGGCAGATATGCCAATAGCATGTGCTATATAAGATCAAAGTTTCATAATTTCAGAGTTTCTCTCCCCTGGTACAAATACATACAAGTAATAGCTAGTTTTCAAATGTCATCTCATAAGGAATTGGAGTATGAGGAACTGACACAAAATGCTCTGTGAATAAATACAATGTCTGTTCCCTCATCCAGAGGTTGTGTGTGTGCATTTCAAACTAACTTGTTAGCTAACTTGCAACTAGGGTAAAATCTCAGACCCTTTATTGTTTCTGACTTAACATACTCCATGACCAGAAAGTGACTTTCAGAGGTAAACCATGATTATTAGAAGACTAACTTTGCTTGCTTACGATATCTCAGATAAGATAGTCTTTAGCTATTGCCCAATATCTAAAAATACTTGTTGCAAATGTGGTCCAGAGAAGCGGAAATAATGTTGATTTGAGGTCATGTTTTTGGTTGTCTTAGCATGGTAGATAGCATTAATTCTTGCTTGGTCATATACACTATAACTGCCAATAAAATAACTCAAACTAAAAACTATCACTAATAGGTCAATATAACAATATTGCTTCTATGGAAATCAAATCTTCAGTAGAGGATTTAAAAAAACAAAAACAACAACAACAAAAAAAACATTTATTGGAGTTATCATCCAAGAGAGCTAATGCTATTATCCTGAGGAAAAAAAGAGACTAAAGGAAGGATGATTAAAATGGAATGGCTAAGGCAGAATATCTCTTTTTTTTTTATTTTTTTATTATAGGTAATTAAATTAGGAAGTCTTCAAAGATAATATGGTAATTCATAAAATGGTTCTTTTTTTAGCATACTTCTATATCTTACTGTAAAAGTTATAGTAAGCAATATTAAGAATAGACAGGGTATAGTATTTGCATACTGTCTTGAGTTAGCTCTTTAATTTTAAGAGTTCATAGAGAGGAAAATTGAAACAGCCTGCTTCATAGTAATGTGTAATTATTTCCAAAATCATTAAGACATTTTTGTACTCATTGAAAAACATGACATAAATTTTGAGTCTATTAAACTTCAATGAAATCCTTGTGTTGGCCTAGATTATTTGAGGGAAAGTTTGTTCAAACATACACTGTACTTATCCATTACATGTCAACATAGTTATTACCAACATGACATTTTCACCAATGTAATTAATTTCATGCCAACTACTTTACTAGGGTTTTTTGGATAATTTGGAGTTTAAATCATTTGAAATAGATATTTCATAATTTATTTTTATTTGTTTGTTTTTATTTTACCCCAATTGTTTATGAAAATACTCAACCTAGAGCAAAAGTAGACACCTGTGATTCAGGAAAATATTAGTAGAAATTTTCTCAGGCCACTGTCTCCATTGCAAGTTTTTAAACTACACTCTGCAACAAAAGACCAAAAACAAACACAATGGGACAAAGAAGAGATAAAAGCCCCAACAAACAAACAAAAAACATGTGTTCCAAAGATTTATGCAAAACATGAAAAAAATGTAATTTCAATAAAATGATGGGAAGTTTAAATTTAAATCATTAGTGAGACTTTCAAAATTTTGCCTGATAAGTAGTCTGAACTGTGTTCATGATACTATCCATTACAATAACATTCCAGGTGCTTCTATAGCTATGTACCAGTGGAGTTTTACCGTCCCAATATTACGTGGATATTCTAAGCGTGCTCCCAGTTCCTGAAAAAGCATCACTGCTTAAATTATATTTTAAAAATAAATATATAGGTTGACATTTCAAAACCATAATAGTATTGTAAATATTAGGATCAAAATTGTAGGTTTTCTAACAATGAATGCATTAATACAAACAAGCACAATATGAAAATATGTAAGTCTTTATAAATTCAGATGGGAGGGAATTAGGACAAATTTTTTAGGAAGTGTTTATAATGATTATTTCTGTCTCAAATTTACCTTAAGAGAATCTAACATAAGAAAAAAATGGTACATATGTATATTTTTTTCTACTGAGTATTATCTAGTAATTGTTATATCAGATACTCTGAAACAGTGATTGAGTGATAATGTGGTTACATGAGAGGTATAGGATATACGTATTTGATATCAAAGTGAATTCACGGACTAAGAAGTACTCATAGGGACCTCAGAAATCCAGACAGCTTGTCCTTCTCTTAGTATAATTAACACATGGCTGAATATATACTACAACGAATTCTAACCACTCATGTCCTAGCTTTATTACCAATTTAGTAACCCTCTGAGTTTTGAAAAGCTAATTTGACTACCTGAAACTATTTGAACAACTCCTAGAAAACTAAACTTTGTAGTTAGGTAGAAGTTTCTTTGAGAAATGCCAATTCAATAGCATACTAAGTAAGCACAGACATCACACACGTAGTTTTTATCTTTACTCTATATTTTTATTACCTATGGGTTTATATAAACTATTTTTAAAAATAAATACTTCATTTAAGGATGAAAAAGTTACAATACAATCACTTTACAAAACAGTTTGGTAGTTTCTTAATTAAACATATGCTACTCTATAATCCAGCTATTTCATTTCTAGAAAAATAGAAATATATGTCCATATACAAACATAAACATTCATACCAATTTATTAGCCAAAAACTGGAAACAACATAAGTATCTATCAACAGATGAATGGAAAAACAAATTTGGTATATCCGTACAATAGAATACTACTCAGCAATAAAGAAGACACTATTACAACAAAATGGGTGAATCTCAGAATAATTATGATGCATGAAAAAGCCAGACCAAAAAGGCAATATACTGTGTTATTCCATATCTATTAAATTCTAGATAATGTCATCTAATCTATAGTGACAGAAAGAATATCAGTGGTTGTCTGCTTAGGGATGAGGGATGTGAATGAAGGGCAGGAGGGATTACAAAATGGCACAAGTACATCTCTAGTATGATGAATATGTTCACTATTTTGATTGCTATGATGGGATGGTTTCACTCACTCATACACACACAAACACACACACACAAGCACACAAACATACACACGTGAAAACATACCCAATTGCACATTTTAAATATACGCAATGTATTGTATTTCAATTATACCTCAATAAAGCTGTTCTAAATATTACCCATAAAATAATGGGTAATGTTTCTTTAGAGAACAGTGAATGGATGTATACATAAAGTTTTGGAGGAGACATTTGCGCCAAACCTTTAAAAATGTTTTTTGTTTGTTAGCGTTTCTTTTCCTTCACATGAAGGAAAATCAGGCTCGTTAATATGCTTTTTCCTTAATTAGGTTTTGATGCTGTGAAGCTAGTATAGTTCTATGTATTGAGTATAGGGATAAATGCCAAAGAGGACAAGATACCCCAAAGCAAACTAAATACTATAATAATAAACAAAGGATAACTTGCTGTAATATTTTATTAATCTATTTTTATGTTGTCTTTATCAGCATGTATACAAAAAACAGCTATAAAAAATACTGCAAATTCCAAAAATGACTAGTAGATCTAATTATAACTCAAAGAACCATATGAACTGTTTAAAAGCGGTAAATATAACAACAGAATGGCTATTATAAGCATAAACTTACTATGCTAATTTTAGGATTACAAAAGAATTCTCTTCGGTGAACTCTATCCAGATTCCTTTAAGTATATATTTAGAATAGAAAGTAAATCACCAGGTTTCCTTAGTATTAATATCTTACACTTGTGTGATATATTTGTACCAACTAATAAATCAATTTTGACAAATTATTATTAACCAAAGTACATACTGTAATTGGATTGATTTTTTTTTTCTTTAGTTTTTACCTAACGTACCTTTTTTTTTTTTTTTTTTTTCTTCTAGTGCAGGATCTAATCTAGTATTTCACATTTTATTTAGTCATCCCATCCCCTTAGGCTCCTCTAGATTGTAACAGTTTCTCAAGCATTTCTTGTTTATGATGACCTTGAAAGTTAGAGGACTCCATGTCAGGTTTATTATAGAATGTCTCTCAATATTAGGTTGTCTGAATTTGTTTTCATGATTAGACAGTGGTTGCGGGTTTTCAGAGGAAGACAGAAGGGGTAAAGTGACATTCATATGAAGGATAAATAGAAAACAAAAATACCATTTCTTTTTAAAAATTCCATCCGCTTCCAAATCAGTTAACTCTTGTTATTATTATTATTATGTTTTTTTGCACACAATACTTATTCACTCTCTCTCTATAGTAGGTGGAGGCAGGGTAGGTAAATATTTTTCAAGACAAGTAGCACAGCTATATTTTGAAACTTGTCATAAAACTACTTGATTTAATTCTATAACATGAATTAATTTAAAACTATAAACAATTCCTTAGCAAGCATAAATCAACCTCTTATTTTCATTGTTAGTTTCATTTTTGTTTGTTTAGTTTTGTTTAATCTGTGGAAAGTCTCCAAAAACACTCTTCTCCATGTTGACTTATTAAAAATTACTTAATAGTTTACTGAGAAAATTACTAAATAGTTTACTGAGAAAAAACCTCTTCATGACCAACGGGAAGTTATTCTAGGAATGCAAAATTGGTTCAATTTTAGGGAGTTCATGAATATTTATTTATGCACCATATTAATAGATCTAACTAATATAATACTTTTATTACCTCCATGATACAGAAACATATCTTGACAAAAGCCAACAGCCATTTCTGATAAAAAACACTCAAGACAATAAAAACTGTCAGAAACATCAACAGAAGCATCTGCTCAGATGTTGGTTATCTGGCATTCTGCTGAGGCTGAAGTCTGGTAGATTGGCATTGGCTAACCGTCATGATTATGCAGGTACCACTGGGTCTCTGGTATGGGGTTTGAGAATGTACAGTAATGCTTTGGAGAAATCATTTTGCCTGGAGTAAGCACATTGTAGGCTGAAGAATGACACTAAAAAATAAATTTAGTTGGTGGGAGACTTAGCTTCTTATAATTGTTCATCTTCTTTTAACTCTGAGCTATTTAAAAGTGGAATTATGAAAATTGGTTTCAATTTGCATTTTCCTGATAACTATTTATCATTATAGTCATTATGACTATTTATATCTACACCTTGATCATTCATACACTTTTCCACTTTGTGATTGTATCTATTCAAACCTTTCCCTCATTTATTGCATTTTTGTTTACTGTTGAGCCCATTACAACTTTTGAGATCCTGAAGGATCTATCTGATTCTTATTATTGAGCCTAGGTCATATTCGTTACAGCATACCCACTTCTACCTAGGCATTATTCTTTATAAAACTTAACATTATAAAAAATTAGGGACAATTTCATTTCTTTGGATTTTATATTGATTTAAGATAAGAATTTAGAAATGTGTACTTTAATGTATTATAATAAAATGATTTTATTTTCAACATAATCGCTTTCATCTTTAAATTTACATCTTTCATAATTTATATGGGGATTTGTTTTCTAGTTATATTTTCTCTGAGGGATTTTTATAAAGAAAGAGTCAGATTTTGGTGATCTCCATATCATTGACATTTTATTATGAGAATTTTTATGTTTGGTTAGTGTCATTCTATAATCTTTGATGAACTATACTTTACAGTATGATTGGGTATGATTTGAACAAAGGAACAGGATGTGAGCAATAGTTCATCTTTGTGTTCAAAGTGTTTTGAAGTCCACTTTATTACTCTTCAGAACAACTTCTTAGCTTCTGAATGAGAAATTCCTATTACCCATGCAGGGCCATACCCAGAGGGGGGCTCATTCTTATCCGTCACCAGCCTGGGGAAAGTGGGCAAGGACATCCTTAAGACACTGCTGATTTATTTCACAGAGAGAAAGAGCCAGACTATGGTTAATAATTAAGAGAACTGTGTCATGAAAGGACAGAATATTAGGTGAAATTGGAGTAGGGTATGTGGAGTAGAGAGTAGATATAAGATTATTCTGAGGAAAAGAAGCACGGGTGCAAAAGTTCTGTGGTAAGAGTTGCATAGGATGTAGTACTTAGAAAATTGAAAGAAGGCCAGTGCGGCTTGGTCACAGAAAGCAATGTTAGAGTGATTGCAGAATACTGGATGTGCTGGTCCCTGAGAAACTCTGCATACTCATCCATTGCAATCCCCTTGCTTGTCTCTGTGGTTCATATGTATGTATATGAGACATAAACATATGTGTGTATGTGTGTGCATGTATACATAGCGTCGTTACTGTTGTTTGTCTGTTTTTCTGTTACATTTGATTAAAGTCTGCCTTCCCCAGGTAACTGTAAGCTCCATGAGAACAGGGACAAGTAAGGTACGTTAGATTTCCTCACTGTTTTATTACTGTTACCTATCAGAACACCTAAAGCTTCTGGACTATCATTGAATCTTGAGTAAGTGAATAAATTGCTTCATCTGTTTTATATTCTTTATTACTCTAAAGGTAATTTTGTGTGTATGTGCCTGCATACACAGGAGGGTTTTGATGATTTAGACAACCTGCAAATGCTTAAAAAATTAATGAGGGAATAAAATAGATGCCAGATGTTTCTTCCATTTGGCAACTGTCTAGACCCGGAAAAATAAAATCTTTTAATATAGGTCTTTGTATTTCCTTACTTCCTAGCTTTACTTTTAATTTTTCTTTAAAAATTGTTCCAAACAGATCATGATGAACCTAAAGACATCTAGTCCCAAGGGGAAGGAAACGAGCTTAAATTGGATTAAAAGCTAATGAAATATTCTTACTACTGCATTTTAATATAACATTTGCAATTTATATCTGAGCATCCTAATAATTTTAAAATCACTCTCGTCATCTCAATCAGTGAAAGGCTATGAAAAACTTCTCATTTTATGATCCAGAAAGTCTCATGCAAAATAAAAGAAATTAGGTTATAAAAGGAAGGCACTGGTATAACTTGCCTAATAGCCTGTAATCTGCTAAAAGTACAGCTGCAGTGGGCTGTTTAACAGGTGCTATGATTATGGAGCATAACAAACACGTTAAGCTTTGTACTACATTTAATACCTTATAAACAATTTGGGCTAATTTGGACAAGGCTAATAGACTAGTTTAAATGACACTCTTGTAAGAGGTCTGTGATTATGTTGTGCACATTTGACTGAAATTCTAAGTTTAGCAATGTGCTCAACTTTAAAATGAGTAGAATATTATTTTTAATATTCCAGCACTGAATTCTAATGTTACTCCCTTTGCATAGAACATTATACTTTTGAATGAGGATAATCATTCTCACGGCATTCTAGTAGTTTCCACCAACACGAAACCATGACTTAGAATGTTCCCAGGGTTCTACCATAATAGCTCATGCACACTTTGGAAATGGGCATGAATCCATACCCTGAAACTATCAGAGCAAATAATTGGGGATTTTTTTTTCTGCCAAGCAATTAACTACACATGTGTTACTGAAGCACCTTTGAGTAAAGTGTCAGAATTTTACGCATAGATGTAAAGCCAATTACTTAATAGTTGAAGACATTTTTTTTTTTTTCCTGAAATGACTGACTGAATACAAGAATATGTGGACCAAAGGCAAGGATTTTGAGGACAAAAGAAACATAATAACAAAATCAAGGTATACTTTGGTAAATTCACTAAACTTCAAGAATAAAGAATGGATACAAGCGTCAGTCAGGGAAATCAAGAAAACTAGTAAGTTACATGGCAGGGGCAGTGATATAGTAGGCATCTAAATGACAATGTCGAGGAATATATTAGCATGATGAGTCTGTGACTCAGAAGATAAGACTTATCTAAAGATATAAAGTCAGGAATCATTAACAGAGATATTTTGAGCTACTTGGTTATGTAAATTCAATTGAAAGTAAGCATAGCAAGAGGTGGGAAATGGCCCCAGGATCAACTACTGAGCAACAATTACACATAGATTTAAAGAGGCAGAGGGGAGGCTGAAAGAGGAGAGGTTAGTTGGGTGCAACATAAAACAAGAGATTATGGTGCCCTGAAAACCAATAGAGTAAGTCTTCTGAGAAATGGGAATGGGTGTCTCGAGGTTCTGTTGAAGAAATCACAATGTCCATCAGATATGAGCTTGTTGGTTGAGTTGTAACGGTAAAAGCTTAATTAGGGAGGGTTAAATTGCAAATTGAGACATATATTTCTGGAAACATGTGAGATGCACTGAAACATAAATTTGCATCTGTTACTAATCACCTAAAATTCTATGTAAAATTAATCAAACATCCACTAAAATCCAATGCTAAACTTTGACGAATATAAGGGAAATAAACTTATGAGAACAGAGATGAAAAGAAACCTGAAATTGTGATTGGTAAAACAGCACTCATTTTTAAATTTCATTTTATCTCTTGATACAAGTAGAGTGATGCTCTTGAGGATACAACTTAAAAAGTTAGAAAAATAATTGCAGAGCAAGCCAGGAGAAAGATAATGAAAGAAATATTAAAGTTAAGCACAAAATATCAAAACAAAAAACAAAAAACAAACAAACAAAAAACACACACACACACACAAAACACCTAAAAGAAAGGTATTGTAGACAGAATCAACAATAAAAAACCTCTGTCAAAATGAAGACAAGTATAAATAAAGAGTTATGTGTATGCAAAAATTGGTAATGACTACAGTTTAAACATTTAAAATTTAAAATAAAAAAAAGATGCCATCAAATTGAAAAGTTGAATAATTTTCTAGAAAAATACAGCTTACCAAATTGATCTGAAAGAAGTAGAATACTTAACTAGCACTAAAATATCTTGTAAAAATTTGTAACAGTAGGAAATAATAAACACATGCAAAGCCCTTTAGTTTTAGCTGTTAGTTCATCTCAATTTTCTAGAACAGTTTATATCTACATCTTATATAAATTATCCTTAAAAAAAGAAACATTTAAAAAGGAATTTTTCCAACCCATTTAAAACACAGGTATAATTCTGAAACCAAACCCAGTCAAAATTACAGGCTAATCTTAATGAGTATGATACAATCATAAATTTAAAAATCCTCTAATATCTTTAAAGTACATTATGATCAAGTAAGGTACTGTTTATGAATGGAACGGTTAACATTAGAAAATAATGGTAATCACGTTGACAGACTAAATGATGAAACCGTATGATCACCTTTGTGGATATAGCAATTAATTGGAAACATTTTATAGACACCAGAGGACAAAAAAATTAGTAAATAACTTTGTAGCATAAATGGTGTCTACTAGAACTCAAGGAACATAATATTTAATGGTGAAAAAAATTTATTCACCTTAATATAATGAGATAAATGGACATTGCCTGGTATCACCACTATACACATACATACACACACACACACATGCACACACAAATTTATACATAAAAGACAAAAGGGTTGGGATGAAAGAAACAAAGACATCATTATGTGTACTCAATAAGATACATTTAAATAATTAAGAAAATTTAGTGTATTTCTGAAAATAAAATCACCACGCAAAAATAAAATACTTTCTTATACCTCAGAAGCAAATTTAGAGAAAGCATTGTAAAGAAGTAAATATCATTTACAATAACAACAGAAATATAAAGAAACAATAATTCTAAGAGAAGATGAAAAAGGCCTTTATGGATAAAATTCGAAAAATGCAATATAAGGGATGGAGGAAAACTAAAATATGAGGAGAGAAACAGTAATTTACAAACAAAAAATCAATATTACAAAGAAACTCAGTTCTTTCTTATAGTAATATTTGAATTTAATGAAAACATCAAGAGACATTTTGTAGACATTGACAAGTTGATTCTAGGATTCTAGGATTTACAAGGAAAAACAAAGGGCAAGAAAATGTTTGAAGAAAAACAAGATGGGATAACTCATCCTAACAAATAGCAAACTGATTAAAAAGTGATGATGATTTTTATTTCCAAACATAATGGAATAATGGGGACCACACTTACCACCTGCTGGAACAGAAAGAAAACTAAAAAGAGAAAAAGGCAATGATTTGTAAACATTGGACACATGGAGCACTCAGCTCCAGCCAACTTTTCTTCCGCATTGCCATCTCTTTCCCTGTCCCTAGGCCACACAATAGTGAAAGGGAACATGTTTTTGATGAAATTTGGATGTCTTGTTCTAAGAAGTGCCTTCATGGGTTTCATTTTATCACACTGAGACGTCTCATACAATGTAACACAGGTGCCATTAGAGCCATGGTTAGTATATGAGACTCAAGTCTCAGAACTGGGTGAGGGACTATGACTTATTGTGGCCCTAAATCAGGCCTTCATTCACCAGATCTACAATGTTTTCTTTTTGTTTTGTTTTGTTTGTGTGTGTGTGTGTGTGTGTGTGTGTATGTGTGTGTTAAATAGATCGAAATACGCTGTTCACACTTTGGGATTTTAAAACCTACAATTTCAATTAGTTACTGCAAAAACGTTCACACCATTCTTACACCAATCTTGCCTTTAATGACAACTGTTATTTTCTAGTTGACAGGTTATGTGGATTTTGTTACTCTAGGATGTCAACAGCACCGAAAAAAACACACACACACACAAAAATAGGAATCCCCTCCATCTCAAAGGCAGCATCTTCTATCCTTCATCCGCAAACTACAAAGAAAACAATTGGTACAGCACTTTGGTGCATATGTCTTCAAATGTGTTTTCCAAAATGCCTTGGATAAAGAAAATATGCTTCATATCTTCTCCTGGTATGCATTTGGATGGTAGCTGAGCAGGTCATGAGTAACCTGTTTAAAATTATTTATGCAATTTCTGTAGCTATTTTTATTGATTCCTCTATAAAAAATTGAGGAATTTCTGACATCTCAACTTAATTTGCATTGAATCCAGGTTATAAGCCATGAAGCAAAATTTGTTTGGAACAGTCATAGCGATTCATAGCTACTTGAGCTTGTGATTTGATTTAAATGATCTCTTTGTGGTTCATGCCAATATATTTAGCCAATATAAAATCATCTCCCCTATGGATCTTACACAAGAAGTATACATTCTTATACACATCTCTCAGATTTTTACTATTATAAATTAACAGACTGTTTGAATTCTAGGTATTGATGTGGAGGCTATGGAAGGTGAAAGGGGAGAATCATCAAAAGAAATGACTTTAATTTGCATGGTAATTCTTCAGGTGTAGTTTTATGAAAAGGTAAAAATAGCCTCAATATTTCAAGATGTGAAAAAAATTACTGCTTCTGCTGGCATGAAAGATTCGGTGGGATTTGTGTTTTCATTAGTTGGAGTTATCCAAATTCTCCCATGTTGCCCACACTCTTTTAACCCAAATTTTACCTTTGGCTCAGCAAGGATGTGAATTTTAAACCTACATTTTTATTAAATCAAATCTGTAGGTACAAGATACAAGGTACACTTAATGCAATCCTAGAAGCTTCTTGATTCTCTGACAAAGACTTGAACTGATGATTTAAAAAACAAACAAACAACTTTATACTTTCAATCTGTTAGCTTTCCCAGTTAGGAGGAACCAGCCCGCTCCATAGTTCTGAATTTCTTATGACCGTAAACTGTGCTATAACTCGTAGTATTCACTCTGTCTACACACCATTTGTTTTCTCTCCACCCATCTTTCCAGGTGACATTAAAATGATTTTAAGCAAGTATTGACATTGTGTTCCCTCCTCTAATTCTAATCAGAACTTCACTGCTTTTAAACCCATTGAGGTTAGAAAAATCACCAATTTTTCATTCACATCATCCTTGGAATCTAATGTCTTAATTGTTGCTTGAGTTCTTAGCTACAGAAAATAGATTGTTCTTGCTGGTTTAAGAAGACAGGTATTTATTAAAATATATAAACCATAGAGTAAGACTTGGATTATTCACAGCAAGACATAGCCATAAAAAAGCACTAGAGTCATTGTTATAATACCTGTGTTGCCATCACATGACAGTAGTTGCCTATGAAACAAAGACCCACATTCTCGGATATCCATCATAGTTATTTCAGAACAGAAAGAGTCAAAGGACACAAACTCCTCATGCTGGTTAATTTGATCACATTTCTCTTTTCTTCCTCCAAGTCTGATGTGAGTTCATCTATATGAAGAGACTTAGATTCAAAGGAGTTTGGGATATGTTATTTTATTTGTTTCCTTATTTTAACACTCTAGCCTCTAGAGGACATGAAATCAAGTTAGAAAGAGGATAGAATGAAGACTAAGATAATTCAAACAAATGTTAAATATGTCCACCTTCCTCACTTTAAATATGGCGGTGAATTACAAGTCTTATTGTATGGCTTGAATGCAAATAACTGTCTTGAAGAAAAAAAAAAAGACATAATGAAGAAGAATATGATTAATGACCTAACATTTTAGTTTACCAGATAAAGCATTTGGCCCCTTAGTTTGTATCCAGATAATTTTGATATTCAGTTTCTAACACAGTTAGAACTAAATTATACCAAATACAACACGTACAAATCTAAAACAGTATGAAATATGTATGATCAATTGCAGCCCAAGAAAACTCTTGAAAAATTTACCAATTCCACAATGCATGATGCATATCATACACAATTAATTATACAGAGAATTTTATTTCAAAATAAATGTTTAACAGAGTTCTCTATGTCCTGAAATAAGAAAAAAAAAAAAAGTCTTCTATTTATTCAGCTGTCAGTATAAAGAGTTGATAATGACAAATGAAAATCATGTACATTGTTTAGGGCAGTGGTTTCCTAGCAGGAAATTAATAATGAGCTGATTTAGGAAAGGTGTATGAAGGATGTAAAGAACTTTGATTGCACTGTCTGTGGAACTCCACCACTTTGCTTGTCATCCTTTATATATTGTACTAGGATATCAAATGGGATTATTTCTGACTCAATTCCAGATGTCTAAAGACAATAGAACCTTGAGGTTCATAGACTACTTGGGAAAGGATGAGAAAAAGAGGTGTTCAAAAATTAGTTTTGCAACTTTGAGGCTCTCATCTTCTTTGAGTGTATAAAAGTGGGAAATTTCAAGGGGCAAATAGGCAGAGAAGTTCTTCAGAGAGAATTGTTATGTGGCTTGTATCTGATCATTTTCACAGCAGCTGGAATAAAGAATGATGCTGCCACTTCTTATTCAACCCAATGTGAGGCGTTTCAAGAGACCATTCAGAGAGTTGGGCCTATTTCCCTTGACATTTTGGGAAAAGAGGAGCACAGTGGCTGTCGTGCGGGGAGGCCTGTAGGGTCTCTGCTCCCGCTCCCTGCACAAGAACACAAGTGTCGTGAGGGGAGGCTTGTGGGGCCTCTGCTCCCGCTCCCCACATAAGAATGCAGGATATGGTGAGGCCAAAAAGGAACACCAATGGAGCCATAAGTAGGGGAGTCATACCACTATATTCTTGCTGGTGGCACTATAATCTCACTGGAGGCTGGATCCACACTGTCCGCAACCCACTATCCTAACTGCAATCTGCGCTTGCCAGCCACCATCTTCTTGCTAGCCCCCATTTTCTTGCTAGCGTAGCCACAGCAGTTATACTAGTGGCCAATGGCTCACTGGTTACAGCTGATGGCCAACTAGCCACAGCTGATGGCCATCCAATCACAGTTGATCGCCATTTACTACCCGAGCCAGCACCTTTTTATGTGAGGCTGAGAGCCTGGAAACTGCTTTCTGGGGCTCTGTCCCCACAGTGGCTCATTCCACCAATGTGCCTAGAAAGGTCTGAAAGCCAGAGAAGATGCTCGCTGACCATCTAATTGAGACTAGATGGCTGTGTAGGAGGAAGTTTTCATTTTCAGAGTTTATCTGGGCCAAGGATGTGTGGGGACAGAGTCCCAGATAGCAGTTTCCAGGCTCTTGGCCTCGGTGGGGAGGTGCTGGCTTGGGTAGTGAATGACCATCAACTGTGATTGGTTGGCCATTAGCTGTAACCAGTTAGCCAATTGGCTACTGATGTAACTGTGGGGCTGAGTTGATTGGTTGGTTGGTTGGCAGGCAGAGAACTGATTGGGGGACTGCGGATAGTGTGGCTACTGTTGCGTGTGTCTTGCCCGGTCGCCAGAGAGAATACAGTGGTATGACTCCCCTAACTATGGCTCCGTGGATGTTCCTTTTTGGCCTAGCCATATCATGCATTCTTATGTGGGGAGCAGGACCAGGGGCCCCGCAGGCTGCCCCACATGACAGATGTCAGAGTATATTTCCTTTAAAAATAAGCAACAAAGAGAACTGGCCTGGAGCTGTTTTAAAGGGATTTTTTTTTTCCAAGACAGTTATCTGATGAAGCTCCAACAGAGAACATCTATGTGCAGTTTATTATTATAAACCAGAAGTTGAGAACAGAGTGCTAAGCAGCCAGGTGGAGATGAGAAAGGTTAAAGAATCTACAGAGGAATGACCTAAGTGATGGGGAGTCTCTGAAAAGTCCACAAATTCAACACAAAAGAAATTTAGCTCTAAATATCTTCATTGACTATAAGAAACCAACACAAACTCATAATACTGTTAATTAAATAACCCATTTCCTGATTTTTACTTTTCCTCCCAGTCTCTCCTCACCGCAACCCTGGAGAAATCAGAAAATGAGGCTGAAGTACTAGAAGTGAGCATGGATGTAGAAGAAAAGCAACACTGGTGAACAGAAGAAAAGTGATCACACTTTGTTTCTATATTGCAGGCTTCTGGATAAGAAGCAGCTGAAGCTGGGAATAAGAGATGTTTTAATTTTAATGAGATTTGAAGATGTGACTATAAATTAAGATCATCATATTTATTTTTCAGCTATAGGTTTTTGGTGATTGAAGCAATCTGAAAATTTGTACTTAAGCGTCAATAAAAGTCTTGAAAATATCTTAGATTTTACTAGAAAGTGCAGAGGAAAATAAGGTACACAGAATGGGTTTATGTGGACAATGTGAAAGAAAAAAATACATTATTATTGCCTTCTTATGAATTCTGCATGTTCAGAATAAGGACAATATTAGGAATTATTTGAAACCATAGACCAGTGTTTTTTGTTTTGTTTTGTTTTTCCTCTCACTCATAAACATGCAACCACATCTACATTTTACATTATTTTTAAAATAAAGATGGCAAAATAAATACCTAACTATATGTTGGAAATGGAGGTTTATGAGAATAGAAGAACTTGATATTAAACTATTTAACTCCATCATATTTTACATTTGGATATTATCTAAAAAGATCTTGTATTTTTTCAGTGAAAATGTCAATGAAAGTATTTTTGAATGTTTAATACCAGAAATCTTGTACATGTCAGACACATGAAAATATGTTTGTATTCTGTCTTTATACAGTAAGAAGAAAGAAAAAGAATCTCAAATTATGTTGCCAGTTTTTTAAACTATAATTATAGTGAAATTCTGTGGCTTTATTTTAACTCTTAATAACTAATGGGCTAAGCCAGGGGTGTCAAAACTGCGGCCTGTGGGCCAATTGTGGTCCGCAATCCATTGTTAATTGGCCCGCAGCGAATTCCAAAAACATATTTAGTTTACTTAGATAAACCAGATGAGGCAATATATACTTCACCTCGAGTGAGTGGCCCAGCTGATTGTGTATTTTACCACATATGGCCCTTGGTAAAAAACGTTGAAAAAAGTTTTGACACCCCTGGGCTAAGCCAAGTACAATGGTTATAAACTGCTACAACAGTTTATCATTTCACTTGGAGACATGTATCACAACTGTAATAGTTGAGTTACTTTTTTAATATCTCCCTCCCTTGGGTCTGCTTCAGGTCCATTTTCAAGTCTCATAAAGAATAAAAACTTGAAAAGTGATGTTGGAAACATGGCCCAATAAGACATCCCTAGGATGTATTCCACCCTCCACTTCTACCCAAAAATAATGACTTGGCATCCATTCACAGACAGACATGCCTTCAGGGCACTTTGGGATCCAGATAGGAGACTGAAACCCTGATGCAGTCCAAGACCAAGAGCCATTTGAGAGGGGAGGCTTGTACCCAGGCCACTGACTAATGACTGTGGTCTGGGCTACAGAAACAAAAGACAGCTCTGTACCCCTGAGAACTCAACTACAACCCTGTTTGGCTTTGTGTCTATCACACACTTTATAGACCAAGGGACCTGAGAAGAGTCAAGGCCAGCTGTGCATTAGGCAATAGACTTACCGACCTCCATCCTAGGTATGGATCCTGAAGCAGTCCATAAACTGGCTCCAGTCTCTCTTGGCCATGGTCTGGGAGTCCCTGGATTGAACCCTCCATCAATCTGTAAATTCTGAAAAGGCCCTGTTACTGGGCTCCCCTCCCAGCCACAGTCCACAAACAGTCTGTTGGCACCAGGACCAGGCAGGAGAAACTCCTGTTTGTGACCCAGGAGATCCTGAAAGGACACCCTTATACTAGGTATCAGCCCCGTCCCATTCACAACCTGTAAGCAAACCTGCTGGCACAGGGACCAAGCAGGAGAAACTTCTGGCTGTGTCTGCGGAAATCCTGAAAGGACCCTATAGTGACTAGGCACAGTCATCCTGCAGTTCTGAGGGTCCATGGGAGACACTTCCAATCGAAACTGTACAGATTCTGCAATGGCTTTATACATGGCACGCCCCTCCCAACTACAGTCTGTGGCCAGTCCTGTTGGCACAGATACCCAGAAGAAGACACTCACAACTAGGCCCACAAAAATCTTGAGGGGCATTCTACTCAGCTCCAACCCCATACCAGCTGTAGTCTGCCAGCACATGCCAGGCAAAGGACCCAAGAGGAGACACTTCTGTTTATACCCCTAGAGGTCTTAAACGGCCTTATACTTGACACTAGCCCATACAAGCCACAGCCTATGAGTAATGCTGCTGGCCTGGGGAACCAGTGGGTGATTCTCCCATATGTACCTCTAGAGAACCTGAAAGGGCCCTATACTTGGTTCCAGCCACTCCTAGCCTCAGTCTGTGAGTAGTCGTGGAGGATAGGCACATGTCTGTGCCTCAGAAAATCCTGAAAGGGCCTTATAATTAGTTCAACCTTTCCAGCCATGATCAGTGACCAGTCCAGACCATCCAGTGACATGGTAGAGACACACCCACCTGTGCCTCCAGAGCCAGGTCTGCACCTCAATCTAGGCCGTGGAACATGAAACATCCTTGTGGCTAAGTTTTAGCCTCTCTCAGCCATGGTCTAGGGGTAGTCCTTCCTTTCCAGAGACCCATCCAGGCAGCAGGACTCCTAGGGACCTTGTGGGGGGCCACACTCACCATACACTTGACAATAGACCACTATGTAAGGACCCAACTGGGGATTGCAAAAAAAAAAAAGAAACGGAAAAGAGAAAGAAAAGAAAAAAAATGGTGCTGAGGGCAATCCCATCCACCCAGGAACCAGAAAGGATCGATGCCTGGACCCTACTGCAGAGCAGGGACAGACTTCTAACTGGCTCTAAGCTAGCACAACTGTAATTCCAGTGTTAATTTCATCAACCCAGGTAACAGACAGGAAATGATCTTTACCTGCTGAAATCAGTCTGTAAAGACTAAAAGAGGTGTTTGCTCCTTTAAATGCACAGACACCACTGCAAAGCTACATGGACCATGAAGATATTACCATTTAAATGGTAATCAAAAAAGACCAAGCTATATGTATATCAGAAAAAATAGACATTCAGTCAAAATATGTCCCAGGAGACAAAAAAAGATCACTATATACTGATTATGGGTTCAATTCAATAAGAAAATATGACAATTGCATATATATATGCATACATATGTGTATATATATATATATATATATATATATATATATATATATATATGTGTGTGTGTGTATCTATGTATATGTATATGTATATATGTATGTATATATATACATACACACATCCAACATTGGAGCACCTAAATATTTAGAGCAAATATTAATAGAACTGAAGCGAGAAATAGACAGAAATACAATAGTAGTAGGAGACAGGAATACCTCACTTTCAACATAGGATAGATAGATAATCAGTCAGAAAATTAATCAGGATACAGTGAATCTGAATAACACTATATATCAAATTTACGTAGCAGAAATATACAGAACATTCAAACCAACAGAAGCAGAATACACATTCTTCTCAAGTGCACACAAAACATTCTCTAGGAGAGATCATATGTTGGGAAACAAACCAAGCCTTAACACATTTAAGAAGACTGAAAACATATCTTAAAGCAGATTTAGACTATAGTAGAAATAAATGAAATAGGGATGAGAAAAGCAATAGGAAAAAAAAAAAGAAACCAAGAGTTGGTTTTCTGAAAAGATAAACAAAATTGTCAAACGTTAAGCTAGGCTAAAACCAGGAATAATGTAAGGGTCCCCACTCTCACCACTCCAATTCAACATAGTACTGGAAGTCTTCACCATATAAAGTAGGAGAGAAAAAGAAATGAGAGACATCCCAATTGGAAAGGAAGAAGGGAAATTGTCTCTGATTGCAGATGACATTTATAAACAACTCTGAAACTCCACCATTCATTGCAGCATTTTCCAGAATAGCCAGAACATGTAAATAACCTAAGTATCCATCAATGGATAGATGGATAAAGGAGTAAAGAAAATATGTGGTATATATATACAACGGGATATTACACAGCCAAAAAAAAAAAAAGGAAATCTTGCCATTTGCTAAAACATGGTTAGGCTCTGAGGGCACTAGGCTAAGTAAAATAAGACCGACAAAGACACATATTGCATGGGATTACTGATATGTGGATTCTTTAAAAAAAAAAAAAAAAAAAAAAAAGCCGAACTCATAGAAACAGAGAGTAGAATGGTGGTTGCCAGGGGGAATTGGGATGAGGGATAGGGAGATTATAGTCAACAAGGACAAACTTCCAGTTATAAGATAAATATATTCTGGGAATCTAATATTCAGCATGTTGACTATAGTTAAGAATACTTTATTGTATATCTGAAAGTTGCTAAAAGAGCAAATCTTAAATATTGTAATCACACACAAACCATGTAAGGAGATGTATGTGTTACCTAGCTTTATTGTAGGGACTGTTTCACAATATATATGTCTACCAAATCATGTTGTACCACTTAAACTCACACCATATTATTTGTCAATTCTCTCTCTCAATCAAGTAGGAAAAACAAAACAAAAAAAAGAATAAAAACTGTAAACTGCCTTGCTGATTGAAGGCATCATTGCATGAATTATCTCATTGGATCATTGCTGTGAACATGATGGAGTTTTTATTAACTATATTTAAAGAAAACTAAAAATCAAAGCATTTAGGAGGTTAGCTCAGTATGCATATAGTAATCACTAAAATGCATGCCAATAATTTTCTTCTAAATGTTACTCAAATTCATCATGAAATCTCACTGCTACCATTCTAGTTTATTAATTCATTCCTGTTCATCAAAATTACTTTTTGGGTAAAATACTTGATGCCTTTATGACCTATTCTTTTTTTTTTTAAATTTTATTGGGGAACAGTGTGTTTCTCCAGGGCCCATCAGCTCCAAGTTGTTGTCCTTCAATCTAGTTGTGGAGGGTGCAGCTCATTGGCCCATGTGGGAATCGAACTGGCAACCCTGTTGTTCAGAGCTCATGCTCTAATCAACTGGCCACCCTGACCTATTTTTTTAATCTATATGTATAGGGGATTTCTTTTTTAAAGTTCAGTTTTGTTTAAGTGTTACCCTTGATAGATATGAGAAGGAGAGGGAGTTTAATATACGTTAATATATTTTGGTACTTTGTGAAACAAAATAAACTTGTACTGTTCAGCAACCATTTAACATACAAATGAACCAGTTTCTTTAATTGTTGCATTTCGCTAGATATTTCCTTCTGTGTCCCATAGCATTCAACTGCCTCACAGTTAACCTTATACAAATTATTTATTAAGGTACATATAAAAATGTTTTAAATGTAGACATTGTCCTTTATGTTTATCTAGTATAAGGATTAGTGTCACAAGTATAAACACAAGAGGAACAATGTTTTTCTCAAAGTAAAAGTGCTCACAGTCTACTCTTGTTACATTACAAATTCTTTCTGGTCTGCTTGTGTTATTTCAGATTTAATTAAGTTCCTCTCTAAAATTCCTGCAAATGAACAGAAAGATTGAAAACAAGTTGCTATGTTATTAGGCTGGAGCAAAAGTAATTGCGGTTTAAAAGGTTAAAAATAGTTGCAAAAACCACAATTACTTTTGCACCAACCTCATAGATAGCTAAAGAGAAAAAGAAGGCCATTGTCAGTTAACCTCTTGCTATTCTTGTAACAGAGATGAAAAAAAGTGCATCTCTGTATTTGCACAG